>NC_079312.1:71656698-71959728 GCF_029931775.1 Euleptes europaea | reverse complement strand
TCCCAAGTCAGAGTTTCTTGCTATAAATGAGATGTAGCCGCAGCCAGGTCCATGGGTTTGGCAGCCTGCCCAGGAGCAGTCTAAATCTCATTCTGCAGTTTGAGGCTTGCAGACAGCTATTTAACACAAAGAGCCAAGCTGTTATCTTTTCCCTTAGGGCTACCATCCCTTTCACTTCTCAAATGCCAAATTACAGTCTACATTTAATTTCAATGCCATGGGGAGATTCATGTCAGGGGAGGGCAGCTCTGTTTAAAATTGGCTACATTAGATTAACAGTGATAAAGTTTGGGGTGGGGAGGGTTATGGCAGAGAAATAAAGACAGAAGCAACTTCCTGTTTAACCTGTCTAATTCCCAGACCCGTCAGAGGGCTCCTCTCACTTTTACCTTTTTCGGCATCACAAAAGGTGAGAGTTAGGAGGATTGGGAGACAGTTTTTTTGGTGGGAGGTGATGGCCTGGCTTCCCAATGACAGTTTCAAAAAGGACAATGTCTTGACCAAAGGAGGGTGGTAATAGAAGTACCACCCTGACCTGGATGGCCCAGGCTAGCCTGATCTCGTCAGATCTCAGAAGCTAAGCAGGGTCGGCCCTGGTTAGTATTTGGATGGGAGACCACCAAGGAATACCAGGGTTGCTGTGCAGAGGAAGGCACTGGCAAACCACCTCTATTAGTCTCTTGTCGTGAAAACCCCAAAAGAGGTCGCCATAAGTCGGCTGCGACTTGACGGCACTTTACACACACACAATAGAAGTACCACACAGCAGAGAGTATGGCCATGCAGAATTCTGTCCTGGGCACAATTGTGGTTTCTTCTTCCACTCTCCAAATTTACCTTCCTTTGCCCTCCGTTTAATTTTTAACTTATACCACCATCATCCTTGTCAATAGAACCTGTGGGAATATTTGAAAACAAGGAAAACATAGCGTCATTTTTCTGGAAAAAAAAAACATTTTATTGTTATTGATACTGTACTGGGATTTGGGATGTTTGGAAGTTATACAAATACTCTGTTGGCAAGGAAAGTGCCCCAAGGATGAGGAGATCAAAGTTTATCTCTCCTTTCAGAGGGGTGGGATAAAGATTTTACTCGTAAGTTTGATAAGTAAAAGGATCTAAAACAGCAGGAGCAAACTGTTCAAGTTAAACAACTTGAAATCCCACAGATTTCAGTAGGACAGCTAAGCACACAATCTTTCTTACTAAAATCAATGAGACATAAATGTATATGTTTACTGGATTCCATCCACACCCTTAAAATCACCATATCAATTCAAACTTAATTTGGCTACATTGCACGTAATGATATTCTGGAACTGTGGTGTTCTCTGGAATGGGATAGCTGAAAGATGTGATATCTAAGAGACCCCGCAGCCATTGGAGCTTCCTGTGCTTCAGGTTCAGCACTGCAGAGTACGACCAGTTTGGGAAGCCATCCTGGGGCACCAGTGTAATAATAGCATGAACTCTGTGGATTCTACAGGCTGTATGAGTTTAGCCATGATCTTTGTTAGCCATGTAGACTGGCAAGCAGGAGCAGTACAGGCTAAACTCCTTGCTTGTGTGTACTGTAGGAACTGACTGATGTGCTACAAACAAACAAAAGGTTTCCCCTTAATGGATCATCAGACAACGCTAGTTGAGCTGGGTGCTCTATGAAGAAGTGTTTGGCCAAACAGTGGTAATTTCTTATGTTGCCTGACTGAGTCAAGTCCAGTTTCACATCTAGTGCACATTTTTTCCTGCCTTTCTCATATGCTTACAGATGTTAATGCCAAGCAGATTCAGACTGAATGCACATATTAACTACTTCAAGAGCTTTTTCAGCTTCTCTCTCACACTATTTGGTGTGCACATGTGAAAAGCAGAAAGGAAGGTTTAAATTCATTTTCATTGGGTTTCTAAATCAACCGATGGTCATAAGAAAGGTTGATTTACAAGTGTATTTCAACCTTCCTGCACTTTACACTGCATGTGTGATTTTGGCCATTATGTTGCATGTATCCTCCAGCCTAAGAAGATATCCTCCAACTTAAGTAGCTCTTCTATTGGAGGAAGAGCTATTTATGTTGGAGGAAGTCTTCAAAGGTTGCTAAGGGGATGGATGAATACATGCTTGTTTCTCCAACCTCTCCTCAGACATCACACATAGATACATACTGCCAGAAGTCTTGCATTTCTTCTCCTTGAGAGGGGGGAAGAGGAGGGGCCTTTTGGAAATACCTTTATTTTTGTTTATTTATCCATTTGTAGCTCGCTGTTTCACCCAAAGGGCCCTCATGGTGACTTAAGGCCAAACAGACATGATGGCAGGTGAGTTATTATTGGATCTTTATTATTTGGATCTTTAAAAAGACATGTTTGTGTTAAGTGCCATCAAGTCGCTTTTGACTCATGGCGACCCTATGAATCAAAGTCCTCCAAAATGTCCTATCTTTGACAGCCTTGTTCAGATCTTGCAAATTGAGGGCTGTGGCTTCCTTTATTGAGTCCATCCATCTCTTGTTGGGTCTTCCTCTTTTTCTGCTGCCCTCAACTTTTCCTAGCATGATGGTCTTAAAAAGACATGGGCGGAATAAATTAGAGGCAGGGCAGTGTGGGATTTAAACCTTCTCCCTGCACCATATTATCAGTTTAACTCAGTCCCCTTTTTCCCCTTCAGAGGAAAATTTACATAAACCATATGGGGATATTTCCCCATAAGACAATTAGCTGCTGCAGAGAGCTATTTATTGACATTTCTTATCCTCCACGTTTCTTAAGGCAGATTATACAGTGTAAATTGATACAATCAATGGAATAGGACATCCAATAAGCAATGTAGTAGGCTTGGGATTGCAGAAATCTAAAACCAGAGTTGAAACAATGTATAACCATTGTAGTGTAGTGTAGCGTGGTGTAGTGTAGTGGTTAAGAAAGGCAGACTCTAATCTGGAGAACCGGGTTGGATTCCATCCCCACTCCTATACATGAAGGCAGTTGGGTGACCTTGGGCTAGTCACAGCTCTGTTAGAGCTCTCTCAGCCCCACCTACCTCACTGGGTGTCTTGCTGTGGGGTGGGGAAGAGAAGGTGATTGTAAGCTGGTCTGATTCTTCCTTAAGTGGTAGAGAAAGTGAGCAGCATATAAAATCAAACTCCTCCTCCTCCTCTCCTTCTTCACACAGGGGTCCCCAGTGTGGTGCCCATGGGAGCCATGGCACCTGCTGACACCTTTCTTGGTTTTAGAAAGTAGGCGGGGCCAAGTGGGCCTTTCTGATTTTCTGTTATTTTTGATATCATGACGACAGTGGCTTTATATAAAGTACTTTTCCTGTGTAAATAGCAAAGTGATATTTTTAAGGCTGCCAACTCTGGGTATAATACCATAGTGCCAGCCATATAATGTGCTCCAAAGCAGCCATTTACTCTCAGGGAACTGATCTCTATAAACTGGAGATCAGTTGTAATTCCAGGAGATCTCCGGCCCCCACCTGCAGGTTAGCAACCCTATTCTAAAAACACAGTACGACTTCCTTCTGACTAAACATAATAGGTCAGTATTGTTAAAATGCTTAATGCGCCTAATTGGAACTTCTACTGTGGTAATCCGATCTTTCCAATTTGAATATAATTTTATAATTCAGCTGGAAGCTGATAATATCACTACCTCAAAATTTTGTAACTTTGCAAAAACATGGTCCTATCAAAAGCTGGTGAGAATTTCTCTCTTACTGTACACATCATGTGTGCAATGAGCTCTCGCCAGCCTTTCAGCACTACCTGTCATTGTTACAAGAAATAGTGCAGGCTGAAAATGTCTGGGGTCATGAGAGAAGGGCTCATCTCAAGCTGAGAAGAAGCCAGGAGAAGCATTTTTAACTTTTCCATTTGCATGAGCGTGTCAGATGTCTGCAAAATTAAGACAGATACTGCCAGATGAAAGTTTATTAGCTAGATTGTTATGTAAACTTATTTTATGTATATGCAAGAAAATGTTTTTAAACAATATGTTAATTTTAAAAGGCATTCTGTTAAGCTGAGTTTCTGCCTGAACCTCTGAAAAGCTTCTATCAGAGTTATTCATGACCTCACTCCCTGACATTATGTGGTTGGCTCTGCCTCCTGAACCACCATTTTGTGGTTACGCCCACCACCATCTGTCAGAATTTCAAATGTGCCTGCAGGCTGAAAAAGGTCTGGGACCCCTGCACTAACATGACACATTAAACAATGCATAAAATACATAGTAGGACCATACTTACAGCAACAGACAGTATGTACTATGTACTATACAGAGTATCATAGTCCACAGCACATATCCTTTTATCAAACCATCTTTCTGAACCATTTTGTGACAGTACAGCCCTATTACCTGTGTACAAACAGCCCTGCTGAATAATGCAGTTTTGCATTGTTTCTGGAAAACCCGGAGGTGGGGGGGGTCTTCCTAAACTCATCAGGCAAGCCATTCCATAAGATGAGGTGCCACAACAGAGAGTGCGCATGTACAGGGAGGTGTTGATTCTGCCCATTTGCAGGGTGGTACCTCAAAAGGCCCTGCTCTGATGAGCAAAGCTGTTGTGGTAGACAATAGGGGGAGAGGTAGCCATGCAGATATGAGAGACCAAGGCCATGTAGAGTTTTGTATGTGATAGCCAATACCTTGAATTGAGCCCAGTAGCTGATGGGCAGCCAACAGAGTGACTGCAGAATGTGAGAAATATGCATGTTCCCCCACCTCCTGAAAACAATCAAGCAGTGGTGTTCTGCATCAGCTGGAGTCTCCAAGATGACTTTGAGGGGAGACCTATGTAGAGTGCATTACAGTAGTCTAGTCTCAATGTTACCATGGTGTGGATCCAGGTGTCCAGACTGGTCATGTCAGGGTAGAAGGACATCTTCTGTGCTAGATTGAGTTGGATAATTTTTGTGTGTGTGTGCAGCTGCATTAACTTGCTTCTCCAGATCTAATTCTGGATCCAACATATACCTTAAGCTCTTAACTGAGTCAGCAAGGATCAGTTGAACTCCACTGAGAGTAGGGAGTCCTTAAATCAGGAAAATGATGGGACAGAGGATTAAATCTTTGTTCACTACCACCTCAGTCCCAGTCTGATTCTGTGAGGAGGGCATGGCTGCCATTCATTTTTTTTAAAGCAGTATCTCTAATCATATCTCTCTCACCATCATACCGATTTTTACTCTTATTTATTTAGTGTCCAGTGGGCATATTACTTTGATTAATTTCTGTGTACTGTCTAGTTTGACTTTTATTTAATTATTTTTATTTTATTTTATTGAAATGTTAGGCTGTGCTTCCAGACTAGGTCTGGCTCAATTTTTCATTTGGGAGACTAAGTCCTTCCGAACTCTAAGTGGGACATAATTCTCAGTAAACATGCAAGGAAAAGGCTGCCAACCAGGCTCTTTTTTCAGTCAGTAGATATGACTCGGCATTTGACTTGGAATTTGGACAGGAGCATGCTACCAACTAAGATGGTCAGCTGAGATGTTCCCCCTTGTGTGTACCTACCCTCAAAGTTGTGATGGTGGTCAAAGAGTGCCTTTCCTACTGTAGCCTCCTGATTCTCTCCCTACAGCTGCTCATCTGGCACTGTTCCCCTCAACAGCTCAGAAGCTCTGGAATTCACTGTGGCAAAGTGTTCTATATCACTAAAAGTTTGGATAATTGTTGTTTGTTATACAAAAGGTAAAAGGTGGACATTAAATTAGACTTTTCTATATAATGTGTCAGATTATGCCTATGAGTCCATTCTTCAAATGTAAACATACAAAGAAGTTGAACATTAGTTTTGGATGACCTGCACTGATCAGGGGGTTGGAGTTGGTGGCCCCTTCCAGCATAATAGTGTGGTCACCTGAGAATATGGTGGTGAACTGACAGCAAATGGTTTTATTCTATGGTCATGGCCTAAAGAGCCATGCCTGGGGGAACCAAAGCCTAAAACAAAAGGAATGGTAATGTTTCTGAGCATTTTTTTTCAACAATTGTTAACATGTTTTCTCAGTAGACCTTAGTTCTTACAAAATGGCTCAATCCAAACACCCATCAGAGCTTGGAGGAGGTAACTCCCGCTTTCCAGCTGGTGGCAAATAAAGAAAGAACAGTTTAGAATCCAGAAGAGGCAAAGGGGAGCAGACAACTACAATGTGAGTTGGCTGAAACACCTTGGGGTGCAAGGTTTCCCTTTCTGGTGATCTGATGTTAGGTAGCAGACATGCTGCCCTGTAGGAGTGCCTCTTTGTCTCCACTGGTGCTCTATTTCTATATTTGTAAATAAAGCACATACTACACAAATGCTATTTGTTTCCACTCCATTGCTGTCCCCTCCAAAGTGAACCACCCAGGTAAGTGCTGCCCCTGGAATCTCTTACTGCTTGGAGAACTGGGGTGTGTACATCAGATCCAGCCATTCTTTCACAGTCTGCCCCAATCTCTTCATACATCTTAGACAAGTTCCTTGTCTTTATTCCACACAGTGTTTCCAGTGTTGATTTCCAGTACATAACAAGCCAGTGAATTTCAGCAAGAATTTCATTTTGCCTGTCTGGCCTAACACACATGTAGTTCTTGTTTAATCTGAGGGTTTCTGGACAGACAGAATAGTCACAGCAAGATCAGCAAGTGAGATATGGTTAGTATCCAGGGTTGGTATGGTGGGACACCAGCCAAGACCCATGGTAAAATCACAGATGCTTGGCCCATCCACTTCCAACAGTAAATGGTAGGTCACCCCAGAAGCACTTGGGATATCACTGAGACAATCTCCTATTTCCTCGGATGCCAGCAAGAAAGACAGGCTCTGCTTCCTCCCTGAGGTGCTTTTCCTACCAGGATGTGCCTCAGAGCTAGGTAGAATGTGTACATGTCCTCGTGTATGAGGTGGCAGATGGAATAGAGAAAGATAAGGCATGATGGTGCTTTATGGGGGGGGGGGGAGGTTTACAGGCGGATATCTTGCCCAGGACCCAGAAAAAGCTGGAACTGGCCCTGAAGTGAGGATTTGGGAAGCTGCAATCTACACAGTGAACAGGTTGAGCAGACAAACATACAGTATGCAACATTTGTAATCACTGATGAGCTCAGCCTCATATCAGTTATATCAGCACTCTCTAGGAATTGTCAAAACTCTGGTTGTATCATAGATTTTCTAGCAACTCCTAGAGAGGCATGACATCTGGTTTTTCCAGAAGTGACATCACACCACCACCAAATGCCCCTCCCATGTCCCCTCCAGTCTCCCACTGGTTGCCATGCCTGGCAACCCTACTAATTAGACTGTGTTTCAAGCTTTCCTCTTAGTTGCCCAGGGGAACTACTATCAAGTTGCAAGTTTATAGTATGCATGTAATAAGCCCACCAACAGGAGAATTTCTAAGAGAATACTTCAAAAGGTGTCATAGGGTGGAGCTGTAATAGAGTTGATACACATGTGGCCTGCAATGTGCAAAGTGTCCTCTACACATGTAGGGTCAGACTGTGTCACAAGGCCAATTACAGTCTAGTGTATACCTGGGTTCCGGTCTGACCAGCACTCCAATTAAGAAGGGAAAATGAAGCTGAGAGAGAATCTCACATGAAACAATCTTTATTCCTCTAACAAGGTACAAGATACAAAGATGAAATTCAAGGAAGAGCAAAAATAATGTTGCAATATAGTAACGCAATCATAGCCATGCTCTCTTTGGTTGTTGCCTAATTGGGGTAAATTGGGAGTCTAAGAGGAAATAAAGAGTAAAAAGAAAAATGTATGTTGCATTATCCTGAAGAGAAGAGTCTGTTGTGCTGAGGTTTGGGGAAGAAAGAAGAGAAGCTGGCTCAGGGCAAGGATTTTCTGAGATGAAGGGAAAATGCAAAACTGAAACCAATAATGAGGTTGGGGGTCCAAGAGAGGAATTAAGATAATCATTCAGCAAAGAGGGGTAAAGGTCTAGGAAATAAGCCAATGGCAAAGTTCAGGAAGGAAGCTCAGATGCAGAACCAGCTACAATGTTGGAGGGGCTTGAGATGCCCTATTTATTGGTTTGGAAGGATGAGGCTCAGGAGGGTGGACATCTAGGTGGAGTGATTGGATTACTGGGGTGGTAGACCAGCGTGGAAGGCTGAAGTGCTTGATGACATTTCCCTGGGTTTGGGGTTGAATTACCACACAGGCTGTACAGTGAAGAGGGTGGGTTCTGTAGGCTCAGATTATTATCCAGCAAACTTGATTCAATTATTCCAGGATCTGAGGGAGCTTCTGCAAGCTGAGAACAAATGAACTTTTGGGATCATTTCAGCAGGTGGGCTACTTCCATGTGAGAGTGTCCATGGAAATATAGGTGTACTTATGGGAGACAGTCTCATTTGCAACAGCACGCTGCATTCATTCCGGCTCTTGAGACGAGTGTGCTATAATGGCTAACCGTGTGAGCTGGGAAGTCCCCTCGTTCAAATGCTATCTAAGGTGCAAACTTGCTTGGTGGCATTAGGCAACCCACTGTTCTCTCAGATCCCCATCTTCAATATGGAGGATGATACTAGCAGATTTCAGTGATGGTGTAAGGATTACTGCAATGAGAAGAGCTAAAATGTTGTTGATAATAATGCCACCTGTGCAGAATACTGCACATAATTCCTGTACCTAATGAGTTCTGACCTTGCTAAGTGTCACAGGATGATTAGTTGTAGATCTGTAAGGGACTAGAAAATTATCAAGTCACTCCAACTGCTTGTGACATAGTGGATCCTCCACAGATTACCACACATTTGAAGGTTTCTGTGCTCCATGTCTATTCTGCATGCTGGCACTAGCAGAAGTAAGGTTGGTGAGTACATAGGCTCTTGCTCCCAGTCCCAGACTATAGGCTGTTATCACACTAGGTATTCCCAGCGATGTATCAAGAGTTTGAAAATGTTATAAAAAACATCGCTTTAAAAGGGTTTTTGGATGCCACGGCTAATGATTGGAAGACGTCTTCACAGCTAAAGGGGCCAAACAAAGTGTGAACAGTATTTTTTTATAACAGTTTCAAACTCTTAATAAATCGGTGGGAATACATTGAAAGTGCAAACAGAATTTTTTATAACATTTCCAAACTCTTGATATATCGCTGGGAATACCTAGTGCTGTAACAGTCTATAGATTCCATCCCCAGGAATTGTTTTAATCTGGACTACTGTGCTTTTTATAGCTGATTTTATTATTGATTACTGCATTTATTTTATTTTTAAAGTTTAGAGTGTTTAAAAATTACTGCTGTTCTTCTTTTACCATTTCATTTTATGCTGTTGCTGGTTGTTCTCAAAGATTGCTAGTTTATTGCTTTAGATTTATTGTTTTAGCTGTTTTAAATTTATTTATTTATTTGCTATAAACTACTATTCAAGTATCAGAATAGCTGACCTAAAAATACCATAAATAAGTACAAAATGAAACCATGACGTGCCACAAGCAGAGGATGAGGTTCACTTCCCCCAGGTATTGATAGTGCAGGGATGATTTTATATTATTGTACAGGTAACCCCCTGTTTCCAGTTGTGGGAAGCTGAACATTTGCCAAGGTTTTTTAAAAATAAAGTGGTTAACAGAAGCATCATTGGGGGGTGCGGGGTGGGGGTGGGGGGTGGAACCACCCTGCATTGGAATGGTCTTGTTAGAAGCAATCATCAGCTCTCAGACTGTTTGCCTGCCATTTTTATGGCCTTGCAGATCCTCTTCTGGGTTCACCTGAATGTAGCAGCAAGCTGAAGTGTTCCAGATGTAGCTGCTCCTTTGCCTAGCTCACGCCTCGTCTTTCTAGGGCAATGAAGTTAAGTGATTTATGGGCACATGATCCTAAAGACTCTGTACAGGAGGTGCAGAGATTAACGGCCTCAGACAGACACAGTACATTAAACATGTTTTTTAGCAATAAGAGACTCTTTATTTACGCAAACAATAACTCATTATGACTAAATAATATTTTATCCTTGGGAACCTTCACTGCAAAAGGATCCTTCTGTTGTCAAAGGACTTGTCAGGACTCATTGTTTGGAAGTCGGAATGAAACAGTGGGCCAAGCGCAGCCCGATACTAGATAACGCTGAGCCATATATGAAGCTAACTCTGAGAGCTGCAGCACATTTGACACATATCCAGCACATAAGCCATGTCCTTTTAGAAACCTGGAAATATTGTTCTTTTCCATAAATGATAAAACCTGGTACCCAGATTAAAATTTGCTAGAGGCATCAAGAGGTGGGTAGGGTTAATTTGGCTGCCAAATCTGTCCAACCATGGACCATCCCTAGCCTAAATAATGTGATTGAGATTATAAAATTTATTTCCCTCCTCCTACCCCAACAAATGATTACTACTGGGGCAAAATTATACTTTCATCAAGCACCATAATAGAGGACAAGGCCAACCTAGCTGATCCAATTGAGGGAGGATTAAAGCAGTTTTCAAGGAAAAGCAACAAGATATAAGAACTACGGGATGTGCAGGGCAGAAGGGTCAATATGTATTTCAAAAAAAGGCTCCTAATTGCTCAAAGAATCACAGAAGCTTCCATAGAGTCAAGAATTACCAGCTGACTCATTCTGGCCTGTGGCTGCAAGGAAACTGCTGTGGCTGCTCTACACATATTTTCACCTGTGGCCAGAGCTGGATGATACTACAAGTCCCTGTTTTTGTTGGCCTCTCTCCCTCTACATCTTGAGAGCATGGGACCAGCCTCTGCTGCTTGAAGCCAAGAAGCAGACTCTAGTCATTGGCACATCAAAGGACCAACAGTTAACAGATGCAGGATTGTGCCTAATCATATCACAGTTACTGGGGAAAAACAGTTTCAGAGAGCCTCTCCTGGTATTGGACAATCAGAGTGTTAATAAAGTAGGCTGTTAATCAGGGTCCATTTAGACACAAGGGCCCTGCTGCCTTAACACTCTTACCAATTTAAAATAATGCTATGCCCACATTAGCATTCCCTGCTCTAAGATTCTTAGTTCAAACTGATCCCATTTGGACTGGTTTGAATTTCCCCTCCAGTTCCCCTCAGTCAAGTAACTAAGACTGCCTCCAACATACCTCCTCCCAACCCAGAGTCCTCTACAATCTTTATTTGGAAATATCTGAGGCCACTGAACCTACTTCCTTCCCCATCTTCAGTCAATCGTATAGCATACGTATTAGCTCACTTTGCACTCTTCCTGCACTCCAAGCCAGGTAAGAAAAATAATCTTTTGTTTTGAACTCAAGTTCAAACTGAATCCAGAATTTGTTCCCAAACTTTACCCCATTTGGCTGTGCTCATGCTCTACCCTTGCCATGTACACTGAAGTCTAGTGCTCAGCCATGCCCAATTCTGCTGTGCTTTTACCCTCCACAAGGTGGTCCTACCCCCAAGACCACCATGGTCTCATTAGTGGAAAAGCCCTTTTTCTGACACATGTTGCATGCCTTTGCCTCCTTGCTGCTCTTCTACTTGGATTTATTGTTAGGATTATTTGCTTCCTGAACTCCTAGACTCCTTTTGGGGTTTTGACTTCTGCCTTCAGCTTGTACAGATAGGTAGTTAGGTATAAGCCCCCCTTTCTCTACCTCTTTGGACTCTTTCCACCCATTCTTGAGTGAAAGATGTTGCAGAGTGCATATGTCTAGACTATTGGTATATTTATGTTGGCATTGTAGTATGGAACATTGTTATTGTACAAGTGGGGGACCTGTGAGATTTGCAGGGGAAATCCCATCCTCCTCCCCCTTTGCTTGCCCACCCATCCACCCTCAGGATCTTGCTCCTCAAGCAGGGACCCACTAAACTCATGGGGGAAGGGGAATCTTGCCTGCCTTCTCCCCCAACTCTGCCTTCCTGCCTAGCACTCTGCCCATGTGGCTGCCCCCCCTCCTTTCCACTCTGCCCACACACCTATGCCCCTTCATGCTAGGGTTGCTAGGTCCCTCTTCACCACTGGCAGGAAGTTTTTGGGGTGGATCCTGAGGAGGGCAGGGTTTGGGGAGGGGAGGGACTTCAATGCCATCAAACCCTCACACTGCTTTGCTCTCTCTCTCTCTCTCTCTCTCTCTCACACACACACACACACACACACACACACACACACACCTTACTGCCACTTAGCAGGTGGCAGCAGCAGGCTGGCAGTTCCCAAGTTGCCCCTTTGCCCCAGTGATCTCCACCTGCAGCATCACAGCCTCTGCCAATCTGGTTTATGTGGAAGCAACAACTCCTCCCATTCTGGGCATGTAGATGAGACAACACATCTCTTTGGGGGGATTTTAATCCCCTTCCATTTTATTAATTTTTGGCACTTTTCTGCAAACCTGGAGACTCCCCCAGAAAAATGTCAGTTGTGCATATCTGGCCCCATCTCTGAGTCTATTGATCTGCATGGGGCCCAGGTTCACTATTGGATAGATGATGTTTGATATTATCATGACTAGTTGAGTACACTGATTATTGCCCTCAATAAACTATCCCTTATTTCACTCTGTGTGAATTCTCAGTGTGCCTTTCATGTTTTGTAGCATAGTTGCGTCACTGTGTTGGCAGGTCCCTTTTACTGTTTGCCTACAGCTGTCAAGGCCAGCAGATTCGTAGTATAAGAGGGTTTTCTTCCTTATGCTCAAGCTAGCCAAGGTTGAATTTGGGTTCAAACTGGAAAGTGGGCCACCTTAGCACTGACAGGTGTACAGAGTACACGCATCTCCCTGCTCATTCATGGTAACAACTGAAACCCAACCTGCTATTCCTCAGGTTTCCAGTTCAAGATCTACTCTGGGCTTAGGTTCTGACAACGATGCAACTGCATCAATGAAGCTGTGTGTCTTGTCCATGAGAATAATTTTTTTCTAATTCACATCTTAGTTTTGGAATTGTATGTTCACAGTAGTGGTTTCCCACAGGTAGCATGTCGTGACACCCCTTCTCCACTCACAGAGAGTGCCTACAATCCTCTACAACCTTTCTCTCTCAGGTTCAGGGTAACAAGTAGGTCAGGATGTTACAATGCTACCCTTCTCTTTTAAAATAGACAGCCATGACCATTTCATGCCTCAGGCCCCCTTTCTAGGCTTGCCAGGCCCCGTAGCTCCACTGGCGGAAGCTTTCTGGGGCTGGGGCTGTGGCGCCGATGTGCGTGCGCGCCTGGCAAGACGCACACGTGCACCTTGCGCGATGCGCCTACGTCACTTTTGGGTTTACCCGGAAGTGACATGGACGCTCTAGCGATCTTGGCCAAAACTCTATGGTTTCCATAGAGTTTTATCCAAGATTGCCAGAGCGTTTGCGTCACTTTCGGGTTTAGCTGCCAACTCCCAACTGCGGTTTTCCAACTGACAGCTCACCACCATTCCATCAACTCTCATTGGTCGCTCCCAAGGAGAAGTGGGACCTAGCCTGTCTGTCACACAGGTGTGTCCAGAGTCTGCCTGACCTGCAGTATCTGCACCTACTATATAATTGTGATCAGAGCTGAATTTATTGTGCTTGTAGAGTTGAATTAGTGATAGGGGTGCCAGTCTTTCGCTTTGGAAGGAGACCTCCCACTCCACACCCCTGGGCCACCACTGCAGCTCCATGGAGCAATGGCAGCAAAATGAGGGGAGAAATCTGTCATGCCGTGACATCACTCTTAGCACTAGCATAAAAATGATGTCACAACATTGAGGTGATGCTCTAGGAGTCACCTGAAACTCTATGATAAAATTTGGCTGGCAATCCTACCTGGTGGGAGCACGCAGATATGATATTGGTGTGGGGTAATCCCATGCTCCCTTGTTCCTGTTTAAAAAATGAATCAAGCTCCTTCCATGCCCAACTAGTACCACGATGGCCTGGCTAAAATAAAGAAGATTGAAAAAAGAAACTGATGCAAGAAGATACATCACTGTCTCTGGCAGTGGAAATATACAGAATATTTCTAGTGCATTTCTACATGAAGGCAGGTTTTCCCTGCTGGAAACCTGTGTGCTGCACTACAAGACGAGGAAACGCTCCCTCTACACCTGGTTCTTGTTCCAATTTTTCTTGCTCAGCTTAATTTAAATCCTAATTTAAATCCCTTGGCACTGAACCCTGCTGCATCTGGCTCTGTCGTGCAAAACTGTGAGTTATTAAATGTATCATAATGTGCTGAGATCTGCTAAATATAGAATAAACAGTTTGTAAAACAAAACAAAAAATACACCCCACTACCACCTTGCAATTAAAAACACATTAAAGGTGTGAAACAGGAATCTGGATGCAGGGATTATTGCTCTTAAGATCTTGGAACACCACTGTGTGGCTCCTTTGCGATCCCCCACCAGCACTCAGCCAGAAAGTTATTATCTGGATTAAATTGGCTTGTAAAAAAAGAAAGAGGGGGAAGGGAAAGGCAGCTTGAATCTTTGCCCTAAGAACAAGATAATTTACTGCTGCAGTCTGAGGCATGGAAGGAAGTTGGGTCTTTTGTTCTTATTAATATTCATCTTGCTCCCCATCAAGATGGAAACCCCACTGTGCTAGATGCTGTACAAATAAGTATAAAGTAAAAGATAGATGCTGCCCAAGGGGGGAGGGGAAGGATACAATCCACTGAAGACTGTAGCTGTACAACTTCCTTTCACTACAGTGGGTACAGCACAACCCTATTAAAATGAATGGAGGTTATACAGTGACTACGCTTGGATTATTGCTCCCAGAGACAGAAGTAATATTATATTTTACAGGTACAGAAGACAAATATAGTAATCAGGAAGTCACTTTCGCAGAAGTAGCCTCTAACTTCTGCTAGACTGCTCAGGTACAAGTGGTTTCTGTGGCTGAAAATCCAGGCTTCAGTTCTTTAACTCAATGGGACTTACTTCCAAGTAAACATGCCTAGGATAGGGCTGTAAGTGCTTTATATGTGGCAATGCAGGGAGTCTGCGGCACAGCCTGGAAGAAGCGGTATTTCCTGAGTCCAAGAAGAATCGTATTTATAGCTCAGTGCAGTGCCGGATTTACGTATAAGCTAAACAAGCTATAGCTTAGGGCCCCACTCTCTTGGGGCCCCCCCAAAAAAATGTAAAGGAAAAACAACAACTGGATGTACATTTCCAAAATATAAGATAAAAAACAGTTACTTTGATAAAATACATATTTTGTTATGTGCAAATGGCTTTAGATACCTATTAGGTCCATAAATTACCATATAGCCTATATTCAACCCAAAAAACAGCGACAATTTGTTGTTGACAAAGGACAGCTGGACATATAAAGGGCCCCATTACCTTCAATAGCTTAGGGCCTCATCAAACCTAAATCCGGCCCTGGCTCAGTGGAATAAGTGTACCCAGAGAACATTTCCCCCTTTATAGCCACTGATGTGGCTAGTAATGTGTGAGGCCTGAGGCAGAACTTGGCTGCTCCCACGGAACAGAATGGAATAGAACATACTAACATGCGGGAGAAGAAGAGGCAACTTTCTCAGCACCGTGCAGATGTGCAGTAGGCAAACAAGCTGTGTCTTGTGTGGGCACAGAGCATTGACATCCGTGGGCAGCACAGGACACAGCTGGCCAGTCTGACAAAGCTGCCCCCTGTCTTGGCTGCTGCCACATGGCTCCCTCAAGTAAGGCTGTGGGTCCTCTTCCTCCACTACAGTGACTGTTCAGTGGTGGCCACTGAGTACTGCCTCCGTTCCCATGCCTTACTGGCCACACCTGAGCTTGAAAGGGGAAGACACTCGTGTGGAAATCCTAGAGGTGAAAAACGATAAATGCTGTTCTGGTGATGAGTGATTTCTTTTTCCACAGTTGTAATGCGATTTCAGCATGTATGAATAACCAAGTGAATTTATGGAAGAATTACAATATTTATTTATACCCCACTTTTCTCCCTAATCGGGGACCCAAAGCGCCCTACATCATTCTCCCTTTGTCAAATTTATCCCCACAACAACAGTGCTATGAGAAAGGTTACACTGAGGCTGTTTATGCTTGGTTATTAGCAGCACATTCCAGGCTGAAGTGCCCTGCATATTTTTTTAATTTCTTCATTCCAGACGTCACTGCAAAGCTGGCACATACCTGCTTCACATTTCTTAAGAGCCCCTTTAACGCAACCTTTTGTATTTGCTCCACCCCCACATTGAAGCATTCACTGAAGGAACCATGAAGAATCACAGCTGTGGCTTAGCTATGCAAATGACAATCGCTAATGGCTATGCAAACAAAGGAGCAGGCGAGTGAGGGCTGGGATGGGATTTGTTTGACTTTCTCCTCTTGCATCGGGACAGTTAATACTAATTTTAAAGGTTGGATTTTAAAAAGGAGCTTTGAGCAAGCATCAAAATAGAGCCTGCATAAATGGCCTGAGACTGAGTGACTGGCCCCAGGTCACCCAGCTAGCTTCCATGGCAATGTAGGGATTCGAACTGGGTCTCCCAGATCTTAGTCCAACATTCTAACCAGTACACAACACTAGCTCTCCAATACCAACACAACAGCAAAACCAGAAAACAAAAACCCTTGAGACTTGATGCAATTTTACCAAAATGATTTATTATATTTAGATCCTGTACTTCCTCCAGGGTGCCAAACAGTACCTTAGCTTTACAGCAATCTTGTAAAGAAGATGAGACAAACAGGTAGGGTTGCCAGCTCTGGGTTGGGAAATTCCTGGAGGTTTGGGGGATGGAGCCTGGGGAGGGCAGGGTTTGAATAGGGGAGGGACCTCAGTGGGGTATAAATGCCAGAGTCCACCTTCCAAAACAGCCATTTCCTCCAGGGGAACTGATTTCTATTGTCTAGACATCAGTTGTAATTGTGGGAGATCTCCAGGCCCCACTGAGAGGCTGGCAACCCTACAGATAAATAAAGTCTGGAGATGAAGTTACAGCAGAACCTGGTGGGCTAGAAGTGGATTCGGCATGAAATTTGGCATTACATGAACAAAGCCAGGATGATCTCAGCAGTTTCCAGATAGTAGTTACTAACTTGACAGACCACGTTTTTAGCATCCGCCTTCTCCCTTACTTCTGTCCTAGCTTTAGTCATCCTCCAGTGGAGGAAGAAAAGAGGAAGTCCCTTCAGTTTAGTTTCAGGAATGCACATTGCAATTGGTGCTCTACCTAGAACAGTGGTGTTGGATTTATTTGTTATGAGGGCCGTATATGATATCAATGTCACTTGGTCGAGCCAGGCCATGTGTACCATAACATTTAATACCAGGTACGGGAGAGACAAATTTTATAGAAGACACAGGCAAAGTCAATTAATTATATATATTGTACTTTATTTTTTACTTAAACTATGAATATGCTTAAAACAATAACAATAACACTCTTACAGTATTTTATTTTATTTAATAGTCTTTGATAATTGCCAACTGGGGAAGGTGGCTGCCAGCTCATATCGGGCGTGGCTGCCTCAGCTGGCTCTCTGGCCAGATCAGAGGCCTCAAGGGGCCTGATCTGGCCCTACGTTGGAGCTTATGTTTGGCACCCATGATCTAGAGCATGTGTGCAGAGCCCATAGCTGGTGCCAACGTGGAGGAACTTCACCATCACCCAGCGCTGGAGGTAAGGGCACAAGGACATCACTTTTGACAACATTTGTCTCCATGTTGTCAGCAATCCCCTGAGCCTCAAATTCACCATTGCACTGGGGCCTTCCTCCTCAGCATGCATGGGAAGTACAAAAGACAGAAGGTCAGAGGGTTAAGAACTGTTGATGGGGAGCAGGGATTCAAACATGGTCTTTTCCACTTCGCCCTGTCAAAAGACAGCTGTTCAGGATGTCTGTGCTATTTCTGTATTTTGCATGGCACTGCACACCCCAAGAGTATGCAGTGTTAAATAAACGTTAACACTATTGTGTTGTTATCTATTATTAATACTAACAATTAATATTGCCTTGAAGGACACCAGAGTTCCACGGCAGCCTTCGCTTTTGACATAAGCAAATGCTGGCATAGCTGAGCAGAAGAACTAACAGGCAAGAGAGGAGTGAGACTTGCATAGTAAAAACCCTTGAGAGAGACAAACTGCTTGCTGAATGTCTGATTGCTAAACTGCCCTGCAGACATTTCTCCCAGCCGGCATTACCGCGCCATCCTCCTGCGCAGCTACTAACTTCAGCTCCCCAGCAGTGCTCCGTTGGCACCGATGAGAATGTAGGCCCAGCTCAGGGAATCTGTAAACACAGCTGTGAGGTTTCAGTAAGATTTTAATTTGGATAGTAGTTCCAACTAGACTGACAGGGCCAGATCCTCCGGTGATGCAAACCAACACGTCTCTGCCGTCTTTCAGTGAAGTAAAACCAATTCGCTCCAGTTGGCATTCTGACCCAGTAGCCACCACCACCACCACCCCAGAATTTCTGAGATCCTGTGGAACCATTTTGTACAAAAAGGAGAAAGAGTGACATTAATTGGAAGAAAAGGGAAGTAAAACACAGAGATGACCAGCTCCTTAGCTGGTACAAATGATGTAGCCCATGCAAATAAATGTACACCGGCTGGGGATCCAAGTCATGGTTTCCGTGAAGGACTAATGTGACTCGAATATGCAATTTATTTTTGAAAGGGTTTTTCTTTCCCTTCCCTCCCTGCAGAGGTTGCTAGGAGTGCCTGGAATTTCCAGGCAAAAGGAGGAGTCGAGAAGAATGAATAAAATATCAGCATCCCGGCTTTTTTTTTTTACACTCACACACACAAGGTTCATTTTAAATAAGAAGCTCAAGTCAATTCCCTTGGAGGGAACATGAATGTATCAGGGTATTTTTCTTTTCAGAAAGAGGGACCAAATCTGAAGAGTGTTTCTTTACCATCAAATCAAGCTGGAACTAGGTTATGTGCCCCCCTATCCTGATTTAAATAAGGGGTTTTATTCAGTACAACTATTCCCTTATTAATGAAACACAACCCAGTTTTAACAGGCTGGAGGAGGAAGGGTGGAAGAAAAAACCTTTCCAAGCAAATCTGTTGACTGGTACATTTTGTTTATGTAACTTCATAAGTTGGGCATTTTTCAACCATTCTGTAGTCATTCTAGAACCCAACTTCTCTATACATAAATTCCAGGAAAGAGAATAAGCAGGATGTAACAGGTAGATCCAAATCCCTCTTAGGTTTGCAATGGTGGGTTTAGCAAAGACGAAGCCATAGAGCTGAAAGCAAAACTTAGGCAAGTAAATGTTGTCAGCTATCAATCAGAATCTGTCAAGAGCTTCAGAAGATCTTGCACATATACAGTTTCTGTTTGTCACACAAAGAAGGGGGTGATTTGCAGCTATTTAGTGCCATTTCTCATGCTAACATTTAAAGGCACGCCTGTGTCCTTTGTTGCAACTTCTGAGGCAGTGTGGCAAGAGTGGGAGACAGACAACACTGTGCTGACCCCTGGATGGAATGGCAACTGCACAACTATTCAAGTGGTCACACCAAGCTACCATCTCAGTCCTCTGCAATGGCTTAAACCTCAGCAGTGTCTTTGATATGGTTATCCTTTAAAGTCACTGTGCAGCGTTCAACACTGCCCTCCAAACCCACATGTAACTGACCTGAGAAAAGTATTCTCCTCCCAACAGAGTGATAAGAAGCACTCTAATCACAGTGGTGCTTCCAAAGGACACTTATAAAACGGGAAAAGGTTTGAATATGTATCTAGTTGCATCAGACTGTGCCAGTTTATAGGTTCTTCAGAATCCACAGATGTCCACAATGTAAGCAGATGAGTGGGTCCACTGCGATGCCCTCTCCAATCAACTGTGTGCCATACAGCCGGTTTCTATTATGTTATTGCTCAATATCTGGCAACAGGAGCTGTCGCTGGCACAATGTAGCCATTGTTTTCTATTGCTGAGCTGCCACCACAAAGCCCTGTGCCAGCTTTTGTTGTGATGCCAGTACATCACTGCTAATACTTCCATTTTTGCTGGAGTTTCTCTAGTTGTGTTCCATCTTAAGGATTTATTTACTGGTGTGGCGAGCTGTAGGTTTTTCACTTTCCCCCAAAGCCTATTTTAGTTACATTCTAGTTGGATGGCATATTAGTTCTGTGAAGGGATTTATAGGATTACACGGTGGTGCTAACGTTGATGCATTATTCCTAGTGCTCACATCACATCATTTTAGCTGTTATTCAGACTTTCCTCTATTGGTTTGAGTATCTTTGGGCCTTGATAGTTTGCTTTGCTGGGTCAGAGGGGTCACTGAGATCAGGCATCAGTGATGTTCAAGAGGACTCTGTGTTTATTTGGTGCTTTCTTGATCTCCTAATGCTTTGTAGATGAGTGAGCATGCTCCTGTGTAAGGTGCCACCAGAAATCAGAAACTGTTGGCAATAGGATGCATATAAATACAACTGTCTGAGGCTTAGTAGTCATTGTTCCAGAGCTGATGTGCACATCAATAATTTGTTTCCAGAACGGCAGGTGTCAGAACTTTCTCTCACACACAAAGAGCCAAATGTGACTGGTCAGGACAGAACTTCCTATGATTTATCGTTGTTGTTGATATTCTGTGTATTGAGATAGACTGCCCATCCATTCCAAAGGTGACTTTTGTCCAGGGTGCTTATCTTGTGGCAGGTGCCAAGAAACCATCTGCTGAGTCTCTAGCACAGCAATAATTTCTCGTTACATCACTATAGCAGGTGGTGACATGATCGGCTGCAGGTATGGAGGAGCACTGAGAGATGATAGAGAGGTAGTGGTGGTAGATCAGATGCCCTGATCAGACAGTGAGGAAAAAGGAGGGCAAACCTTAATGCGGGAATGGAACTGAGATCCATTCAGCACACAACCTATTTGGAGTTTCCCTGTTGATTCATTTAAAGTCTATGAATGATATTTATATGGGTTAAGTAGTGTCACTGTTGCCCTTAAGATATCATAGCAGAAGTGTTGAGCTGTTTTTGTGTAGTTTCATCCTACTTCATTGTAATATTTAAAGCTTTGCACTATGTTCATGGGACCAGTTGCACAGGTCCTTTTCCCAGGTTGCTCCCAATCCTAGTTGGGTGATGACTGTGTTGGGAGAACCTGCATGCCAGCCCCTAAATATTATTGCAGTAGCATGGGGTGAAGCCATGGAGAAGCAGCCATGGAGAGCCAGCGTGGTGTAGTGGTTAAGAGTGGTGGTCTGGAGTGGTGGAGTCTGATCTGAAGACCGGGTTCGATTCCCCACTCCTCCACATGAGTGGCGGAGGCTAATCTGGTGAACTGGATTTGTTTCCCCACTCCAACACATGAAGCTGGGTGATCTTGGGCAAGTCACAGCTCTGTTAGAGCTCTCTCAGCCCCACCTCCCTCACAGGAGTGTCTGTTGTGGGGAGGGGAGGGAAGGTCATTGTAAGCCGGGTTGATTCTCTTTTAAGTGGTAGAGAAAGTCAGCATATAAAAACCAACTCTTCTTCTTCTTCGTCACTCCTGTATTTCAAGGGCACTGTTCAGTGTGTGCAACAAGGTTTCGTTTTCAGAGGTTCATCTCTAAAAGAGCTATTTTCAGACTTTTGTTTGTTTGTTCTAGTGTGGCCAAGGAGCAGTATGTTCCTTAGACAAGGCATCTTTGTTCACCCATGATGCACTGCCTAGAATTATCTTTTTGAGAGTCTCTTCCACTAGAGGCCAAGTTGTAGAGAAAGTCCTGAACACATGAACACATGAAGCTGCCTTTATACTGAATCAGACCCTTGGTCCATCAAAGTCAGTATTGTCTACTCTACTCAGACCTGCAGCAGCTCTCCAGGGTCTCAGGCAGAGGTCTTTCACTTCACCTACTTGCCTAGTCCCTTCAACTGGAGATGCCGGGGATTGAACCTGGGACCTTCTGCGTGCCAAGGAGATGCTCTATCGCTGAACCACGGCCCCTCCTCCCAGTTCACTCACCCCACGAACAATGAGAACAACATATGGTCTATCACATTTTTGTCTGTCCTCTTTTTCAAGGAGCTCAAAGTAGCACATACACAATCCCTGTTGCCCATTTTATCCTCACAGCAGCCCTGAGAGATAAGTTACACTGAGAGATAGTTACTTGCCAAGATCGCCCAGCAAGCTTTGCAGTTGAGTGGGGATTTGAACCCAGGTCTCTGCATCCACAGTCTAGCCATTATGCCACCCTGGAAAGACACAGACATTTGCACAAGTTTATGCAATCAATGAGTGGGTGGTAATCCTTTAAAGTGGGGTTGCAGATTACAGATGCCTCAAGTACACAGACTTAATCTGGCTGTTGGTTATATAGCTCCACTGATGTTAAACACTCTACACAATGTAACAGCTACCCATTTCTATAGGACTGGGGTACCTGTTTGATGGTCACCAACAACAGACTTTAGGATCATAATGCAGTAATTAAATTTTAGAAGCTACTTTTATACCCTTTTTCCTATTTACATATATTGAAGATGCTAGATTTACCAGGGAGTTTACAAAAAATGATTTGGGCCATTTTTAGTTCATTTTGGTCTTCAATGTTTTTGTTTGGTTTCCCCCCTCAATATAGTTATTGGAATTTTTTCACCTATTTTTTATTCATTTCCATTTGTTTCAATGGGAGACAAGGGGAGAAGACTTATTGTGCTATTGTTCTCACCTGGAAAATCTGCATACCCCTGCCTGAGCTGCATGTGCTGAAGTGAACTGAAAATGGACTGTGCTTCACCTGGTTGCTCATCTGTGCTTGAAGCATTTTCACCCTAGGACCACAGGCTGACCAGCAGCAAAATGCTTCAAGTACCCAAGCACAGCCAAGTGGGTGCAAGTGAAGTCTTGCCTAGCAGGTGCAGACCAAAATAATGTGATGGCTCATGCAAACTGCCCTCCAAAGCCACTGAAATGGAGCAATTATTGGTGCAAAATGGAAATGCTGCACAGAAAGACCAACCAGGACAGTGCTGTTTGGAAGAAACATTGGCAAATAGTTCTGGCTGGAGGATGCCCCTGTCAAGTGCATTGCTCCTGAATTATTCATTCCTCAAAGTGCCTTTCTCTCTGCTCGGGGAGCCAAAACTACACAGGGAAGCCACATAGTAATGGTCAGATCCGAATGTTTCTGACTGATGGACCCCCTGGAACCTCCATTTACCCTCCTCCCTCATCTGCTATTGGAAACTCAGACAGCAGATGAGGTAGGAGGGCAGACAAAGAGACTGGACTGAAACTCTGGGACCATGTGGCCTGTTGGTGCAGTTTACAAAGAAAATTTCCACTAACTGTAAGGGGCAATTTTCACCACTTCTCCCATCCCACTCCAGACCTCTGACTACACTGCCTCATCCTGTTCCTGGAGATGCCCTTTCTCCCTGGAGCAACATTTTGGGGCGGGGAAGGAAGTCCCATTCCCTGAAAGAAGTCTCTTCCTGCAGTGGAGATTTGCCACAGGATCAGAGCCTTGGCTTTCCTAGATACTTCTAATATGTTCCCAAAAGGACCAGACACAGCTGAGGGCCAATTAATGCCAAAAATAATGCACCCTGGTGGTGGAAAGTGCCATCACATCACAGCCGACTTATGGTGACCACAAAAGGGCTTTCAAGGCAAGAGACGTTCAGAGGTGGTTTGCCAGTGCCTGCCTCCCCATAGCAACCCTGGACTTCCTTGGTGGTCTCCAATCCAAATGCTAACCAGGACTGACCCTAGTTAGCTTCCAAGATCTGATGAGATCAGGGCTTAGAGAATCCTAAAAGGTAAAAGTAAAGGTCCCCTGTGCAAGCACCTGGTCATTCCTGACCCATGGGGTGACATCACACGTTTACTAGGCAGACTGTGTTTACAGGGTGCTTTGCCAGTGCCTTCCCCAGTCATCATCTCTTTACCCCCAGCAAGCTGGATACTCATTTTACCGACCTCGGAAGGATGGAAGGCTGAGTCAACCTTGAACCAGCTACCTGAACCCAACTTCCATCAGGATTGAACTTAGGTCGTGAGCAGAGCTTGGACTGCAGTACTGCAGTTTACCACTCTGCTCCTCAGGGCTCTGTTTTATAGAATCCTTACACCACCCAAATTAAGATGCTGATAACTGGTAGTGCAGACCTAGCCCTACACGGCTTCTGCGGCGCTGTGGCTGCTACCTCTTTCTCTTCCTCTGACATACCTCTCTGTATTTCAGACACGCATGCTTCTCTCCTGCCTCTCCAACTTGCATAACTGCCAGCTACCCTTTCCGAGACATGCACTGATTCCCACAGTCGCTCAGATCCATAAGTTCTGCGCTCTTGCTGTGTCTCAAGCTACAGATAAATGAGTAACATATGGCCTGGCGTGATTAAAAACAAGTTAATTGCTCTGGCTTCCAGCATCCAATTCTTTTCTCTCTCAGCCACTGCAGAAAGGAAAGCCCGAGACTGCCTTCCTTGCTATTGATTGGCCCGAGAGGCGATCAGTCTGAAAGGAACTGCTGCTCTGTCCAGCTGAGGCAATTTGCTATTCCCTTGACAAGCGTGTGACAGGAAGACACAGAGCAAGGGAGAGGTGATTGTCGGGCTCGCACTCCAGTGACCCAAGGCTGTCTTAATGGCTGCTGCGGAGGAGAATAGGAATGGATGCAGTGCCTAACGCCTTCCTTAACAGGTGCTTCAGGAAGAGGAAAGTCGCAGGCTGAGATACTCAGGGTGAGCGCGATGTCCCGAAATCTTCATTACGGTGATACTTCTTCCCTTCTCCTGCGGCTCTCTGATTTGCCTTCATTAAGGAGTCCAGATTGTGGCTAGGAGGGGATTTACAGAAGCCGAAGCTGTTGCTGCGACTCCCTCCCAAGCTCCTGCTGACGTCAATATGGGCCGAGGAGCTGCTGATGGCTTTCACCTATAAAGGCATTCATCACATTTCCCAAGTCCCTCTGCTTTCCACACCTGCAATGTCCTTTCATGCCCTCTGGCTGGCTCAGGTTTTGATTTGATGGGGCTGTTTGTCTTCTTCCCCCTCCCCGTAGATCACAAGACTTTTCTCCCTTGCAAGGCCACTTTCCTAGAATCATAGCTCCCGATCTTCACTTACAAACAAAGTCGTACTGTCCCAGTGCACACAGCTTGCCCCTCCCCATCTGGTGTGGGGGAGGCCACCCCACCTCATATCTACCAGTTGTACTTATGGGATACACTGTGCGGGTTTCTGAGAGCCAGCGTGGTTTAGTGGCTAAGAGGGGTGGTTTGGAGCGGTGGACTCTGGTCCGGAGAACCGGGTTTGATTCCCCATTCCTCCACATGAGCGGCGGAGGCTAATCTGGTGAACCGGGTTTGTTTCCCCACTCCTACACATGAAGCCAGCTGGGTGACCTTGGGCTAGTCACAGTTCTCTTAGAACTCTCTCAGCCTCACCTGCCTCACAGGGTGGCTGTTGTGGGGAGGGGAAGGGAAGGTGATTGTAAGCCGGTTTGATTCTTCCTTAAGTGGAAGAGAAAGTTGGCCTATAAAAACCAACTCTTCCTCTTCCTTGTTTGAGAATTCTCACTATTTTCTCAACAGCAGCTGGTGAGCACAGCATTTGCACTTAATTCAAGTGCACCAGTTTCCTAAGCAGGGGATGCTGTATTCTTACATTCCTCTAGCAAAGTTGAAGATTCCTTATGATCCTTCCAGATGAAACGACCTCAAAAATGTGTTATTTCTCCTAATCCACGATTGTACAGCGAATGAACGACCAACCCAAATGCAGCCTAACAGCCAAACCAAGTGGCCCACCATAAACCTTCTTGCCTACAACAGCAAAATTGGGGTGGGGGTGGGGGTATGTGGCAGCTTCCAAGCACCTTCAAGGCTATACACTATGTGGCTGATGGGCTACATTGAGCTGGGTTCATGCAGTTATATAGGCCTGTCTTCAGCATGCCTAGGAAGTCTTCAGCTTGCAGTCCTGGATAAAAACAATTTCATGTTTCCTCAATGAAAACACCATGGTTTTTATACATATTTCAAAATTGGCATTTCCATCCCCCCCCCCCCCCCAGCGTGTTGGCATGCTGCTTAAACCTACTGGAAGCAATTTTTTTTTTTTTTTGGTTAGTTTACCACCAGCCTTTTCTCTGCTTAAGGTAACATGTTCCTATTTTCAGCTTGTGAGATATTGTGGACGTGCTGCATGCAGGAGAACTGAGGTGGAAGAAGAAGCCCCCTCTCCCTCTCCCTTGCCTTGACTGGCAAGAGAGCTGCCAGCCAACCACATAATCAGCTCTGAGACAATGAGCTGAAGTGGAAAAAAGAGACTGAAAGGATGAGGCAAGAAAGGCTGCATATGTTTGGAGCAGGACTGAGGGGCTGCCTACAAAGAGCCCAAGCACAGCGGCAGCGGGACATAGCCCTTGGAATGTACGTCTCCTGAAGATGCTACCACTGCTGGGAGAAACTGGACTGCTTTAACCCTGAAAACGGTCCAGTCGATGCATACAGATGGCTGGGAAGGGGAGAAGCATCGTGAAAGCAGGCCCAGGCCCATCCTTCGTGGATTCGTTTGAAGGTCAGATGGAGCTGGATTGATACTCAGTTTAAGTAAACTGCAGTTTAGGGATTCAGATTATAAAGGGACTGGAAATTAAAATTGCGAGCCAGTGTGATGCAGTGAGAGTGTCTGACTAGTATCTGAGAGACCCAGGTTCAGATCCCCACTCATGCCATGGAAGCTCACTGGGTGGCCTCGGGCCGGTCACACTCTCTCAGCCTAACCTACCTCACAGGGTTGTTGTAAAGACAAAATGGAGGAGAGGAGAATGATGTAAGCTGCTTTGGGTCCCTATTGGGGAGAAAGGCAGAGTATACATGAATTAAATAAAAATAAATAAAATAGTAAAAATTAGATCAGCCTCTGTACCAGAGGACTGGAGAATGGCCAATGTAACACCCATTTATTAAAAAAGGTTCCAGGGGGACCCAGGAAATTACAGGCCAGTTAGCTTAACGTCTGTTCCAGGTAAATTGATGGAAAGCATTATTAAAGATGGAATCGTCACACATATGGAAGGGCAAGCCCTGCTGAGCAAAACCCAACATGGCTTCTGTAAAGGTCGGTCCTGCCTCACTAACCTTTTAGAGTTTTGAAAGTGTCAATAAGCATGTGGACAGGAATGAGCCTCTGGACATTGTGTACTTGGATTTCCAAAAGGCTTTTGACAAAATCCCCCACCAAAGACTGCTAAGCAAACTTCATAGTCATGGGTTAAGAGGAAAAGTCCTCTTATGGATTGAGAACTGGCTGAACAATAGGAAGCAGAGAGTAGGAATCAATGGTCAGTTCTCACAATGGCGGGATGTGAGCAGTGGGGTGCCTCAGGGATCTGTGTTGGGACTGGTGCTTTTCAACCTTTTCATCAATGACCTGGAGTTGGGGGTGAACAGCGAGGTGGCCACATTTGCAGATGACACCAAATTATTTAGGGTGGTTAAAACAAAATCAGACTGTGAAGAGCTCCAAAAGGATCTCTTCAAACTGGAGGAATGGGCATTCAAATGGCAAATGAGATTCAATGTGACCAAGTGTAAAGTGATGCATATTGGGGCAAAAAATCCCAACTTCACATATACACTGATGGTATCTGTGCTGGCAGTGACAGACCAAGAAAGGGATCTTGGGGTGGTGGTGGATAGCTCAATGAAGATGTCAACCTAGAGTGTGGCTGCTGTGAAAAAGGCAAAATCCATGCTGGCCATAATTAGGTGAGGAATAGAGTAGGGCTGTCCATTCGGTTCGGCCCGAACTGAAAAACAGCCGAATTTCCCCTAATTCGGCGGTTTTTAGTTCAGGACGAACCGAACTAAAAAATGGTGGGAAAACGGGGGAGCCGAATTCAGCGAGTTTGGGAGTTCTTGAATAAATTCGGCAAATTCGGGGCACAGCAGCATAACCGTCAGTAAGCAGCATTCTCCCCTGGCCAATCGGTGGCCAAGCTGGGTCTTCTTCTGGCCAATCAGTCAGGATTGAGTACTGGAGGAATCAGCTACTGCGCGGCCCGCAGTAGAAAAATCCTGGTGAGAGAGAAATCCTGGTGGGGGGTGCGTGTGCACATTCACTCCTTTCCATGGCTGCAGGGGGTGCATTTTTGGGGGTAGAGACCCCAAACTTTCAGTGGAGCTTCAGACGAGCCTTAACAGACCCCCCAAGTTTTGTAAACATTGGGTGAGGGGGTCCTGAGATATGGGCTCCACCCCTTTTTCCTCCCCCCTTTTCCATTTCCGTGGCTGCAGGCGGTGCTTTTTTTGGGGTGCAGCCCCCAAACTTTCAGCGTAGCTTCAGACAAGCCTTCTTAAGAGACGCCCCAAGTATTATAAAGATGGGTTCAGTGGGGGCAGAAATATGGGCTCCCCCCTTTTCTCTTTCCGTGGCTGCAGGGGGCGCATTTTTGGGGGTGCAGCCCCCAAACATTCAGCATAGCTTCAGACGAGCCTTCTTAAGAGACCCCCAAGTTTTGTAAATATTGGGTCAGGGGGTCCCGAGATATGGGCTCCACCCCTTTTCCCTCCCCCCTTTTCCATTTCCGTGGCTGCAGGGGGTGCTTTTTTTGGGTGCTGCCCCCAAACTTTCAGCATAGCTTCAGACAAGCCTTCTTAAGAGACCCGCCAAGTTTTGTAAAGCTGGGTTCAGTGGGGGCAGAAATATGGGCTCCCCCTTTTCTCTTTCCGTGGCTGCAGGGGGCGCAGCCCCCAAACATTCAGCATAGCTTCAGACGAGCCTTCTTAAGAAACCCCCCAAGTTTTGTAAACATTGGGTCAGGGGGTCCCGAGATATGGGCTTTCTCCTTTTCCCTATTGGGATGAATGGATCACCCGATCCTTTATGCATCTCCAGAGCGGCAAATCCAAGGCAAAACCTCCCGTGCTTAAATAGAATCGTAATGGATTACCCAGTCCTCCCAGCCCCTCCTGATGGAACAGAAGACAGCCACAGTAAGACCCCTTTGGGGGCTTTAATCTGTAATTTTTCTCCTTTGTGTATGTGTGTGTGTGTGGGGAAGCAGAGTCTGTGTGTGTGTGGGGAGGGAGCAGTTTCTGGGGGGGGGGAGCCAAAGGGGGCTTTCGCCCGTTCTGCCTGGGGTGTGTGTGCCCCCTCGAGTCTCTCTCTCCCTGGTTTGAGGGGGGGCTACAGTTGTGTGTCCTCAGGTTTTCCCTCATTCATAAGATCAGTTAGGTCTATTTTGATGCTTGCTCAAAACTGGTTTTCAAATGGTGACTTAAAGAATGCATTTGCTTGGTCCCGACTCAAGTCCGATGCAAAAGGGGAAATTCCACCCCCTCCTGCTCATTATGCATAGCTAGCTGCCTCTGTCCCTTTCCATGGTTTGCAAACTCCCAGATGTCAGGTGTTGCTTTGCATGGTTGTGTTGCTTTGCAGTTGTGTTGCTTTGCAGTTGTGTTGCTTTGCAAACTTCTTCGCACCTGCCCCACCCTTGCTCCCCGCAGCTCAGCTGTTTGTCGGGGCTGGGAGCTTTGTGCGTGGGCGGCAAGCTCTGCTCAGAGATGAACATTAAGGGTGGGGGAAACCCCTTTAGGGCCCATATCTCAGCCCCCCCCGACCCAATCTTTACAAAACATGGGAGGTCTTGCAAGAAGAGTCCTTTGAAGCTCCGCTGAAAGTTTGGGACCTCTACCCCCAAAAATGCCCCCCCCGGAGCTGCGGAAAGGCACGGTTGTGTTTTTAATGGCTTTCTTCGGCCAAATTTTTTCCCCTGAACTTTGAATTTGCGCCGAATTGCACGGACCCGAAGCGAGGGAGTTCGGACTTCGGCATATCCTGAATCAGATGGGCCGAATTCGGCTGAATCCGAAGTATACCAATTTTTTTTCCAACAGCCCTAGAATAGAGAATAAAACTGCTGCTATCATACTACCCTTGTACAAATCTATGGTGAGACCACACTTGGAATACTGTGTATAGCTCTGGTCACCACACCTAAAAAAAAAAAGGCTATTGCAGAGCTTGAGAAGGTGCAGAAAAGAGCAATCAAAATGATCAGGGAATTAAAACAACTGCCCTATGAGGAGCAGTTGAAACGCTTGGGGCTGTTTAGCTTGAAAAGAAGGTGGTTAAGGGGAGACATGGTAGAGGTCTATAAAATTGAACACATGAACCCATGAAGCTGCCTTATTCTGAATCAGACCCCTGGTCCATCAAAGTCAGTACTGTCTTCTCAGACGGGCAGCGGCTCTTCAGGGTCTGAGGCAGAGGTCTTTCACATCATCTACTTATACATGGTATGAAGAGAGTGGACAGGGCCTCCCTCTCTCATAATACTAGAATGCAGGATCATCTGCTGAAGCTGGAGGGTGAGAGATTCCAAACAGATAAAAGGAAATATTTCTTCAAACAATGCATAGTTAAATTGTGGAACTCCCTGCTCCAGGATGTGGTGATGGCTGCCAACATGGAAGGCTTGAAGAGTGGACTGGACATGTTCATGGAGGAAAGGGCTATTCATAGCTACTAGTCAAAATGAATACTAGTCATGATGCATATCTATTCTCTCCAGGATCAGAGGAACATGCCTATTATATTAGGTGCTTTGGAACACAGGCAGGACAATGCTTCTGCAGTTGTCTTGTTTGTGGACTTTCTAGAGGCACCTGGTTGGCCACTGTGTGAACAGACTGCTGGAATTGATGGACCTTGGTGTGATACAGCATGGCCTTTCTTATGTTCTTAAAATTACTACCTTTGTAGTTTGCGCTGGTCAAAATGCTACATATGCTTGATGTTTGTGCACAGGCTGAATTTGTGTCTTTTAAAACCCACAAGAATTAAATATGTACATCTAAGTTATTTCTGTGTGCTCTCTACCCCATGCTCATTATTCCATGATTAGGATCCTCCCTCTGATCCTCATCTGTTCTATTTGTCTAACTTGGTTTTTCAGTAGGGTTGCCAACCTCCAGATACTAGCTGGAGATCTCCTGCTATTACAACTAATCTCCAGCTGATAGAGATCAGTTCCCTTGGAGAAAATGGCTGCTTTGGCAATTGAACTCTATAGCCTTAAGTCCCTCCCCTGCCCAAACCCTGCCCGCCTCAGGCTCTGTCCCAAAAATCTCCCACCGATGGTGAAGAGGGACCTTGCAACCCTATTTTTCAGCTCTACAGGGTGCAGGCAGGGGGGCTGGAAATTCTTTGTTCTGTACTGCCCCTAGCTCCCTACAAGTGCTAATGACAATGGAGATGCTTTCCTACTTTGTCCCCATCCTCCTCCAGTTGGATACATTGGATGTCTGCATGTCTACAGACAGATATACAGATAGATGTGGATGTCTAGAAATAGCGATAGAGATAAATAGTACTTCCAAGACAGCTCTAACAGTAGGACTGGAAGTAGTGTTCCAGTGCTTATGATCCCTGCAGTTCACAGCAATAGTATGCTACATAATCAGCTAATTTGATATGCCAACAGAGCAGCAGAAAGTAAACGATAAGCAGTACTAAGTAAACTGAGAAAGTACTAACAGGGCCCTGGTCTCATTGGAAAGAGAATTTCACCACTTGTTGAAGACAGCCAAATGCTCTTTGGGCCAGAGACCACCAGCAGATTTCTCTTAGCAGGGTGTAATGCTCTCTGTGGGGCATACCAGGAGAAGCGGTCCTGCAAGTATGATGGTCCCAGACCATGTAAGACTTTAAAGGTAATAACCAGCACCTTGAACCTGATCTGGTGCTCCACCTGGAGCCAGTTCAGTTGATGGGCCCTCAGTGGGGTCCCTATAAGGACCCTGGCTACAGCATTTTGTATCAGTTGGAGTTTCCAGTCAGTCTCAAGGGCAGTCCTATGTAAAGCAATCTAGTAATCTAGCCTGGAGGTGACTGTCACGTAGCTCACCCGTGGCTAGGTTGGGGCAGGAGAGGTAAGGCACCACAACTGCCTGGCCTGGTGGAGATGGAAAAAGGCCACCCTGGCCACGGCTGTAAGCTGAGCCTCCATTGATAAGGAGGCATCAAGGATCACACCCAGGCTCTTGACAGGGGGGCGCAGGTATTAATCGCATATGCCATCAAGAGCCAGGAGCCGGCACCCCACATTGGGGCTTCCTGGTCGAGCCACAGGATCTTCGTCTTCAGTGGATTTAATTTCAGCCAGCTATGTCTCAACCATCCAGATATGATAAATGCAACTTATTTGCCATGGCTGTTTTACCGCTTTCTGAGAGCATATAAAGCATTTTCCATGGACTTGTAAAAAAAAATGGCCATAAGAAGTCTCAGAATCAAAAGTTGGCTTAACTCTTCTTTTCCCTCTCTATAACCTGCTGAAGACAACTGATAATCTGCAGTTCTGAAATGACTGGGAATAACATGTGGCCTCTATTCATTCCTGACATCCTTTTCTTCCCATGAAGCTGACATCAGGAATATAGTCTGCTTAGAAAACTATGGCCTATTATGCACATGTGGTTTACGTCACTTCCCGCCTCCAACTCCAGGGAAGGGGTCCGTTCTGCACGCATTTTCCTCTCTTTAGGGGTCACCTTGCTTTCTCTTAATTTTTCCTGATTTTTTGATGCATTTTTATCCTAAGTTAGTTTTGCATTGATTGCAAATTGATTATAGACCAGGTGCATCATGGCCCCTTTGGGGGTTTTCCCCCAGCACACTCAACACCCACTCCCACGCCCACATCCAACCTTCTCTTTCCCTCTCCTCTCGTCCTTCTTCCACCCCCTCCCCCCTCGGCCCCATTTTTATTTTTTTCTTTGTTTTTACAGACAGAGACTAGCAATAGTACGTTAATGGAAATATGCCACGTATTTTCTTTTCTGCAAGCCTCATGTTCTTTTTTAAAAAGGTACAAGTTTAGCAATAGAACACTAATGGTGTCCAGCTTTTTCTCCTCATCACTGGAATTGCCACCATGTCTCTTGATAATGTAGGTCACGCAGACTCCATTATTGTTCAGAAATCATGTAATCAAATGCCTCTAGCTGTGACCTTGTGTTTCAACGTTTCCCCCCCCTAATTGTCGGATGCATTTTTGAAAGAGCGCTAGGCTGGGATAACATTAGAGATTTGTAAAGGTGTATATGTCCCACTTTTGTAACCACATACTTTGAACACCTACATGTAACGTTTTTTGTCATCAAGTCACATCTGGCTTATGGTGACCCCTGGTGGGGGTTTTCAAGGCATGAGATGTTCAGGGGTGGTTTGCCATTGCCTTCCTTCGCATCATGACCCTGGTATTCCTTGTAGGTCTCCCATTCAAATACTTGACAGGGTCTATCCTGCTTAGCTTGAGATCTGATGAGATCAGGCTAGCCCAGGCTATCCAGGTCAGGGCACATGTGACTTATCACCTTCCAAATTGCATATCTTTGTACTTCTTCTTCTTTTTTTTGCAATGCATAGGGTTATCTCTGCTTGCAATGCCTCCATTCCAATGCTGATGGCACTAATCACCCTGTTAGATGCATGTTCTGGAGGCACTGGAGTGGTTATGCAAACATTGCAGAAGAAGCATCACTCTTTCCCATGAATGCCAAGTGACCAATCACACCACAGAGAATTGCCTCATAGCCACCATTTGGCCAATCCTGCGTCCTATTCAAATACAATCAACACCACCTAGGGGCAGTAGCTTTGAAGGCCCGGTAGGAAACTCCATTGAAGCACCATTTTACTAGGAAGATTCTCTAATTTACTCTGGCACTTGCTTGCTTGCTTACTATGAACCAAATGGCAGCAACAAACGAAACAAGTAGCAGATATGGAGTTTCCTAGTGGCCTCAATTCCAGTGAACAGTGACATTGATATGAAGCACCCGGAAAATGTGACACATGGAGCACTATGTTGATAGCCAAAAAAACTTCTTTGGGTGCCATCAAAAAAGAAGGCATTGTGGCAGGTTCCATTCAGATTTGGCAGGCAGTGGTGGGTTGCCTCGGGGGTGGGGAGAGGTTTCGTTGGCCTAAGGTTTGGGGGGAGAAATAAAATGAATAAAAACACTCTGCTTTCAGGTGACCATTGTGAGGCACAGCATGAAAGGCCAGTGGCAGAGATGTTGCCAGCTAGACATTTAGCCAATGCTAGCTTGCTGGGGGTAAAGGGAAGATGACTGGGGAAGGCACTGGCAAACCACCCCGTAAACAAAATCTGCCTAGTAAACGTCGGGATGTGACGTCACCCCATGGGTCAGGTGCTTGCACAGGGGACCTTTACCTTTACCTTTTAGAAACAGAAAGCTCCTGTTCATATACACCTCAGTTCAGCTTGTACTACCTCAGTATTCCGGGTGTTCACTTTGAAGATTTATCACCATGTCCATTTGTGTGACATGCTCATTAGCTTTTCCTTAGTTCTGTTCCAGCTCACTCTGAGGTGCCACTCTCTCTTCATGGCACTGTGGGTGGCAGGTGCCTTGATTTCCACCACAACAAATTCCCCATCACAGATTCATTTTCCTCTCTGGTAGCCTTTCTCTGTCTTTGTCTCTTCCTGTCACAACTTCTAACCATCTTTCACCTCAATTTGGTTGTCTTTTTTTTTAAGTGTCTCTTCTTGATGTCTGGTTCTGTGCCCTTTGGACTATTTCTTGTCTGCAAAGAATTTCTAATGCGTGTTACTATTTACTTTGATATCAGACATTAAAATTAACCATAATACTCCAGGATGTCTGGATACATAGGACTGACCTGGCCACCAGGTCAAGAATTTGAACTCCAGGGTCCAGCATAAGATCCACATAGGATAACAGCAAACTGGAATAAAATATTATACAACATTGAAACAGAAGCTTGGATCCTAAGCTCTACTTCTGTTTGCATACTGTCTTTGTTCACTGTAGATGTGGTTCTCTGCCATGCAATGCTTTCCTCTGTCACTAGGTGCTTTTGGGCTCATTGGAAGACAAAAATACCAGAGGGCTGTGCTGCACATTAGAGAACAGCCCCTTCGATGCAGTGGAAGCAGAAGCAAAGTTTAGGATCCAAGCCAAGTTATGGAGCCCCACTGACTGACTGTGTAGTTCTTCATTTTCTTGAAGGTTGTATCTTCTCTTCCTGTTCAGTTGACCACCATTTAGGGTTGCCAGATCCCTCTTCGCCACCGGCGGGAGGTTTTTGGGGTGGAGCCTGAGGAGGGCGGGGTTTGGGGAGGGGAGGGACTTCAATGCCATAGAGCCAAAGGCCAAAGCACACATTTTCTCCAGGGGAACTGATCTCTATTGGCTGGAGAACAGTTGTAATAGCAGGAGATCTCCAGCTAGTACCTGGAGGTTGGCAACCCTACCACCATTCCAATTCACAACTGGCCAGCTATCCCATGAACAACCACAATTATAATTCCTGCTGAAAACCTTCAGTCACAGAAAAATCAGGCATGCTATGGGTCTTGTATTTGTTTTAATGGACATCTCATAGGCAATAAAGCTCATAGCTAGCAAACCCAGAGTGGTTCCACTCTTCTTTGTCTCCAGCCATAGTAGTTTGCTTGAGTAAGTAAATGCAGCTAATGCTGTTAAAAAGATCACTCTACCCAGCTGTTTCTTCTTAGAAAGATGGAAGTACTTACTTTTAAGAATGTCAGTATCATACATAAGAAGAAAGCTGGGCAGATCTGACCAACAGTCCATCTCGACCAATATCCCGTTTCCCAGAAGCAGAGCGTGTAAGCCAAAGCCATGCCTTCTTGATACCTCCCAGTATTCAGAAGTACATTACCTCTATTCCTCAACTGCTTGCTTTGTCAGTTCCAGGTCTGAGGAAACCACAGTAAATTACTGCTGGATTATTATTTCTAGTTAAGTACAAACTGTATAGAAGAAGGAACATATACAGCAGTACGCCACCTGTAAAGTGCCCATGCAAACACAGCAATTATCACCTTACTACCTGTGGTGCTTCAGCATGCTTATGAACCATGAAGATTGGAGTTGTTTTCATTCCCTGGTGCTGTTTAAGACAAACAAGCCTTGTTCAAACACACCTGCGGTGGTATGGGAGTTGCTTTTCTCTGGTGCAATTCCATACTGTTGCAATACACAGAGAGCTACTGTGGTGCAATGGATAGTGTGTTGAACTTGCACTGAAGAGACCAGGGATCAAATCCCTGCTCAGCCATAAAGCACACTGAGTAAACTTGCGCAGTCACTACAATCCCTTTCAGCACCTTAACTATGTGAATAAAATCAATCCATGAAACAGAAGAAGGATCATGCCTTTCCTGAATATGCATGGATCCGTTCTGTGTGCACAGAGCCTAGCCATACTTTCCAGCTGGCCTCCTGTACAGGGAATTGGATGGAGACTGGCCCTAATGTATCATTCACTATCAACAAATCTTGTATAAATCAACAGGGATCTCTAATTATTAATCTAATGAATACTTTAGCAAATCATAGAACGTGATTCTGCACATTACATAGCCAGTCGTACAATCAGGTTACAATTACGTTTAAACATGCCAACTAATCACATAGAGCTTCACACTTATTGTATATTTTGGTTTCCATCCAATTAGCATTTTCTTACAATGTGATTATGCATCAACCTTATCTTGACAGCTGAATGAGGGGGAAACATCTTTATTACTTGCTAATAGGTGAGCTGCTGTGCAGCCCCACATTCGTCTAGTGAGGCTGTATGAACAATAGGGTCTTAGATATGGAATGTAAGGAATGTTAGAGTCAGGACAATCATAATTAAAACCAAGACAGATCAATTAATCCTCTGTGGAGAAGGATTTGGTCTTCAAACCAAAGCAGTGCTGAGCTGAGAAGATTTGAAAACTCAAGTGTGCAGTGGGAATCTTTGTGTGTATAAGTGCCATCAAGTCGCTTTTGACTTATGGCCACCCTATGAATTAATGTCCTCTAAAACATCCTACTGTTAACAGCCTTGCTCAAGCCTTGCAAACTGATGGCTGTGGCTTCCTTGACTGGGTCAATCCATCTCATGCTGTGGCACACCCATTTCGTTTAAAACCAACCATAGCTTGTCATGATCCACACAGTCAAAAGCTTTGCTATAATCTATGAAACAAGCTGGTTTTATTCTGAAATTCTCTTATATGCTCTGGTAACCAACATAAATTTGCAATATGATCTCTAGTACCTATATCTTTTCCAAATCCAGCTTGAACATTGGCCATTTCTCGATCTATATATGGTAACAGTCTTTTTTGTAAAAATTTCCCACATCACTTTACTCACATGAAAAATTAAGGTGATGGTCTGATAGTTGCTGCAGTCTATAATATCTCCTTTTTTCGGAATCGGAAAGTAGATTGAACATTTCCAGTCTGTGGGCCATTGTTTTCCATATTTGTTGGCATATTCTTGGTAAGATTTTGATGGACTCTGTTTCTGTGGTTTGGAATAGCTTTATTGATATCCTTTCTACTCCTGGTGAACTGTTTCTCCCAGTTGCTCTCAGTGCCGCTTTCACTTCACTTTTTAAAACTGTAGGTTCTTTTTCAAAAGTATTCTGTCACCCTTTCATCTCTTTTGAATAGTTCTTCAGCGCGTATTGTTCCCATCTTTTCTTTATTTTGTTCTGTTAATGTATTTCCATGTTGATCTTTCCGCATGTCCAGCTATAGTTTAAATTTTCTTTGATTTCTTAGATCTGGTGGAACAGATCTGTTGTTCTTCTTTTTTTTTGTTTTTCTATTTCTTTACACTGGTTATTATAATAGTTCTCTTTGGCCTTTTATGCATGGGTTGTTTCTGTCGCGATCACCCCACAACTATGGGCTTTGTTTTCATTATGCAGGTCTTTTCTAACCTTTAGAAGTCACTTCGCTCTCTCCCTGTGTTTTCGACGTGTTTTCTGGATGCTGTTTCTGGTGGCATTCAGAGAATGCGGGGAGAGACCAAAGTGACTTCTAAAGGTCGGAAAAGATGCGCATAATAAGAATGAAGCCCTGAAGTGGGGGGGGGGGTGATTGCCACTGAAACAACCCGTGCATAAAAGGTCCTAGTCTCTACGTGTGAGTCACTGGAACGCTGCATGTAGACTTTTGATTCTCTTTCTATCATCTTTTACTTTTGCTTCTTGTTTATCTTTAGCAATTTTAAGAGTGTCCGGAGTCATCCATCAAAGCTTTTCATTTTTTTGGCCACAGGAATCGTTTTTCCTGGATAATATCTCTAATTTCAACCCATAGTTCTTTTGCTTCATGTTAACTTGTTAACTTGAACTTAGTAATGCAAATCTGTTCTTTACATGGTCCTTAAACTGTTCAGGAATGTTGCTTAGATTGTATTTTGGCACTATGAATGTTTTGGTGCTTTTCTTCAGCTTTATTCTAATTTTTGATATTAACAATTCATTATCTCTGCCACAATTGGCTCCTACTCTTGTTTTAGCAAAGAGAATAGAGCTGCTTCATCTTCTGCTTCCAAATAGGTAATCTATTTGATTTCTATATTGGCCATCTGGTGATGTCCACGTATACAATCGTCTGTTTGGTTGCCTGAAACACCTGTTTGCAATGAACAAATTGTTGTCTTCACAGAATTCTGAGTCGCTCTCCTGCTTCATTTCATGCTCCTAGTTTAAAACTTCCAACAATACAGGATTCTGCTTTGTTTCCTACTTTTGTATTTCAATCATTTATGATTATCGGCACATCATGTTTAGGTGTGTAATAATCAATTTCTTCCTGGACACTTGCATAAAAGCTTTCAATTTCTTCCTCATCAGCATTTGTAGTTGGAGCATAAACTTGAATGAAGTTTATGGCAATAGGATTTCCATTGATGTTATTCAGTCAGACTTTGCATTATAGCTCCTGACTGCCTGTGTTAAATCTGGGAATCTTTGAGTGAATTAATATTCCACTCTGTCTTGAGCAGAGGATTCCCACCAGCCACCCCCTTTATTTTTTAAAGAGAGACAACCATGCATGTGTCTATATGTGCCTGGATCCTGCTCTAGCTAAGAGCCCCTTCTGTCTGTTACCATCATGGAGTTCAGAACAAGAAAAGGGAGCAGCCAGGCAACCCTTCTGTTGCACTTCAATTGAGAATTGACTCCCTGAGCACATTTTGTCCTGATATTGTATCTGACGATTGTATTTTGACTGCATTCCTGTATGCCACTTCAGGGAACCAGTTAATGACTGAAAAGTAGGAGAGGAATACAATAGCTAAATAAATATGCACAAGACAACATATAAGTATGCGAGGACTGTGCATAGGCATACCTATACTCATGTTCCTAAACACCAATATATGTCTGTGAGTCCCTGTACCTCACTGTACCCTCATTCCTTAAGCGTAATGGAAAAAGCCAACCTTCTTTCTGTCCATTTGTTCTTTGTATAGACTGTGCTAGTACATATCCATAGCTATGAGATATAATGATATCCCTTGGGATTGCCCATGGAGGCATATTTAAGGCATGTGCACTGAGGTATGTAGAGAAGACATGCCCTCTACTGTAATTACCTTGGCATTCACTGAGGTTAGCTAGTGAGGCTCTCCCCCCTCTATACTCCTTTTACAGTAGTTAGAACTGGTGTGGAGCAAGACTGTTCTGTCATAGTACCCACTCTTTTACTCCCTTGGGAGACTGACCAATTCTCTGTACAAATTTTGCTGCCAAACTTCATTGTTTGCAGAGTTTTGCTGTGCTTGTTGGTTTTAGGCTCTGCTTGATTCATTGCAGGAGTTGGTTCTTTAATATCCTCTCAGTGCTATCCTAAGCCGAGTTATGCCCTTCTAAGTCCGCTGAAGTCAGTGGACTTACAATAGTGTGACTCTGCATAGGACTGCATTGTTTGTGAACTTATTTTAGCTCGTCTTTAGTGTGCTGACATTTAAAATGTGTTGTACATAATTTCATAGACATTATTGTTGGGGAAATGTACTGAACAAGCAAATGCCTCTTCCTCTATTTCCTCTGCCTCAAATATTTGGTGAACAAAAAGACTCAGTTCAGACCTAACATGAAATCCTGGTTTATTTTGGCAGTTGGTAGTTTGTGAATCCAGCACGGGCCTACATGTGATCAATTAATCCTGGTTTATCTCAGCAAATCCTGGCTTCAGAGCTATTGTTCTTTCACCTGCCTCCCCACCAGAGATCCAGCTGCTATCCCAGCCTCCATCTCTGGGTTGGAAAATGCCTGGAAATTTGAAGGCAGAGTCTGGGAAGGGTAGGCTTTGGGGAAGGGAGTGACCTTTATGTGGCTATAATACCATAGAGTCCACCCTCCAGAGCAGGCATTTTTTCCAGGGGAACTGATCTTTGTAATTTGGAGATCAGTCATAATTCCAGGAAATCTCCAGGCCCCACCAGGAGGTTGTCAACCCCATTCCAGCCTGCCTCATGTCACTCAACTGGGAAAGCCTTAACACATGAACACATGAACATATGAAGCTGCCTTATACTGAATCAGACCCTTAGTCCATCAAAGTCTGTATTGTTTACTACTCACACCAGCAGCAGCTCTCCATGGTCTCAGGCAGAGGTCTTTCACATCACCTACTCACCTAGTCCCTTTAACTGGAGATGCCGGGGACTGAACCTGGGACCTTCTGCATGCCAAGCAGATGCTCTACCACTGAGCCATGGCCCTTCCCCTCATTACTGGATCAATAACATGCTTACCATTGGGTGCTGGCAATGTGAGGGTGGGGGAGGCTTCTCTTGGGAGGCTTGGAATGGCAACCCCCCATACCCAGCTCACGTTTGAGCCAAGGAAGTTGCCAGACTTTCACATGAACCCTTTCCTTATGAAAAAGGAGGAAAACAATCACATGCACACAAACACAACTAAATATGCTCACCCCATCTTTGCTCCATGGCATGCATGATGCTTGCAGCAGATACTGACCCCCTTCTCACTTATATGTACAAGTGGATTTTTGATTCCTTGCAAATACCATCTGCCAAGCACACAGACTCCAAAAGCCCAAAAGGCCTCTACAGGAGCCTGCATGCCCCACACTGGTTTTCACTCGCCCATTGGAGTTGCTGTCCCTGCCCCCGAGCCCCATGGAAGGAACTTACCATATTGCTGTGTCTTTAAGAGAACAGAGGCTGGGCTGAAGAAAAGATGTACACATTACAGAGTATACAGGTTGGGTCTAGGGTCCCCCACTATGTGTCAGATGCGGCAATCACATGTTCCTTGAGATACATATGAGTTTCCACAACAGGGCCAATAGCATCCCCATGGGGCTGCTTCAGTTTGGGAAAATGGTTGCGGGGGAAGGCCAAATCCCTTTCTACACGTCCATTATGGTTCTGATCCTAATTGGGCACCACATGTGCAAGAATTGAGGGGAATCCACAACACCCATATGATTGTTTTGAAGTTTGACACAGGCTAGGGACCCCAGACCCAACCTGCATACTCTGTGATGTGTCAAGGGGATAGTGTGAGAAGCTTGGCACTAGCAAGACCAAATGAAGTCAAGAGCAGTTTTGTTTTTCATCTAGTCTCGCCAAGCAACTCTGTAGGTGGGGTGTCAGCAGGAAAACAAACTGGCATGATGCCAAGATACTGCTTTCATACATAGTGCGAAACCATTGTTGGCACTATGGTTAATGAACTAGTTTCATATCCTAGTTCAAGGTACACAAAGCAACCAGAACTAGCGTAATTTGGATGGACAGTTAACTATGGTTATCTTAATTAAACCATGGTTTGGTGTGATATCTGAAATGACCCTCAGATTCTTTAGTGTGCTCCTTCATGTGTTGTAAAGTCACTTGTAGCCTTATAGAAGGAAATAAGCTGGAAGAGAGACAGATGGAGAGGCTGGGCCTCAAAATACTCCTCCTTCTCTGCCATTGCATTAGCAGCTGTTGCGCTTCCTCTTTTCCAGGTAGAATTAGAGACTCATCAGATGTTACGTTATAACTCCTTGGTATCAACTGCTGTGTATTTATCCTTGGTAAGATCATTTCATCTCAAATGCTTTTCTTGTACCTGGTTTCAGTGGGGTGTGAATTAGACCAGACCACAGTTCCTTATCTTCATAGACTTATCAGGATAGACATGTTTTTGAGGACTTAGTAAGGGTTGAGTATTAACATATATCTAAATGAAGGCAAAATGATTCCAAGGGCAACAACAGCTTAGCCTAGAAATTAATACTAAGATCATCACACTTAATTCCTTAAGGTTTTCTCTATAAATCACTGATAAAGCATGCATAAATGATGAATAGATGGTTCTTGTAGGTTATCCGGGCTGTGTAACCGTGGTCTTGGAATTTTCTTTCCTGACGTTTCGCCAGCAACTGTGGCAGGCATCTTCAGAGTAGTAACACTGAAGGACAGTGTCTCTCCTTCAGTGTTACTACTCTGAAGATGCCTGCCACAGTTGCTGGCGAAACGTCAGGAAAGAAAATTCCAAGACCACGGTTACACAGCCCGGATAACCTACAAGAACCAATGAACTCTGACCGTGAAAGCCTTCGACAATATGATGAATAGATGTTTTGGTAAATGGGCAATCAATGGCTGAATTGTTACAGATTCCAAGAATGTGTTTCTAATTATCCATAACACTTTGTGAAGACACCCTCGTTATATCCCAATCCAATACATAATATCTGCAGCATGCTTACCAGAATGTAATAATTTTAGCTGGTACCATTATTGTCTTCTCCTGATAAAGTCTCTGGACCATTAACAGGAACATCACTCTCTGTAGTTCAGTGTTCAGAGAAGGTACAGCTGCGGGGTAAATTTCACCTGCTGCATGTTTCAGCCTCTGTTATGACAACAAAGCTTTAATCCAATGAGAGATGAAAATGTACTTTTAGATAAAAATTGCCACAAGGCTAGGGTCTTAACTAAGACAAACATTATCTGTAATTGATAGTAAAGTAGCATTGAGGTTTTTTTGGTTGAGGTTAGGGGCTAGTCAAGAGAATCCACCTTGCCATTTGTAAGGCTAGTCAAGAGAATCCAGCTATTTTACTAGTACTGGTAGTACAGAAGCCAGGGATTTCAGAGATGGGACTGACTAGTATGCATGATGGTAAACATGTTTCCATCACATAATGCATGAAGCACCCCTAAGCCAGGCTATATTCTACAGCAATTTGTTATTGAATAGTTGCATCTGTGTTCCTTCCTAGACTAAGCCTTTTTTTTTTGAATGAATTATAGTCCTTGACTGTCACATTCCCATGATATACTTCAACAGCATTCCTTGGGCTCCCAGGAGCTAATATACTCCCTTTTCTGGTACCACTCATAGCTACAGGGCATGTCTTATAGCCAAATAAGCTTGATAGCTATCCTCTAGTAGCAAACACCTTCTTTTGAAGTGAGTGGCTGCAAAGCAACTTCACACTTTCTGGGATCCAGCTTCCGGCCTAGTTTGGAAACAGAAACTGACTTATGGACAACTTGTGCCAGGAAATAGTTCAGAGGGTAGCCATTTTGGTCTGCAATGGAACAACTAGATTCGAGTCCAGTAGCACCTTAGAGACCAACAAGGTTTTTTTTGGGGGGGGGGGTATGAGCTTTCGGGAGTCAAAGCTTCCTTAGTCAGATACCAGTGCCAGGAGACAGTCAGAAGAGGACAACTTTGCTGATGCATAAATTCATGATCTTGTGCCTTTGTAGTGTGCCAACAATGCAGTAGGCTAGGTTGATTGACACACAGAGCAGAGCATTTTGAGTGATGGCTTCCCATTTATAGAATTCCCTACCCAGAAAGTTCACCATGACTGCTTGCTTCTGGCTCTCCAGAAGCAACCATAATCTGGTCTGTTCCAGAAGGCTTTTGATGGTTGGTTTGTCTTGTAACATGTTAGTTCACTGTCTTTTTAGCTCTTATTATTTTATCCATTTGGTTAGCTGCAGTTTTATTCTGTACAAGTACATTTTTTTATTAATTGATATTGACTCCTGTTTAGGTTTTAATTATTAACATTATTATTGGTGTTAAGTCTCAGTGCTGCTGTATTCTCTGGTTTTCTTATCCAATGTTTTTGTTTAATCAATGGATTTCAATGTTTTATTGATTTACATCATTATCTGCCTTGTTAAGTGGAAAAGTGGAATATTCATGCTCTTAAATTTAAAAAAGAAGATACTTTTGAACCTCAATACCATCAACCATCCTGGACTGATTGGTTGAGATGAGACTGATTGGTTCAGAAATACCATGACCTGAGGGTTCTATTCCTGTTTATTTATTTGGGACATTTCTGGCTGACTGGTTCTAGAAGATAGTATTAGAGGACAGATTGGCTCCATGTCCCATGCTATCAAAGCCTGTGAGATTCCATGTTGTCCCTCGTGTTGTGTAATATTTCATGAAAGCACTGGGAGAAGGCATTTGGGGATTTGGAGTGAGGTGTCATCAATATGCTGATCATGACTGCCACCTCTACTTCTCCTTTTCAGCAATGTCGGGTAAGACAGTGAATGTGTTTTTCAATAATGCAGCCAGTCAGGGATTAAAAAGTCAGTAACTTCCGGGTCGGAGCGGATCCATCGCGGGAAGTGCGACGCGTCGGACACCGGCTTGAAGCTGCCTGGGGGAAAGAAATTCGCCCCTATCACCTGGCAAGCGGCACTCCTTGGCGTAAGAGGAGATGCTGAATCGGGCGCAGGTGGGTGGCTCGTCATTGCAGCGATAGCCGCCGAGAAATCGGCGGTGGTCGCTCTGATGGGCTCAGCCATGGAGCGGGCGCCATCTTTAAAACAGCAGCCGGGAGACGCGGTGGAGAGACCCTGATTATAAAACAGCAAGTTTTACTTTACATTTGTTTCTACCTTCACTAAAGCCAAAACTGAGGTGTTTGACAGTCTTATTTTCATAGAAGAAAGCACTCGAGCTGACTATAATTTCATTATGTGACTCTGAAACAAAACTTGGATTTTCGCCAACCTTCTACCATCTGTGACGCAGTTTAAAAATCTTTCTGTCAGTTGCTGAAGCATCAGTTTAAAATCTAAGATAGAAAAACTACTGGCATGAAATATTAACAGTAATGAAGCTGATGTGAGAGTCTTCTTTCTAAGGTCAGACTTTAAACTGAATTGTTTTCTATCTTCTACTAATATTCCCAAGCTGATGGTTTAAGCAAGAAACGTTACCCCCCCTCTGTGGATTACAAATTTGTTGTTATTCAGCCTCCTAGGATCAATGGGAGAGAAAAAAGAGAAACATACCAGGGAATTCCTCAAAGACTCAAAACAGCTCCAGGTACACCAAATCTCTCAGCAACGCAGAGCTTCTGCCTCTAACATAACGATAGCACCAGCCATTTCACCCTCTTCAGGCATACCTGTTGCTGCAAAGATGTCTCCTAAACCAAAGCCAGAAGTGACACTCAATTCCTTGCATGAACTCTTAACTAAAACATACCAGGAGGTCACAGAAATGAAGCAAGAATTGAGTCAAAACACTGCTGCCATCTCTCAAAACTCAATGACTATCTCACAAAATACAGCTGCAATATCAGCCTTGCAAGATTCAATCACGTCCTTGACTGTGCGACAGGATAAGGTGGAGACCAAGCTTTTAAAAAATGCACAGGAGAATAAGGATATTAAAAAGAGGGTGGACACCTTGGAAATGTCACTGGAAGCATCCCAGGAGAGAGATGAAAAACGAGATGACCAAATGGCAATGATTGAACTCAAGATCAAGGAAAATTCCATTCACATTCGTGGTTTGAAGGAAAAAATAGAAGGAAGAGAATTAAAAGGATATCTAAAAGTACTTTTGGCAGATTTTTTGCAAGAAGAGGAAGAAGTTGTTGAAGGGATGATTATAATGGCCTACAGGATTAACTCTTCTTTTGCAACCAAAAATAAAGTACCAAGAGACTGTCTTGTTCAGCTTTTTTCCAGGAGTCATCGTGACCTTATTCTCAGTAACCACTACAAAACCACTCACAATAGAGGGTACCCCTCTGAGATTGATGAAGGAAATTCCAGGAAGATTGCTTAGAAAAAGAAAAGATTTCTCAGAGATTGTAGAGTGACTGAAGTTCAACGGGATTCAATTCAGATGGGAATTCCCACAAGGCATCTCTTTTCTTTTCAAGGCTAAAAGATTTAAAATTGCAGATACCAGCAAGGCTGAACAATTCTTAAGAAAATATGAGTCAGAGCTTTTTAAACCAGCTAAACAGCCTCCTGCCAAAGAACTTACTGAAGAGGAAAAGGCCTCAGAAGCAAGCGGTGGGGTTCTGCCAACTGAGCCAGCAGAGGATTCCCTGTCAGATGATAAGGATGGCTGAGCAGATATGAACTGAACTTAATGGGAACAGGGGGGAGGGAGGGGGTACGGGATAGAAGATGAATAAATAAATAAATAAATAAATAAATATGGATAACATCTTTGGGATTAAAAGATGTAAAATTTAAAATGAGTCTAATTGAATTTTAATATGTTACAGGTATTGTCATGGAACATCAATGGTTTGAATTCTCCTAGTAAGAGGAATAAAGTATTTTATCACCTACAAAAATCTAAAGCTAACATTGTTTGTTTACAGGAAAAGCACATCTCACAGAAGGATATATTTAGATTGGAACAACCAAGGTTAGGTAAACTCTTCACGTCTTATAACGAAAAAAACTAATGGTATGACTATGTATCTACCTGTGATATTAGAACCTAAAATTATTTTTCAAGATAAAGAAGGAAAAATTTGGTGATAGAAATAACTTGTGGTTTTCAAAAGATTCTGTTGGTGGGAATTTACGCACCTAATACAAATCAAAAAATGTTTTATAATACTTTAGCTACAATTTTGGCTGAACATGCTTTAGAAAAAATGATTTGGATGGGGGACTTTAATGGGGTAATAGAACCCAAGATAGATAGGTCTGCAAAGAAAAAAAAAGGGAAAATGTGAGGGTAAGCTACCGAGTATTTTTAATGCTCTTACAGATCAATGAGATATGTTTGATATTTGGAGATTGGTTTATAGCAACAAAAAGGATATACATTTTTTTCATCTAGACATCTTACATATTCTAGAATAGATATGTTATGGCTCTCTAAAGGGTTGATAAATATCTCAGAGAAACCAGAGATTTTACCCAGGGTATTGTCAGACCATAATGCTGTATCAATAAGAGTTAAAATAGGAGATAGGAGAAACAAGCCTTGGGTATTAAATGAAATTTTATTAAAAAATAAAAATATTGTGGATAAATTAAAGGTAGATATACAGAATTATTTTGCTGAAAACACAGATAAGGGTACTCGGGAAGATGTAGTATGGAATGCCGGTAAAGCAGTAATTAGAGGATTGCTAATACAACAAAATACAAGATGGTTCAAAGAGAGAGAGGCACAGAAGAAAAATATTTTAGAGGAAATTAGACAAGGAGAAAGACAGTTTAGAAAATTACAAGATAAATCACTGAAACAGGAACAGCTTAATAATTTGAAAAAATGGCAACATCAATATGAATTTTTAATATCTGATGAAATTGAAAAGAAAATTATTTTTAATAGACAAAGATTCTTTGAACACTCCAATAAACCGGGTAAAATGTTAGCATGGCAGCTTAAACATAAAGAGAAAAAAAATACCAATATTAAAAATTAAAAGGAAGGGTAAGATAACAAGTGATAAACAAAAAATTATGGAAACATTTGTAGAATATTGTACAAATTTATACAGGAAGAATTTAGTATCAGAGAAAGAAATGGATGTATATCTCAGTCAATTTGACTGGGAAAAATTATCACAAGAAAATAGGGAATCATTGGATTCTCTAATAACTAGGAAAGAACTAAAGAAGGCAATAGGGAAAAGTAAATTAAACAAATCACCTGAGGTGGATGGGCTCACAGCATTTTATTATAAAACATTTCAAGAACAATTAGCCCTTTATTTATTAGGTGTGATGAATTCCTGTTTGCAAAATGGACCTATCCCTCAAACCTGGAAACAAGCAAATATAGTATTAATACCAAAAGCGAATTCAGATTTATTGGAAGTAAAAAACTATAGACCTATTTCATTATTGAATAATGATTATAAATTATTTGTTGCGATCTTAGCAACTAGATTAAAAAGGGTATTAAACCAAACTATACATGAAGATCAAGCAGGATTTTTACCAGGAAGATTGATTAGCCAAAATGTAAGAGTGGAAATAGATCTTTTAGAATATGCTGAACAGACTACAACTCCGGTAGCCATTATATTTTTGGCGCTGAAAAAGCATTTGACAATGTGAATTGGAAGTTTATGAAAAAAATATTAGAATGTATGGGTTTTGGAGTGAATTTTAAGACAGCTATAGAAAATACATATACTTATCAGACGGCTAGTTTGTTGATAAATGAAATATTATAATCACAATTTTAAATTCAAAAGGGAACGAGACAAGGTTGTCGTCTTTCCCCTTTGTTGTTTATTTTAGTATTAGAAGTACTATTAAAAAAGATTAGACAATCTACTGAATTAACTGGATTCCGAATTGGGAGAAATCACTATAAAATTAAAGCATATGCAGATGACCTTGTATGTTTTTTGACGGATCCTACTGAGCAAATTGATAATTGGAATAGAATTTTGGAGGTTTATGGAAAGCTTGCAGGTTTTAAGATAAATAAAAATAAAAATAAGCTATTGGTTAAAAATATGACTCTCTCACAACAACAAGTATTAACCAAAAAGATAGAGTTTAATATTGAACATAAAGTAAAATATTTGGGTATATGGTTATCACCGAATAATCTTAATTTATTTCAGAATAATTATATTAAACAATGGCAACATATAGTAATAGATCTCAAAAACTGGGAAAAAATACCATTATCACTATGGGGTAGAATTTCAGTTATTAAAATGATGGTATTGCCTAAGATGCTTTTTTATTTCAAAACCTACCAATTTTGAAAGGAGCACAGATATTTAAAAGTTGGAAGAAAGATATTTTAATTTCTTTATGGGGTAAGGAAAGACATAGGATAGCATATAATAATTTAGTTGAAATAAAAGAAACAGGAGGCCTGGGATTACCGGATTTGAGAATGTATTATCAAGCAGCTTGTTTTACCTGGCTAAAAAATTGGATTCTATTAGAGAATCCTAAAATATTAGAATTAGAGGGGTTTAATTTATGCTTCGGGTGGCATGCATATTTATGGTATGAAAAGGAGAAAGTAAACAAAGAATTTAATTCCCATATTATTAGAGTTGGTCTACTTCAAACTTGGAAGAAATATAAAGGATTTTTGGAATGTAAAACCCCTGGCTGGATTAACCCTGTAGAAGCTTTTATGAAGAGAGGTGTACAACTAAATCTGGATATCAATATTTATAGAGAAATTACGGAATGTAAAGAAGGGGTTTGGATGTTGAAGAGTAGAGAAGTGCTTAAAATTAAAGACTGGTTTATGTATTATAAAAAGGGATATATTTAATAAAAATAATTTGAGGGGATTTAATCAAAATAAATCTAAACTAGAAATTATATTAACTAAGGGAAATAAAGGACTGATAGGAAGAATTTATAAGTTATTAATTGAAGTGAATTTAGAACAAGAAAGGATTAAACCACTGATGGTGAAATGGATGAAGGAGTTAGGCTATAATATTGATTTGGAAATATGGGAAAACTTGTGGAAGAGGGAATACAAATTTACAATCACTAATGAAATAAGAGAACTTATATAAAATGTTTTATAGATGGTACATAACCCCGGCACTGCTAAGTAAAATGAAGAAAGACGATATGGGTTTATTTTGGAAGTGTGGAACTGAAAAAGGCACGTTTATGCATGTATGGTGGTTTTGTAAAAAAATTAAGAGATTTTGGAGACTAATATTAAAGGAAACTAATAATTTGATTAATATAAAAGTAAAAAAAGATCTTGCTTTTTGTTTATTGGGAATCCCTAAAGACAATATGGATAGATGTGATAGAGTTATATGTCAATACAGTTTTGCGGCAGCAAGAATTATAATAGCAAAAAACTGGAAGCAAGTAAATAAACCTTCAATTAAGGACTGGAGAGAGAAATTGTGGATGTATATGCGGATGGCCAAACTTACAGATTCTTTACACGGTAAGGATATGGAAGAGTTTAAAAAAACATGGTTAAAGGCCGTTGCATTTTGGGATAAACTGAAAATGAATTTTACAAGTATAGTTAATGAATTATAGATAAAATGTAATGTTTTTTATAATAATAATAGTATAAGGTAATTTTAAATACTGTCAAAACACTTCTCCGGAAGTCTATTGGTGGTGGGACACACTGTTAAGGTGGGTGGTGGGTATTAGAGCACCGTGTATTTTACAATTTATATTATATGGTGTAATTTTGACTGTTGTATAAGTGCTCTTTTTGTATTTTTGTATCTTTTATGTCTTTTTTCTTTTTTATGATTTTTATAATTTGTTATGTTTTTCTTATTATAAAAATAATAAAAATATATTTTTAAAAAAGGGATTAAAAAGTCAGCCTGTCTTGGATGGGTTACATTCCCACTAAAAGAGCAGGTTTGCTGGTGGATGCAGTTCGATCTGCTTCTGTAAATGGAGGCTTGGGTCTCCTCTGGAGCATGTAGTGCCTTTTTTTAACTTCAGGTGGTACACCAGGCTACAGTTATGCATGAGTTGATCCCATCCAGGTTAGATTACCATAATGCATAGGCTTGCCAGGTCCTTCTCAACCGGTGGGAGATTTTGGGGGCGGAGCCTGAAGAGGGCGGGGTTTGGGGAAGGGAGGGACTTCAATGCCATAGAGTTCTATTGCCAAAGTGGCCATTTTTCTCCAGGTGATCTGATCTGTATCGGCTGGAGATCAGTTGAATTAGCAGGAGATCTCCTGCTACTACCTGGCAGTTGGCAACCCTAGTAATGCACTCTGCTTAGGGCTGCCTTTGAAGATGGGTTCAAACAGCACATGCTGGAATGGGGGGACTGCATGGGGGAAGAGATGCCACTTTGACACGATTGAAGGAAAAATATTGGTGACCAAATATGAGAAAGGATGTTGTTTCTGTTTTAAGTCAATGCACAGCATGTCAAGTTGTAAACAGTACTAACACTGTTCAAGTTCCTTTCATTGTGCAGCAACGTCCGAGCGCACCATTTGAGAAGGTATTTATGGATTATATTGGACCATTATCTCCTTCAGACGGTATGGTAAATATTTTGGTATTAGTTGATGGTTGTACTGGGTTCACTTGGTTATATCCCACAAGGTCACAAACGGTTGAAGCAACAATTAAGGCACTCACTGTCTTCGTTTCTACATCGGTTCCAAAGATTCTGCACTCTGATCAGGATCCCGCTTTTATATCTGGCCAATTTAGGGGCTGGGCCAAAGCTTTGGGCATTACTTTGGAATACAGTAGCGTTTATCACCCCCAAAGTAGTGGGAAAGTGGAGTGAAAAAATGCGGAGGTGAAACATGGTTTGACAAAGCTCCTGCTTGGTAGGCCGAAGCGATGGGCTAAGTTGATTCCTTTTATGTTTGGTTTGAATTCTTATACCAGTTCAACAAATGTGAAATCGCCTTATGAATTATTATATGGTGTACTACCCTTATCTCCTTTCACCTCTACTGATAATACGGTATCTAGAGGTGAACAATTGGCTTTAATTCAAGAAATACGCTTATCTTTAGCTCATGATGCCTCTGTTCCAGATGCTTCGTTTCTTTATCCATGACTACTTATCCAGGAAACAGGAGGGGGAGAAAGCCCATTCCCCCTCCCGCTGCATGCCAAGAGCGGTAGTTCGAAGCAGCCCTCCGTGGCCTCCGCGCCGGGATGGCCTCCGACCGGCTCCGCTTGGGCGCCATCTTGTGACCTGAGGTGGCCGTCACTGTCTCCTCCTCCTTTCCCCCTCCCTCCCTGCCTGCCTGCCTGCCTTCATCCAGCCCTCCAAAAGAGGGAGCTGAGGAGACTGCCGCCAATTGCAGCCACTGCCGGTGGTTTGGGAAGAAGCCGGAGGCAGTCGACCCGGACCTCAAGCTGGTAAGGTGGGCAACGGCTCGCCTCTGGGGCAACCGTCCTTCCTCTCTTTCCCCCCACCCCTTCCCCTCCGTCTAGCCTCCTCCCTCCTTCGCCTGGTCCCGAGTGCGCCTACTCAGGAGTAAACAGCATTGACTCCCGGTAGAGCTTAGCCTGCCGCCTCCTGTCCGGAGTTGCTCCTGTGTAAGCCGAATTCAGCCAATTATGCACGGGAGGTTTTGCCTTGGATTTGCCGCTCTCTAGAGGCACATTTTCCCCATATTGAATTCTCAAAACTCTGCATGGGGGGGGGGGGGCTTATTGTTGAGCTTTGAACATTCAGATGGGAAAAATGTGCCTCTAGAGAGCGGCAAATCCAAGGCAAAACCTTCCGTGCATAAATGGCCAAAAATAAGCCCCCATGCAGAGTTTTGAGAATTTAGATAGGGGAAATGTCCATCTAGAGAGCGGCAAATCCAAGGCAAAACCTTCCACGCATAAACATTTTCCCCCATCTGAATTCTCAAAAACTCTGCAGAGGAGCTTATTTTTGACTTTTGAGGATTTGGCTGGGGAAAATGTGCCTCTAGAGAGCGGCAAATCCAAGGCAAAACCTTCCGTGCATAAATGGCCAAAAATAAGCCCCCATGCAGAGTTTTGAGAATTCAGATAGGGGAAATGTGCGTCTAGAGAGCGGCAAATCCAAGGCAAAACCTTCCACGCATAAACATTTTCCCCCATCTGAATTCTCAAAAACTCTGCAGAGGGGCTTATTTTTGACTTTTGAGGATTTGGCTGGGGGAAATGTGCATCTAGAGAGCGGCCCTAGGATTGCACTGAGATACAAATATTTTTAAATAAATAAGCCCCATATAGCAGCATGCCCAGGAAGAATCAAGCCGACCTCCTGCAAGACTAGCGACCCGCCCTGCAGCCCTCTCCTTCAAACTGACCTTTCCCACTTCCCCTCCTAAATTTACCTCTATTTTTATCCTTATTTTCCCTCTCCCTTTTTAAATTTAGCCAAAAGCAGGCCCATACTTCCCATTGAAATATTATACGTTTATGTTGATTAAAATCGTTCTTCATTTTAAATATTGCATTGTTTTATTTTTTGTGCGCTACAAATAAAATATATGCAGTGTGAATAGGAATTTGTTCATATTTTTTTCAAACTATAGTCCAGCCCCCAACAGTGTTTGAGGGACAGTGAACTGGCCCCCTGTTTAAAAAGCTTGAGGACCCCTGCTTTACAGTATACATTGTAAACATACATTGTTACTGAACATAAAGACTTTGTAACTTGCATTTACACATATTTACTGGAAGTATATCAATAAAAAGACTTGCTTTTTTAAGTGAGTAAAGTAGTTGAATCCTGCTTAGTAGGTGACTGGCTGAATAAGATAACATACTACTTCTCAGGAAGGGGTCAATTCTAAGAGCTTAGTCACTCGAAAGGCACTGACCCGCTTCAGATAGTTTCAAGAAGTGCAAAAGATGGCATCAAGACTGCTGACTGGTCCACACTACAGGGAACATATTGCACCAGTTTTAAAAGAGTTACAGAGGCTGCTGGTTCACTTCTGTGCCCTGTTCTAAGTATGAAGAAGAAAAAGAGGAGGAAAAGTTGGTTTTTATATGCTGACTTTCTCTACCTTTTAAGAAGAATCAAACAGGTTTACCGTCTCCTTCCCTTCCCTTCCCCTCCCCACTACAGACACTTTGTGAGGTAGGTGGTGCTGAAAGAGTTCAGAGAGAACTGTGACTAGCCCAAGGTCACCCAGCTGACTTCATGTGTAGGAGTGGGGAAACCAACCCAGTTCACCAGATTAGAGTCTGCCACTCTTAACCACTGCACCATGCTGGCTCTCACTCCTTTTAGAACCCTAGGTAGTTTGGGACCAGGGTATTTATTTATTTTACAAAATTGATACCCTGCCTTTGTACCCTCAGAAGGGCCAGCAAGGCAGCTAACAAATTAAAACATACATAATAAAACCATATTTTAAAACCACTGAACCCCCCCTCCCACACACACACAAAGGTTAAAGGACTACCGTCTCCCATATGGACTCTAACTCAGAAAATCTTCAGAAGCTCTGTTCGGTGTACCCCCACCTTCTGAATAACTATAAATAAATAAGGCCTTCTCTGTTGTGGCACCTCTGCTTTGGAACTCTTTCCTGTATCATTTTCCTTGGCACTGAGTCTTTTGTTGCTCCTGACGTTAGGTAAAAAATTCATTTTCACCCAGTATTATGTATTGATCGGTATAATGATGCTGACTGCCGGACTGATCATTTTATTGTCATCTAAGATTTTTACTCTGATTTATTTGATGGTGATTAATTAGTACATGTTTATGGGGGGTTGTTTTTGGAGAATGCGTAAGCTGCTTTGGAGAACCATTTTGGCAGAGAGGATGGGATATTAACAATTGAAAGAAAGAAATAACAACATTCAATAAATGGATGCTATATATGATTCTGTAAGGTACCAGCCACCAGGCTCCAGCAGGTGCTAGAAAAGAAAGAAAGGTATAGTGGAACAAACTTGCAGACTGCAGAAATGATGGATGACCCATGTGATAATTTGGGAGCTCTGAGCTGGGTGCTGAGCGAGGGTTGGAGGGCAAAGGAAGTAATTTTAGAGGAAGCCTGCAGCTACATCCAGTCCAGCAGGTGTCAGAGAGAAGCTGGCTGTAGGAGGACTGATTGCTTGCATGGGAGGGGCTGGGTGTGCAGCTGAATAAACACATACAACACAATTAAGTGAAGCAAAGATTCTTTGATTAAAAGGAGAATCCAAGCTCATCTGTTTGTGTTTGAGCTGCCTAATCTCCTTCCCTCATTGTGCATAGAATTAAGCGTCTGGGTTTTCTGTTTCTAAACAGCGGGCTGTGAGTGGCAGGGTCACAGAACAATCCCAAACCGCTCCAGCCAACCGGGTGGAATAATGCCTCATTCAAATGGAAATGGAGTTCTGGGCATTGCTGCTGAATCCCCTGGGACACAGCAGCCACGGCTGGGTAAGGCTGACCCTCTGGTGCAGGTGCCCCTGGACACCTGCCCAAGCAAGTCAAGGCACAGATCCCACCTTATTCTCTGAAAGGAAACAATGCAGGAGGAATTGTGGTCCGTTTAAATGCTTGGCATGGGAAAAAGCCAGCAGGAGATCTATGGCCCTGGGTGGAACCATTTCCCCTGCTGAGACAGATGCAAAAGTCCACACAAGACAAGGAGATGAAATTCTACCATCACAGCTACTGCACAGATACTAAAGCTGTTTGACAGACATTCAAGGAGGACAGCAAGACAGGTGGACACTCATGGATGGTTGGGGCTGTCAAACATGATATGTTCGTCTGTCAAAGGTGTTCTCCACGAATTTTGCAGCAGACCTAGTTATAAGTCTGCTTAGAAATCTACCTTAGTCCTGTTCAGATGAATCATCGGTTTTTTAACCTGTGTGTGTAGGGGGCTGAGATGGGATAGTACATTCAGAAGCAGGGACAGCAGACACAGCTCTGATCTCCTCTCCTGCATTCACTGAACATGCAAATAGGGCTGTAACAATTTGGAAAATTTCACTCCAGTTTACCTCAGATGCATGTGGAGAAGCTGCTGTTGCTTAGTAATAAAAATTGTGTTTATTATAACTTATGGCTAAAACAATGCATTATTTTGAAGCACATTATTTTGAAGCAGAAGTGCAGCATTCATTATTACTTTCATGTCTTTGGGCTAAGGCCTAGCATTAAAAATCCTGAGCTGGAGCTCAAATTAAGCTTTACTGCGCCTGTAATATTACCCCTTTCAGCTATTTTAGCTCCCTGTCCATATATCTAGTTCTCAACGTGGCCAGACATGTCAAAAAAAGTTAAATCAAGATATAGGATTCACAACACAGATCTTTCTACAAACCTGATAAAAGCCCAAGATTTGCTGAAAGATCTGACATTAGAAACAAAATAACACACTGGGTTTTAAAAAACAACAACAAAATAATAAAAGCAGAGCCTGTAGCTTTAAAAAACGCACAAATGCACTCTGTAACCAACTGCTAGGCAACCACAACAATATTGCCAGCTGAAGCCTTGGTTTCTGTCAGTAAAAGGCAGGATGGGGGGAGGCCCTTTCCAGGGCTGTTTTGGCCTTTGAGGAAGGATTCGTTAGGGCCAGGCACGGCAGCAAACACTGCACAGTTTGATACTATAAGACTCACCAAGGTCTGGCTGCTTGTTATTGTTCAACAGCAGCCACCCTATGGAAGCCAGTGTAGTGTAGTGGTTAGAGTTTTAGACTAGGATCTGGGAGATCCAGATTCGAATTCCTACTCAGCTATTTAAGCTTGCTGGGTGATCTTGGGCCAGGCACACACTCTCAGCCTAAACTACCTCACAGGGATGTTGTGAAGGTAAAATGGAAGAGAGTGGTGTAGGCTGCTTTGGGTCCACAGTGTGGAGAAAGATGGGGTATAAATGTATCAAGTAAATATTAAATATAGCTGAAGATGGGGGCAGATTGAGATAGGGCTGTTGAAATTTTGTTTTTTGTAAAATTCGGATTTGGCAAAATTTGGCCCATTTTTATTTGGGAAATGCCAAAGTCCAAATTCCCCCTATTTGGATCCATGGAATTTGGCATGAAATTCATTGTTCGAGAATAGATTCGGCGGAATAATGCCATTTAAGCACGTTCACGGCTTTCCGCGGCTCCGGGGGGGGGGCATTTTTAAAGGTAGAGGTCCCAAACCTTCAATGTAGCTTGAGGGGACCCTTCTTGCAAGAACCCCCAGGTTTGGTGCAGATTGGGTCAGGGGGTCCTGAGTTATGGGGTCTGGAAGGGATTCCCCCCTCCACCCATTGGAATGAAGAGGAGCCGGAAATCCTTAACATGCATCAGAGAGCAGCAAATCTAAGGCAAAACCTCCCATTGTTTCTGGGGCAGCCAGAGAGAGACTCACCAACCCACACTGACCTCCAGGCGAAGGTGGCAACCAGTGAAAACAGCAACAATCACACTCGCAAAGAGGAGATCAAGCCCCCCCCCACCAGGACAGGTCACCCCCCTTTGGCTTCCCCCCCCACACACACACACACAGTTGAAGCCAGTCCGTGCATACTAAGAGCCGATGTAACTACGCCGAAAGTGCATCCAACAATGCTCAAAGCGTAACTAGCACGGGTAACGTATCTTTTCATTTCACCACAGCCAAAGTGCATCTTATAACGCTACTAGCGTTAAGTGCGACTTGCGCAAATTGCGTATCTTCAGGATTGATAGATTTCATGCTGCTGGATTCAAATCTTCCACAGCAACAATCACACTCGCAAAGAGGAGATCAAGCCCCCCCAGGACAGGTCACCCCCCCTTTGGCTTCCTCCCACACACACACAGTAGAAGCCAGTCCGTGGCTTCTAAGAGCCGATGTAACTACGCCAAAAGTGCATCCCGCTCAAAGCGTAAGTAAACTAGCATGGGTAACGTACGTATCTTTTCATTTCAACACAGCCAAAGTGCATGTTATAACGCTACTAGCGTAAGTGCGACCTGCGCAAATTGCGTATCTTCAGGATTGATAGATTTCACTCATAAAGAGGCAATCAGCCCCCCCCAGGACAGGTAACCCCCCAAATCACACTCCACAGAGGCAGTCAAGTCCCCCCCAGCAGAACAACCCCCCTCAAGCCAGTACCGCTCAGCTCAACCCCAAACAAACGAACCAAGGAGGAGGAGCGGGTGCTGAGCGGAGGGAGGCTCACGCCGCACTGCCGCACTGACTCAACTCCAGGCAAGGGTGGCAATGGGCAAAAAAGGCAGAACACACACTCTTGCAGAGGCGAGCGGGCAACCCCCCCCAGCAGAACAGGCAAAGCCCCCCCCCTCAAACCAGTACGGCTCTCGGCTCAACCCCAAACAAATGATCCAAGGAAGAGGAGGAGGCGCAGGTGCTAAGCGGAGGGACACTCAGCCGCATCGCCACACTGACTCAATTCCAGGCGAGGGTGGCAACGGGCAGAAAAAGGCAGAACACACACTCCCACAGAGGCGAGCGGGCACAACCCCCTGGCAGAACAGGCAACAGCCCCCCTTTGGCTCCCCCCCAACCACAGAAACTGCTTCCCCCCCCCACACACAGAGAATCTGCTTCCCCCCCCCCACACACACACAGGAGAAAAGGTATAGAGAAAAACCCCAAAAATCAAACTGTGTGGATGTCTTCCAGCAGGAGCAGGGAGGAGAAGTAAATCCAATCCTATTCCAGTAAGCAGCTCAGCTCAGGATCTCTCAGGAGCAGCAGCACCAAAATGGAAGGAAATGAACTCGGGAGGGGACGGGACAGGAGGGACTCGGGAGTTTTTATACTCTTCTCCTGGCCAATTCAAAAGGGAGAATCCCTGCTCTGATTGGCCAGAAGACCCAGCTTGGGCCACCACTGGCCGCGGGAGAATGCTGATTCAGGGGTGCCAAAGTTGTACGAATTTATTCGGCGTCCGCCCGAACTCACCAAGTTCGGCTCGTCATTTTCCTGCCTTTTTTTACTTCGGCTCTATCCGAACTGGAAACCGCCGAATCGGGGAAAATTTGGTTGTTTTCCATGTTGGATGGAACCGAATCGACAGCCGTAGATTGAGAATGCCAGTCCCTCCCCACAAGGGCAGTGAGCTGATTTATGCTTGCCTACAGAGACTTATGAATCCAACTAGCTTTCAGTATGCTCTGCAGGACTTTAAACCAGCCAGCGATTCACTAGATCGCCTGGTTGAGGGTTGGAATGGAACCATTGACTCATGGAAATCTTAGGTCCAAGAGCAGTCTGATTGTCTTTGACCAGGGCCAGGGCCTTTTTGGCCAGGGCCCCTGCATGGTGGAACTCTTGTCTGAGGAGACCAGGGTCCTGCAGGATCTGGCCCAGTTCCACAGGTCCTGCAAGATAGAGATTTTCTGCCATGCACAGGGTTGAGGACTTTCAGCTGCTCTGTTTCACCAGCCAGTCACCGGGCAGAGCCCCCCCTTCTATATGCTCCCCTCGGTCCACTTCCTCACTTACTTAGTGGTGGGTCTGTTATTCTCGGAAGTCAGCTATCCTGGGAGCTTAGGACACCATCTTATTATTTGCATTCTGTGAATGTAAATCTGTTTTAACTGTTTTTAAATGTATTTGACTTGTTGTTACCTGCCCAAGCCCTACGGTAGTGTGGGGAGGGAAAGAATATACATCTAAAATATAAACAAACAAATAAATAAAAAGCAGGTTGGTTGGCAGGTAGGAAGGAGAGAAGTAAACAGGGAAAGGTGAGGATATGGGGGATGCCAGGAGGAGGGAAAGAACAAATAGTATGGGGAGGGGGATACAGCCAGGAGAAATTGAGGTGCCCCCACAAGTCCTTGTGGGTTTCCCACCACACAACTGGGTCTGGCCCTATGGATGGCACTTTGAAACTCAACCAGACTTTTCCCAGGGATAGGCTGCCTGGGGTAGGGAAGGAAGAAAAACTGAAGACCGGGGGAAGGATAAAGTTATGTTGGCTGGTGGTTGGGAAGTAATCAGGAAAAGGGGAGTGGCTGTAGGGACTTTAAAGGAAGGGAAAGAAGAAAGAATGGGAGAAGGGAAAATTAGATGCCCCGACACGTTTTTATCATCTACCACTTGTAAAAAAACAAAAACAAATCTATAATAGCAACAGATTCTAAGAAAAATTTCACAACTCCCCAGAAGATCACTAGAAAAATCTAGACTGCATTGGGACGTCATGATAATGTGAGAGATCCCCCTCTCTGAGTTTGCTTCTCCAAATCAGTTGCTCAGACGTTGATACAGAAACAATCGATTTATTGAAGCCTTCAGGAGATGAGACAGGCACAGGTAGAAAGTTGCAAGTGAGGGGCTATACGGGTTTACAGAATATATTGACTCCAGGGCACTGGGGCACTGGGGTTCACACTTATTGTTATGGGAAGTTACAAGCTTGGCATAATACAAAACATCAGACAGATCCCAGGAAGTCTGGGCGGCTATCACACTTCCAAGGCCGCATCGGCCTGAGGGAGTACTGGCAGGAAGAACAGCGGGGGGGGGGGAAGATACATGGGCCATCAGGCCTGGCGCCTGAGACCAGAAGGTGTGAACTGCTTTTACGAGTTCACTGATAACACAGCAGGTGATGGAAAGCAGAGACACAAAGACAGAGACCCTCACATTCTGCCCCCCTTAAGGCCCCCCCCCGGGGTCCCCGAGAGGACGAGGCTTATCGGGATAAGCAAGGTGGAATTCCCGGACTAAGCGAGGAGCCGCCATGTGGGGTGCGGCCACCCATTCGTCATGAGCGGAGCCAAGGTTTTTCCAGCGAACAAAGTAAAACAGTTTCCCTTTCTTCCATTTGGAGTCTAAAACCTTGGATATTTCCAAATGGGTGTCCCCTCCTACTACGGTAGGAATCTCGTGTGCGGGAGGGGGGTGGAACTGGGGGGCTGCCACATAGGGTTTGAGGAGGCTTATATGAAAGACTGGATGGACTCCTTTCAGAGTTTTTGGGAGGTCCAGTTCCACAGTAACCTCGTTGATTACTCTGGTAATGGGGAAAGGTCCCACATAACGGTCGCTCAGTTTTTTGCAGGGGCGAAGAGAGCGGAGGTTTTTGGTGGACAGATAGACTTGCTTCCCCACCTTGAGTTCCCATCCCGGAGACCGGTGTTTGTCTGCTTGTTCCTTGTACTTGCTTTTTGCCCTTTCCAGATTTTTGAGCAACCATGGCCAGGTGGATTTAACCACCTGAATCCACTCCTGAAGGTCAGGGGTAGACTGGAGCTCTGGCGAGACGGGGGCAGAACCGAAAGGGCCGAAATCCGTCCCGTATATAACTTGGAAGGGACTAAAGCCGGTAGAGGAATGAGGCGCATTGTTATACGCATATTCGGCAAATGGCAGCAGGTCGACCCAGTCGTCCTGGTGGAAATTTACATAGCAACGCAAATAACATTCTACCACCGCATTTACTCGTTCTGTTTGACCATCCGTTTGGGGGTGATAGGCGGAAGAAAGGCCCTGCTCTTCCACTCCCATTAACTTTAGGAAGGCCCGCCAGAATTTGGCAACAAACTGGACCCCCCGGTCGGAGAGGACCTTCCTCGGGATCGAGTGTAGCCTGAGGACGTGTGTGATGAACAGTTTAGCTAAGCCCTGGGCTGAAGGAAGGCCTGCACATGGAACGAAGTGAACCTGTTTGGAAAAGAGGTCTGTGATAACCCAAAGAACCGTTTTTCCCCGACTCGGAGGTAGGTCGGTGATAAAATCCATGGCGATGACTTCCCAGGGACGGGAGGGGCTCTCAAGCGGTTTGAGAAGCCCTGGGGGTTTTCCCATCCGTTTCTTGGCTGTGGCGCAGGTGGGGCAGCTGCGCACATACAACTCTACATCAGATCTCATACCGGGCCACCAGAATTGTCTTCGAACCAGGTGAAGCGTTTTTATGAAACCAAAATGACCCGCTAGCCTGGCACCATGTACAAGTCCCAATACTTCCTTGCGAAGAGAGGAGGGGACGTACAGTTTCCCCCCTTGCACCCACCAAGTGTTGGTACGTTCCAGACCAGTGGGGAGGAGATGATGCTCCTCCTCCTGCAAGGAGGCGTCCCGGAGTCGCTGTTGGAAGGCTTCCGGGATGCCTTTGAGTGTAGGGGGGGTCTCCGGTGGTCGGGCTTGGGACCGGGTGGTGACGGCTAAGCTAGGAACTTCCCCTCGCTGCTCGGGAGTGAACAGGGAGTCGACTGGGCGATCGAAATCGTTGCGATACTGGGGAAGTCGTGACAAAGCGTCGGCTAGGGCATTTTCTTTGCCAGGGACATGTCTGAGAGTGAACCGGAACTTAGCGAAAAATTGGGCCCACCGAACCTGTTTGGCATTGAGTTTTCTAGCCCCCTTGAGGGCCTCAAGATTCTTGTGATCGGTACACACTTCGAATGGCAGTTCGGCCCCTTCCAAGAAGTGTCGCCATATGGTAAGGGCATGTTTGACCGCTGCTGCCTCCTTCTCCCAAATGGCCCAGTTGATTTCAGACTGGGAAAACTTCTTGGAGAAGTAGGCGCATGGTCTCAACCGTCCCCCCTCATCCCTCTGCAATAGGGCCCCGCCCATGGCTACATCCGAGGCATCCACTTGCACCACAAAAGGCTTGGTGCAATCTGGGTGAGCCAAAACGGGTTCGGATGAAAAAAGTAGCTTCAAACGTTCAAAAGCTAGCTGGCACTGGGGGGACCATTGCAAACGGGCTGAGGGAAGCGCGGCGCTAGCCCCCTTGTCCTTGGTACGCAACAGGGCAGTGAGGGGAAGCGCAACTTGGGCAAAGTTAGGAATGAAGTTCCGGTAAAAATTGGCAAACCCCAAAAACTGCTGAAGTTGGCGGCGGGTAGTGGGGGGTTCCCAGTCCCGCACTGCCTGGACCTTGGCGGGGTCCATTTCCAACCCTTGGTGGGAGATCACATACCCCAGAAATGTAATGGAGGGTTGGTGGAATTCACATTTGGACACCTTAGCATACAGTTTGTGCTCCCGCAGCCGCTGGAGCACCTCTCGCACTAGGCGCACATGGTCTTCCATGGTTTCAGAGTAAATAAGGATGTCATCGAGAAATACCACCACCCCCCGAAACAGTAAATCATGCAAAACCTCATTAATTAATTGCATAAAGACACTCGGAGCCCCCGAAAGTCCGAACGGCATGACTAGGTACTCAAACATCCCAAAACAACTGGAAAAGGCCGTTTTGGGTTCATCTCCTTCTTTGATGCGAATGCGGTGGTAGGCTTCTACCAAGTCCAGTTTGGTGAAGATTCGGCCCTCCTTTAATTGTGCTAGAAGGTCAGGAATAAGAGGGAGGGGGTAAGCATTAGACTGGGTGACTGCGTTCAGTCTGCGAAAGTCAATACACAGTCTTAAATCTCCCGTCTTTTTCTTTACAAAGAAAGCTGGGGCTGAATAAGGAGCCTTGGAGGGGCGTATGAAACCCCTCGCCAGATTGACATCCAGATAGTCTCGCAACACTGTCTTTTCACTAGGGCTCATGGGGTAAACCTTTCCCTTAGACAGTTTGCCTTCCCCTACAATCTCGATGGCACAGTCCGTTTCTCTGTGGGGAGGCAGTTCGTCGCACTCTCTAACATCAAAAACATCAGTAAATTGCGAGTACTCAGAGGGTAATTGAGGAGAGACTGGGGCGGGGGACCCTACCAGTGCGGCGGCTGGAGTCCTGAGTACCCGTTCCTTGTCATGCAACCCACAGGGGTTTTCGGGGAAGGAAAGCACCCGTTTAACCCAATCAATGGAGGGATTGTGCCCCCTTAACCAGTTCATCCCTAACACCACAGGGGTTACAATAGGGGCGATAGTGAAATACAACCGTTCCCAATGTTCCCCCACGGACATAATCACGGCTGCAGTTCTGTGGGTCACCGGGCCCCGTTTAAAGTCACTCCCGTCCATTTGGGAAAAACGGAGGGGTCCCGGAAGCCGCTTGCGCCGGACACCCAACTTCTTGGCAGTTTCCTCATTTATCATGGTGCGGGCACACCCCGAGTCGACCAACGCGGGGACCTCTAACGGGGGACCCCCTTTGGGTAGGGACAGATGGACACGCACAAATACATTGTCCTCTTGGGCGCTTACCATCGGTGGAGCTCCTTGCACAACGATAGGGACGGTCTGCTGCGGAGCCCCCTCTACAGCAGACCGACGGCGTTTTTTGCCGGCTGTTCCCACTCTTCCTCCTCGCTGGAAGAGGGGGACGGGGTAGTGGCCTCCGGGGAGCCGTCCGAATCAAAGACGGTATTTGTAATCCGGGACCCCGATGGGACCGTAGAGTCGGATGCCCCATCCTGGGGACGTGCGTGGAGAGCGGAGGGTGCGCCGGAGCGCCGGCTCAGTGGTCCACTTCTGCGGCGAGGCTGGCTGTCGGCGGCCGGTTTCGTCGGCTCGGCCTGGGTTTGGCGGGGAGGGGTCGGACGGCCTGAGCGAGAGGGGCATTGCGATGCAAAGTGACCCTTTCCCCCGCAGATCAGGCAGACGCCGGCCTCGAACCGCTTGCGGCGTTCCGCGGCCGAGAGGACCCCGCCACCCCCTTGCCGGAGTTCCCGGCCACGGTCACCCCGGGGCCTGGGGTCTCGCCCAATCCGTTGCTTGGACAAGTTCAGGAGTTGTTTGCGATTCTCGATGTCAGCAGCATGGCGAACCCAACCTTCCACATCCGGGGGGTTCCCTTGCATGAAGGCCCAATGTTGGAGGTCTGGGTTGAGACCCTCCCTGAAACATTGTACCAAGGTAGCCTCACTCCAGTCCAGAATTCGGCTAGCCAGTGACTGGAACTCACTTGCATACTGCGCCACCGACTTAGTCCCTTGGCGCAGTTGCATCAGGGAGGCTTTAGCCCGCTCACCTAGAGTCGGGTCCTCAAAACGGTTTCGGAGTGCTACCATGAACTCGTCCAGGGTTCGCAGCACCGGCGAGCGGAGTTCATACTGCAACACCATCCAGGCAGCCGCCTCCCCTTGCAGTAAGGAAGCCACGTACTGCACCCGGGACTCCTCAGAAACGAAGGTTCGGCCTTGTTCCCGCATAAAAATGTCTACTTGGACCATAAAAAAGGTCAACTGGTCTCCCGACCCGTCATACGTGACTTTCAGGTCCCGACGGGCCGGGGGGGCAGGGGTTGCGGGCGGAACTACTGGCGCCCCGTCTGGGGGAGCACCGGCTGGAGGTTGCAATTTCAGCGCATCTAGGGTCGTGGCCATCTCACCCATTACGCGTTGCATGATCTCCATCTGCTCCTGCATAGCCCGGCGGTCTTCCTGCCACTGTTTTCGTTCTTCCTCCATGAGGGCCTCTTTGCGGGCCGGGTCCCCTTCGAGTCCCGTGCTGGGGAAGGCCAACCGGCGATCCTTCGCCGCAGTCCGCGAGAGCGACCAGCCCTTGGGAGAGTCCAGCCAATAAGTGAGCCCCCGGGGACGTCCGTCCCGATCTTGGTCGGGGGCGCGACCCTTCGGTTTCTTTGGCTTGGCTCCCTCCTCTTTAGGGTCCGGCTTCTCCGGCTCGTCCGGTTCCTTGGGGGCATCGGGGTTAGGGGTGGTGTCCTCGTCGGCTGACATTCTGTCCAAAGCGGTACAGCTGCAGTCCGAGAGGCAAGGACTTGCAACTTAATGTGAGAGATCCCCCTCTCTGAGTTTGCTTCTCCAAATCAGTTGCTCAGACGTTGATACAGAAACAATCGATTTATTGAAGCCTTCAGGAGATGAGACAGGCACAGGTAGAAAGTTGCAAGTGAGGGGCTATACGGGTTTACAGAATATATTGACTCCAGGGCACTGGGGCACTGGGGTTCACACTTATTGTTATGGGAAGTTACAAGCTTGGCATAATACAAAACATCAGACAGATCCCAGGAAGTCTGGGCGGCTATCACACTTCCAAGGCCGCATCGGCCTGAGGGAGTACTGGCAGGAAGAACAGCGGGGGGGGGGGAAGATACATGGGCCATCAGGCCTGGCGCCTGAGACCAGAAGGTGTGAACTGCTTTTACGAGTTCACTGATAACACAGCAGGTGATGGAAAGCAGAGACACAAAGACAGAGACCCTCACAGATAAGCTGTTATTAAACTCTTCTTAAACACGAACACAACTCATTGCTGTAGTCAAATGTGCCTCTCAATGCTCCTACTGTACATCTCTTTGAGGATGGAGCTTCATGCAGAACTTTCCGGTTTGATCAAGCTCCAAGTCAGTATGGTGTTTGAATGTCAGGCTTGGTGAACTGGAGTTTATTTACTCCACAAAAATTGGCGCAGTTTAGAATATCAGCTTGTGTGGAGTAAACAAACTCCAGTTCACCAAGGTACCTGGAGTCATGGTGAATTGAAAGGCTTAATCCCACTGGTTTTACATCAAGCACCCTTCTTGAAGCGAGGAGAGAAACGGGAGGAGCCAGAGGTGCAAGTAAACACAGCACCAAACAGTGTTGTTCCCTGATTGGTGTTTCATTGTAATCTGTCATGACACCTGAATGCAAATAAAAACTTAAGGCCAATTTCACAAGGCGATGGAGATGTAACCACAGATCCCCTATCATGTATTTTAGTTGCAAAAACAACTGCTGGGGGTAGGGTTGCCAACTCCCCAGCAAATGCTGGGGGTAGGGTTGGGAAATACCTGGAGATTTTTGAGGAGGAGCCTGAGGAGGGCAGGGTTTGGAGAGGGGAGGGACTTCCAAGCCATAGAGTCCAATTGCCAAAGCGGCCATTTTCTCCAGGTGAACTGATCTCTATCAGCTGGAGATCAGTTGTAATAGCAGGGGATCTCCAGCCAGTACCTGGAGATTGGCAACCCTAGTAAGGAAGCACCCCCTGGTGGCAGGGCATCCCCCTTGCCCAGTGAGGCAATGGCAAGCCTGATTGTTGCTGTGGTATGCTTTTACTGTGTAATTTCTGCACCGCTTAATGTGTCATTTTAATGCTTATTCTTTGTATCAGCTTTGTTTTCAACTGTGTTTCAGATTTCTACTTGTTTTCAGATTACTGCAATCCAAATCCTATTGCACTTTTAATGGATGTCCCATCCTGTTGATTGTATTTAAGTTACACTATGTAATCTGCTTTGTGTCTCAGTAGGAAAGGCGGACTATAAATGACGTCAATAAATAAATTCAGGTATCCTAATTGGGGTATCCTGAAATTCATTCTCCCACTTTGTGCCAACCTATTTTAGCCAGCTGCCACATGTTACTACTGTTGTACTTTAACCTCTGCCGGCTGGCCAGTGTGCTAGTGTTTATTTGTTTTAAAACAGCTCAAATGGTTAGTTATAAGGACAATTCTGTTGTGCTATTTTTTTTTAAGGAAGCAATTCATGGTAGCTGGGCAACTATAAAGTGCTTTCTTTTTCTCTTTCCCTATCACAGTCAGCAAAATTGTGAGGCTGAGCTGCTGAACCATGGTAACTATGCAGCAGTGGCTGGTTGTACAAAAGACTCTGAGCAATATGGAAAGACATTTTAACTGCCCAATGGTTTGGAGCAGTGGACTCTGATCTGGAGAACCGGGTTTGATTCCCCACTCCTCCACATGAGCAGTGGACGCTAATCTGGTGAACTGGGTTGGTGTCCCCACTCCTACACATGAAGCCAACCGGGTGACCTTGGGCTAGTCACAGCTCTTTTAGAGCTCTCTCAGCCTCACCTACCTCACAGGGTGTCTGTTGTGGGGAGGGAAAGGGAAGGTGATTGTAAGCCGGTTTGATTCTTCCTTAAATGGTACAGAAAGTTGGCATAGAAAAACCAACTCTTCTTCTTCGGAGACACAAGATGTTCCATCATCCTCTATCTGGACAGCAGTGCTGTTTCCCTTATCAGCATAGTGGTCTAGAATTACATGCACACAGATGTAATCAATGGTTTTCTCATGACTGGTTTGCAAATCCATGTAAAACCCTGGTTTCAGATTCTGGTTAACAAGGGAACGGTGATTAATATTAACTATAGCTAACAATAGAGCACTTGTAACTCTGGGCCATGGTTAATGCTGTCAAGGGAAGGCCAAGAGAAATTTTCTCTGGGGAAAGGATGAGGAAGGGGAAGGATGCATACATCTCTGAGGCTGACTCCCAATTTATAATCCACATGAAAACAGTATTATATCTGCACTGGAACAAAGAGCACAAGGTGACACAGTTATCAGGGTGATACTTAGATAATTATAGAGCATAAAGAATGGAACACAAAGCAAGGCTAATCATGGCTTAAACAGCACAACTCCCAGTTCCAAACCTCATACAAATGCTTGTAAAATATTTAGCTCAATAAAAAATAACTGAGGAAGCTGCCATCTGTTTTTTGTTATTACGTGAATGGAGAAAATTGCAAATGACTTGTTTCATCCCAGCCACCACTTAAACCCCTTTTTGCACTTATGCATTGACATGGAGGAGCAGACCAATGACCAAACTCTGCACCGATCCACTCAACCCACACTCTCAATACGACGGTTTCATTTGTTTGGATTAACCCTGCTAGGGAATTGGTAATGATGGGAGCAGTTCTCCTCTGCAGTTTGATAAGAGGTCTGGCAAAAGAAAACAGCAGCAGCAGGGAAGCACAGAAACTCAGTCTCTCTCAGTAATATCTCTGAGGATTTCTCACTTTTTCTCAGGCCTCAGCTTGGTCTACAAACAGGAGCACAATGAGGCGGCACAGTGCTGAGGTGGCAGAATAGACTGTACCACTTCAGATGAGTTTTCCTACTTTACTAATTCCCTGTAAGTAGGAAACAGAGACCTAGATGGGAACCTGTCTCCCTAATGTGCTATTTTTTTTTATTTGCATGGAGATTTTACTTAAGGGAAGCATTACAGCGTAACCACCTACCACCTGTGATGGTAAGTGGTACAGTCCATCTGAAGAACATAAGAACATAAGAAAAGCCATGCTGGATCAGACCAAGGTCCATCAAGCCAAGCAGTCTGTTCACACAGTGGCCAACCAGGTGCCTCTAGGAAGCCCACAAACAAGATGACTGCAGCAGCATTGTCCTGCCTATGTTCCACAGCACCTAATTTAATAGGCATACTCCTCTGATCCTGGAGAGAATAGGTATGCATCATGACTAGTATTCATTTTGATTAGTAGCCATAGATAGCCCTATCCTCCATGAACATATCCCCTCCCCTCTTAAAGCCTTCCAAGTTGGCAGCCATCACCACACCCTGGGGCAGGGAGTTCCACAATTTAACTATGCGTTGTGTGAAGAAATACTTCCTTTTATCAGTTTTGAACCTGTCACCCTCCAGCTTCAGCTTGCTTCCTCAGCTTGCTACCTCAGAATTCTGCTACCTCATGTAGTGACTGTGTAGAGAGCCTAGTGTTTGGCAAGAGGCTACGGGATCTGGGAAGGAGGCAGACAAGAGTAAAATGCAGTGGGTGGGATTTCTATGCACTGATAATCAGGGTATATCTGCCACTATCAGAAAGTGCAGATATATGTCATGCAAATGACATCATGAAACTAGAAGACAAAGGCAAGTCAACAAGTAGCCTTTGAGAATTGGCCTTCTCTGCTGTTGTGTGGAGGAAAGCTCTAAGGGGATGTGTTTGAGTTGACAAAAGGAGTCCCTCACCTTGTTGAACCTCCAGACACACTTGAACAAGCTTTTTTTTTTTTTGTCGTCAAGTTGGCAAGTATCATGGAGTCCATGACCACCTGTTTTATAAGGACGGTTGCCAGCCAGCCTAGAAAAAAAAATGTCCTCGGTTTGCTATTGTTATGCTTTGAGGAAATCAGTAGAGAAAAGGTGTCGCCAAAGCTATTCCCACCTTCTTTTTTTTAGCTGCTTGTTACCGATTCCACCAGGAACTACTGGACTCTGACTCAGCCTGACCTCCACCACATGGTTGCCACTGGCTGGTATTCCACCAAGAGGCGACACCCATGTACTAGGAGTTTTTACATTCCAAGAACTGGTAACCCAGCTTAGAACACACACTAGCTAGCCATCGTGGGTTTTCCCCCTCATTTGGGACTGCTTGGGTCTCCTGCATTTGTGGTTGTTAGCTCCAGGGTGCAAAAGTCAATCACTACTGCCTACTCCCACATGAACCTACCAAGCCACTTTCAATCATCTTCTGGGGCCCTGTTTCAGGTGCCCCCCCCCCACCAGTATCTGAGGCTAAAGGCTTTGTTTTGTTTGGCATTCCCTCCTTAACTCCTGTTAAGTCTCCTCCCTGTCTGTATGTCTTATATTAAATATCTTGTGTGTATTTGTGTTTTGAACTCTGTTGTAATGTTTGAAATGTTTCAATGTTTGCTACTTTGGGTGGGAAAGTGACATAGAAACGTTTTGAATAAATAATCGCCAGGCAAAGGGTTGGCTGGTGCCCATGGAACAGACACTTGTTTTTCTGTCAGCTCAGGTGACCCCCAAGTACCTTGTAAAAATAGACCTTCTAGTAGTAGAAGATGGTTCAGCAGAGAGGAACAAGGAGAAAGCATTTAGACAGATTCCATATGAGTCAGGACCACAAGTAAAAGAAAAAGTCACCTTATGGTGAAAAAACGATAGTGTCATTTGACTCCCAGGGTGTGAAATCAAGACAAAAACTAGTGGGAAGAACACCACCTGTGGACAAGCCATCTTTTTTAAGAGAGCTGAAAGTGGTTTGAGAGAGGTAGTCCTTCCTACGATGAACATACATTTCTTTGGTCCACTGGCCTTTGGTAAAGCAGGTTTTGACATTTGACACAATACAAAAATCTACACCACCACCTGTTAGCCATAGGTGAAAGTGGGGTGAGTGTTCACATCATTAGCAGCAATCGCTCTTTCTGACTGCCTTCAGCTCTGGAGAAGAAACTGTCTGCAAACTGAGAGATCCTGTAGAGAATGCTGGGAACAGCTTTTTGTTTCACCTGCCTAAGGAGAACAGTCTGGTTTTTTTAGGTGAATAAACATGGACATCTCCCTCTCACACAAAGATTTGTTTTGCTGGATCAGACCAAAGCCAAAGGTCCACTGAACACATATTTTTTTTATTTTCAGCAGTAACCAGCAAAGCATAAAAGAGTGGCTATCTTGTGTGTTTATCCTTAACACCTGGGTTTGAGGTATACCACTTCAAAACCTGAAGATTTCATTGATAGCCACTGAAACATCTGTTCTCCATGACTCTGGCTAACCTTAATCCCAAAATTTAATTATGAATTGTGTAGAAAAATAATTCATCTATCCAAAACCTAGTGACAATCAATTTCATTGGGTATTAAAGAGAGAATGGTTTTCCTCTGTTCATTTGGTTTATGAAGTTCACCATTTTATAAAATTTTATTATCTCATCTTGTTTTTCCAAACACACCCACACGCAATCCTGACCCCTACTTTGTCTTTCTCTCAGATCCATCCACAAACCATAGATTAAAGTAGAAACTGGCAGCCAAGCTGTAGTAATGCACACGCATAGGAGGAGGCATTTACAAATGGCAGAGGGTTAGATGATGACGTGACCCAGTCTTGTTTCTCACAACAGTACGTTTCTCTTCATCTCCTTGTAGCTGTGTAGGCCGTGATTTCATAAAATGACACGTTGTACCAGGCAAGTTATCTGCCTCCTAGCACTGCTCGCCATGCTGTGGAAACTTGAGACATATGCTGCTTTTTCACACTGTGGAAACAACAAATGTTCCATTTTCTGTTCAGTAGCTACGTCCTTGAGAGAGACATAAGGGGATTAGATTTTCTACCCCCCCCCCACCTTCCCGCAGAATGAGTATTCCACAGGAGAGGAGGAACACAAGGCTCCAGATTCTCCTACAGTTTCAGTGGGGATGTCGGAAAGATAGGTTTTCTGACTGACCCATAATTCTTAACCAACAATTAAAATTAACTCTGCACTAGGGTTGCCAATCTCCAGGTGGTGGCTGGAGATCTCCTGGGATTACAACTGATCTCCAGCCAACAGAGATCAGTTCACCTGGAGAAAATGGCCGTCTTGGAATGTGGACTCTATGGCCCAAACCCTGCCCTCCTCAAGCTCCGCCCCCAAATCTGCAGGTATTTCCCAACCTGGAGCTGGCAACCCTACTCTGCACTTAGAAGGTGCTACTACTTACCCTTGAAGAGAGATGTTAGCGCCTGAGTACTTGCAAGTTATATTTCCATGCCATGCATGAACTAAAATCCTGGTTTTGGAATTACTATTTCTCTTCAAAAATAAATATTACATTTTGAAATATTTGCATTTTCTGTCTTAACACCCACATGCCAACTCTTTTGTCATATGGCAAGAACTGCCAGGCCAAATAACAGACTCCTCTTATAAGAATCAGGGCTACCTTAGCTAAGCTCTCAAAGTCTATGCAGCCTCATTTGCAACCTGGCTTGAAGCACATTTGCACACCATTGCCACAAAGGAGCCATGGCTTGTGTTAACTAGAGTCAGCATTGCTGCAAACTGTTTGCAAAGTATGGAAACCCAGCACATTAATATGTGCATTTTCTAAAGGGTTGCCAACATCCGGGTGGGGCCTGGAGATCTCCCAGAATTACAACTGATCTCCCAACTATATTTTTTAATTTATCTATTATTTTTATTCAATTTATACCCCACCCATCCTGGAGATCTGTTCCCCTGGAGAAAATGGCTACTTTGGAGGGTGAATTCTATGGTAGATCCCTCCTCCAACCCTGCCCTCCCCAGGCTCCACCTCAAATTTTTCAGGAATTTCCCAACCAGGTGTTGGCAACTCTATGTCAGTTCCTGGCGAGTACATATACAGTTGGGGAAGGAACAATGGAACATGGGAACAGTTTTTTCATGGAAAGGGTAGTCTTTGTTGTCTGTTCTGCTTGCCTATTTCTGAGAGAGAAGCAAGCCGCTGTTTCCTTTTCTCTGCTGTTGTTCCTCTAACAGGACATGACTTTGCATTGGCTCTTCAGTGAACATGAAAGTAGAAGTTCCGAGGATTAAAGGCGTCTTTCCTTGTGTGTGGCTGTTACCGCACTAGGTATTCCCAGCAATGTATTAAGAGTTTGAAAATGTTATAAAAAATACTGTTCACACTTTCTATGTATTCCCAGCGATGTATTAAGAGTCTGAAACCGTTATAAAAAATACTGTTTGCACTTTGTTTGGCCCCTTTAGCTGTGAAGACGTCTTCCAACCATTTTTTAACCGTGGCATCCAAAAATCCTTTTAAAGCAATGTTTTTTATAACATTTCCAAACTCTTGATACATTGCTGGGAATAACTAGTGCGGTAACAGCTGTCTCCAGTCTTGAACCACTAGCGGTTGGGCACTAAAAACAAAGCGTTCCCTCTTAGCCTGAAGAGTTAAAAGGCTTGGTTTATTTAAAAAAAAAAAAGTCATGCCTTTCAGCAGAAGGAAGTTATTGAAATCCTCTATGTCCCATTTATTTCTATAGGAACAAAAAAAGGAGGCTTGCGACACTTTACAGATGAATAGATTTATTGAAACATAATTTTTTGTGGGACACAGCACACTATGTCAGAAGAGAGATAAGGTTTCATTGGCATCAGCAAGGCTGATTCTCATATAGATGTGGACCTAATTGTGGCCTTAGAGGCCAATCATAACCCAATTTATTTACTATTAAATACTACTGGTGCTTACTTCCAAGTTAGAATGGTTACTATTGTGTCCTTAAGCACCTAAACTCTAGCTACATCCAGCACCATGGACTCTTATAACTGAGAAGTGAAACTGAACACAGGACTACAAAGTAGTGCTGTTATAGTGACTAACATCCTTTTCTCCCTCCTCCAGCTTTGTTTGCAGTAACTGAACATACCATGCATTGGTGATGAGAGTCAAGGCGTATGATAAAAACAATAAATATAATCCTACATTGGCTTTATGAATCCTGCACATAAATGTAAATGCTATCTCTTCCCTCCCCCCATCTCAAACTGTATTCTACATTACTCAAATGGGAATAATAGAGATTTCCTCAAAGGGCTGTGGTGATGCTGAAACGATTAAAGATGGTGAAACCCAATAAAATGCTTTACAAAATGTACATCTACAATTCCAAACTGAACAGCATGCCATAGAACAGACTCGAATTTCTAAATCCTCTGATTATGCACCAGGGAGAGTCACAGCACAAAAGTCAAAGACAAACTGAACATTGGACAGCAACCAGTTAGTTAATATTCCAGGTCTGGGATTTGGCATTATCTGTGTTCAGCAACAATACATGATAAAAACAAAAGCTAGAAATACTTATATATATTGCAGCAAGCAGGTGTTCCCAAACTTGGGTCTGACACAAGTTTTTGGCACTGATTTAATTTTTAAAAAATGTTTACAATTCTCCCCCCACCCCCACATTCAGGATAAGTAACAGTGATTTTACTGCCAGAGGACTAGTATCTACCCACCGGCAAGCCCCAACCAAATATACCATATTAACATTCCCGATCAATACTACAGTATACTGCCAGCAGGAAACAAACAGAATGACATCTGCAAAGCAAATAAACCTTCAAAAAAAAAAAATCCAGACTGACACATTGGTGCTATAGGTAAAGAGAACAAGCCTAGCTAATGTAACCGGGGGTGGGTGGGTGCACATCTGAGCTACAGCAGCCAACTGGCCTTGAGAAAAATGTCTAATCCATCTTTCACTGAATCATTCAACACCATTGCAAACACCAACTATTTCTCAATAAATGTTTCCAATTGTACATTAACATCTTCATGACTCTATGTGTATGTTAATTCAAAAGCAAATGCTGTTTTCCAGATCCAGACATTTATAGGTGATTTCTACTGGGAAACAATACATTGCTGTGCTGCTGTTAATAAACTATTACTTCCCTATCTGTGGCTGACACATTCTTTTAGATACACAGCAACATAACTATGGATTCTAGCAGCAAACTGAATCTTATAAGATCATAAATAGTGTTCAGAATGTGTTGCCAAAAGGGCTGGATAATAGGATAGGTCCAAAATGTATGTATGAAATCTGCTTGCCTGGAGGAACAGCTCCAACAAGTCCTAGAAGACCTTAGATACACATGTACCAACCTATTAGGCATTAAATACCAATTGTGCATTGTTCTTTAAACATTTTCATTTATATCAGAAGATATTAAATTTGGGCTAACGTGAGACCATATCCATTTCCACATTTCTGTTGGTATTCCTATTTACAACATCTTATTCCAGCTTTTGATAAATGTCAGAGCTGATGTTTTACTTTTTAATATCAAACTGTAGAAACCTGAAATGCTTCCTTTGATGACCATGACTTCTAAAGAGACCTGACTTCCACAGCTTTTCACTTTAAAATATAAATACTGAATCCAATCTAATACTTCTGGGAAAGCTTGTGAGCCTGGGAAAGTAAAGCTGTTTTGAGATAGAAGTGGATAAAGAAGGTGAAATCTGGGACTAGCAGGAAAACAACCTGCAGATATGGATAAAACCAGAAGATATCTTCACATGTTAATTCTACACATGGAGGGAGGCAGATCATGGATGCTACCCTATTCCCAAATTCCATGTGTTGATCTGAGTACAGCCCATGCATGTGCAACAGTATGCCCCTGCTTCACTTTTTCTTCCCCAGAAGTAGGGTGCCCCTGGCTGTGTCAGCCCCCCACCCTCAAGAGGGGACCCTTTGTATCCCTCTGCTTAGGTCTTCAGCCTGCCAGGAAAAGAAGCCTGCATTGGCATGCTGTGACCCTTGGCAATGTTCAATGGTGAATGCAAAAGGCTGGCAAACCAGATACCACCATGTTGGGTGGGGGTTGGAATCCTTCATGCGGTGCAACCACTAAAGGGGAGAATGGTCAGTCACTAATTTGAATGGGGCTCCCCACAAATAATATTTGAGCATTATAATGGCCCATTTGGCCACCAGAGCTTCCATTTCCACCATGGAGTATTTCTGTTCCAGAGGTCCAGCTTGCAGGTTGAATATAGCATTGCATGTTCTTTACCATCACATATCTGGGATAACATGGCTTGCAAGCCTCCACACCAAGAACCTGAAGTGGAGGGGTTATATATTTGCCCATGGCCCCCACCACTGCTTTCTAGGAGAAAAGTGTGGCAAACTGCATCTCTGCCATGACTACTGGGCACTGAACAAGGACACCATCATGAGAATTACCCCCTGCCTCTGATCCCCAAACTGTTAGAATGGCTTCAGGGAGCATCGGTTAATACCATACCGGATATCCATGGAGCATACAAACTGGTCTGTATTGAGAGCCAGTGAGGTTAAGAGCGACAGACTCTAATCTGGAGGACCGGGTTTGATTCTTCACTCCTCCTCATGAGCAGTGGACTCTAATCTGGAGACGCAGGTTTGAGTTCCCATTCCTCCAGCTGAAGCCTGTTGGGTGACCATGGACTTGTCACAGTTCTCTCAGAACTCTCTCAGCCTCACCTACCTCACAAGGTGCCTGTTGTGGGGGACGGAGGGAAGGTGATTGTAAGCCACTTTGAGACTTCTTTCGGTAGAGAAAAGTGAGGTATAAAAACCAACTGTTCTTCTTCAACAGGGCAATGAATGGAAAACGGGATTTTGCACCTGTTATAGCCAATACAAGTATCTGATCATACCCTTCGGACTCTGAAATGTATCTGCAGTATTCCAGCATTTCACAAACAACATCTTATGTGATCTGTTGGACCAATATGTCACAGTATACTAGGATGAGATCCCAATATATTCCTCTGATCCCCAGTCCCATGTGCAACACATGAAGGTAGTGCTGTAGTGGTTAGGTCAGCATAGCCTACCGAAATGTGCATTTGATTTGTCTGAAGTGGAGTTCCTGGGGCACCCCATTACTGCTCAGGGAGTGAAAATGGATCCAGACAAGGTGGAAGTGGTCTAAACCTGGTAGGCACCCTGGAATCAGAAGGATGTCTAGTGATCCTGAGTTTTATGAACTATTATTGTCAGTTCATACCAGTGTATGCCACTCTTGCTGCTCCTGGGGCACAACTGCTGACAATAAGAACCATTCCAGTGGACCACAGAAGCCCAATACCTTCCAGACACTGAAAGCCCAGTTTACCTCTGACCATTGCTCTGATATCCAGATCCCTGGTACATTTTCATAATTGAGACCAAGGTCTCCAATCTAGCACTGGGTGTCATCCTACTGCAGAGACATGGCCCCTTTGATTAGGCATGGCTCTCTGCCGATTACTCCTGACAACTCACTCCCTCTGAGAAAAGGAGTTACTTGCCATAAAAGCAACCTTCAAGATGTAGTGGCATCATCTTGAGGGAGCACTCTATCTTGTAGAAGTTGATACGGACCACTGGAATCTGGAATACCTGCAGACAGCCTAAAGTCATAGCCGGCAACAGATCTGCTGTTCCCTGTTCTTCTCCTGCTTCCATTTCCAGATAACCTATATCCACAGTTTTCAGAACCAACATGCTGATGGGCTATCTTGGAACCTAAATTAGACTCACCACATACCAGTAGAGGAACCTCTTACCACCATCCTGTGCCCTGAAAGCTTTGCAGGTATCAACAGGGAAATGCCTTTGGGAAATGGATTTGAAACAGTCAACAACAACCCTGTATTTCACCATGCCCTCCTACTTCCAGCATCCTCACCCCCATCCAACTCAATTAACCTCTGCCTCCTCCCTTAATAGTTGATAGGGAAGAAGAGTATGAGGTGGCTCAGATACAGGTTTCTCATTTCCACTTGGGTTGGCTCCAGTGTCTTTTGGACTTGAAAGGGTGTGGGCTGGAAAAACATTCCTAGGAATGGGCATCAGACATTCATGTCCCTGACCTGGTGTACTGGTTCTACAAGAAATACCCACATAAACCATGTGCTGCTCCTCTGGGCAGAGGGAAGAGCTGAGGCAGGATAGTGTCAGAGTTGGGCCTGATGAGTTCTTTTCAGAAGACAAGGAGGTTGTGGCAGCAGACCCTACAGAGATCAAGATCTTGGAAGAACTGTTGAGATAGATTGCGATAAATCGTGATCTTGTGGATCATAAATTAGATACACACACAAAGATTCAAGACATGTTGCTTTCCTTCACAAAACGTAGAGGTTTACTAATCAAAAAGACGGTAAACTTGGAATATAAAATAATATCTTATAACTACAATTAGTTTCCTAAACTCTTGTCAGCAAGTGGCTAACAGGCTCTAAGGCTTAAAAACACAGTAACGAAACAGTCAGTCTCATCATAACCAAAACGGCAGTTCAACTGAAGCTTCTAAGATCGCGCCAGAACATCACATGATCAATAGCTCTTGATCTGACCAATTGACAAGTGGCTAGCACCATCCCCTTTAGTCAATGTAAACAGAAACAGAAACATTTAACTCTTTCTGTAATCCTGTCAGAGACAAAACTCACAGACTAATTCCCAATAAGAACTCACAGTTTCTGGCCCTCAGACATCCAGGATTCATATGCCATAGGCCCGTGTTGGCGAACCTATGGCACGCGTGCCACTTCCGGCACGCGTAGCCCTCTCTGCCGGCACGCGCGGTTCCTCCAAGCCGCTGGCCTTTCCGGCTCTGCCCCTCCCTGGATGGGGGAGGCTGTAGCCCAGGGGTGGGGAACCTCCGACATCACTGGCGGTGGCGGCGAGGCTGAGCCGGGCGGGGGATCCTCCTCCTGCTGCTGTTCACCCCGGGTACGTGGGAGGCGGCCGGGGGGGCCCAGCCCCGTGCACAGGCGAAGGGCGCGGTGGCAGGGCTGGTGGCTGGCGAGCCGTGGGGCAGGAAGTCAGACGGAGGCTCTGGGGTGCCTCCTTCCCCTCCCTCGCTGGCAGCGGGCCCGGCTGGGCAGGGGCAGCTGTCAGCAGGGCAGGACACCGAGCCTCCGCGGGAAGGGAAGGGTCTCCCAGCGCCCATGCGCTGCGGGCTGTTCTGCGCACACGCCCCCCTTCTCTGCTGCCAGCTGAGGGGTGTGTGTGTGTGTGAGAGAGAGAGAGAGAGAGAGAAGCGGGAAGCTTTCCTGTCTCTGGCCATTCATGCATGGGATGTTTTGCCTTGGATTTGCTGCTCTAGATGCACATTTTCCCCATCCAAATTCTCAAAAATCATCAGTAAGTCCCCATGCAGAGTTTTGAGAATCCGGATGGGGAAAATGTGCATCTGGAGAGTGGCAAATCCAAGGCAAAACCTCCCATGCATAAATGGCCTCTTTCTTTCTCTGTCTCCCTCTGTCCTTTTCTTTCCCTACTTTTCTTTCTCTCCCTCGCTCCATTTCTTTCTCCCTTTCTGTCTCTTTTTCTTTCTTTCTCTCCCTCCCTTCCTTCCCTTTCCCCCTCCCTTCCCTTCCCTTCCCTTCCCTTCCCTTCCCTTCCCTTCCCTTCCCTTCCCTTCCCTTCCCTTCCCTTCCCTTCCTTCCTTCCTTCCTTCCTTCCTTCCCTCCCTCCCTCCCTCCCTCCCTCCCTCCAGCGGCTTCTCAGGCGCCCTCTGGGTCTGTGCGGGTGGAGGGGCGTGCAGTCCTATTCCACCTTTGAAGTGCCCACAAGCCATCCTCCAAACACCTTTCCATTTGTCTTGATATGTAGAGAGAAAACACTAAGGAACTAGTTGCCAATCTCCAGGTACTAGCTGGAGATCTCCTGCTATTACAAGTGATCGCCAACCAATAGAGATCAGTTCCCCTGGAAAAAATTGCCACTTTGGCAATTGGACTCTATGGCACTGAAGTCCTTCTCCCAACCCCGCCCTCCTCAGGCGCCACCCCAAAAACCTCCCACTCATGGCGAAGAGGAACTTGGCAACCCTAGCCTCTCCCTCTGGGCCCCCTCTGGGGGTGGTATTCAAGTTAAATTGCCGCATTGGCACTCGGCGATAAATAAGTGGGTTTTCGGTTGCAGTTTGGGCACTCGGTCTCTAAAAGGATCGCCATCACTGCCATAGGCCAAGACAATGGGACCAGAAAACCAAAGGGCTCTTAAACAGAAGCTGGACATGGATGTTGGACGTGAAGCATCCTAATTATAGACTAGACTGGAAACCTATCTCTACCCTATCATGTCCAGTATGGAATTCCTTACAATAAAGGAAGCATATTCGTTTTGCAAAGATAAAAAGGCTCCATGTATAACTTGGTTTGATAGCAACGCACAAACCAGATGATGTTCTGCTGTGTGTATGTGCCCTTGAGAACTCTGCTATTCTAAGGGGTGACAATCCCAACAACTGAGACCGTGGAACAACCTATAGGTGAAACCTGCTATTTGCCAAGGATCCCCTGGGCACCCCTAGAGTTCCAGGAGCAGGTGAGATTGAGAGCCTGGATGAGGCTTCACTCCAGTGGTAGAGTGCCTGGTTGGCTGCTTAGGGCCTCTCCTTTGCCCGTAAGGTTTGTGACAGTCAAAATCCATCATGAAATTTTGCAGGTAGGATCCAGCTGTAGGATTCTGGCCCTGGTAACAGCTGTATGCACTTAGCTTCATAAATAGCCTCAGTCTTGCCTGGGTGATTATGCGATCAACAGCTCCAATAGAGCTTGCTGTTTATCACCTTGACTCATGCCTGCCTGGCCTCTAGTCTGCCCAGAGTCCTGACCTGCTAAAAGAGAGACCTGGGCAGGCAATGAGATGCAGCAGTGGCTTTAATCCCATAATAACTGACAAGCTAACATTCTTCCTGTGTCTTCTTTATGGGTCACTGCATACAAAAGAAGCAGAAGCAACAGCAACAGCTAGAAAGCCGGATAATCAAATACACCAAATGATGCTGACTTGTCTAGAATCAAGGCATTATGGTAACCTTATTCAGAAGAAACATTAATGGGCAGAAACATTAATAGGAATCCAAACGGCAAGATATCATAGTCCCACTGTATACAGCATTGCTCGGGCCACACCTGGAGTACTGTGCACAGTTCTGAAGGTCTCACTTTAAAAAGGATGTGGACAAAGTGGAGCAGATGCAGAAGAGAGTGACCAGGATGATCAGGGGCCTGGAAACCAAGCCAGTTCAATTGCCAAAGCAGCCATTTTCTCCAGGTGAACTGATCTCGATTGGCTGGAGATCAGTTGTAATAGCCGGAGATGTCCTGCTACTACCTGGAGGTTGGCAACCCTACCTATGAGGAAAGGCTGACAGACTGGGGAATGCTTAGTCTGGAAAAGAGGAAACTGAGGGGGGACATGATTGCTCTCTTTGAGTATTTGAAGGGCTGTCACTTATAGGAAGGCAGGGTCCTGTTCCTGTTGGCAACAGAAGATAGGACTCGCAATAATGGGTTTAAATTACATGTGGAAAGGTACCGGCTGGATATTTGGGAGGGGGGGATTACAGTAAGAATTGTTCAGCAGTGGAATTGGTTTCCTAGGGAGGTGGTGAGCTCCCCCTCACTGGTAGTCTTCAAGCAGCAGTTGGACAAATACTTGTCATGGATGCTTTAGGCTGATCCTGCATTGAGTAGGGGGTGGGACTAGATGGCCTGTATGACCCCTTCAAATTCTATGATTCTAATTCCCTAATCAAATGGCATTCAATTTATTGTCTTGTATAAGAATAGTTGCAGACTGATTGCCCACATTGAAACATATTTAGTTGAAACCCATTTAGGTATAGATAACTTGCTATAAACATGGTTAACATAGCTAGCTATGGTACTGTGTTTTTCCTTCCCCCAGCCCCACTATGGTAACTATAGCTTGAAGTAACCAGCCCCGTGAACGCACTAGAAACTTACCTCGCAATTTACACGCGTCCAGTACAAAAGAATCCAATATGACTTTAAATTTCTGTTCCCACCGCGCTGCCTTTCTCCGCTGCATTTGAAAAGCCCAGACCAGCACGCTCCCACGCATGCCCAGTCGGCTCCAAGCAAGGACGGTGATTGGTCCAGCATTAGTAAGGGAGGCGGGGGGAGTGGGGGGTTGGCTGGCAGCAGGAAGTGGGCTGGCAGCAGGAAGTGGATCGAACACGCATTGCATGTTCCCACTTTCAGGCACCGGGTGTGGAGGACGTGTTATTTTTTTAATTCGCCGTATAAGCGGATGCACTTAACGCAGCGAAATTGTGCTCTGGAGACGTCCTCGGAATCCTTCGGGTAAGCTGAAGTGGGAACATGCAAGGAAAGCCCGCAGAATTCATAGATGCAAATGCGCAGTGCGGACATGGCCCTGGATTCACTCTTAATAAGGATTTTTAACCAGCTTCAAAACTTTATGACCAGTCTGGTTAGTGTTAACCATGGTTAATATCAGTAGAAGCAGAGAAATTAACCCTGGTGAAGGATAGAGGGTGGAGGGGAAGGAGATTTTGTGCATGACAGAGGAGGTGCAGGGAGGAAATGTGAGATCCTATGGGCCTGTCCCAGTCCCTTAACCAGGCCAAGGGATGGGCAGTGTTAATCTGTGCCAACCTTCGTCCTAAAATGACTGAGCCCTATGCAGGCAGTACTATATATTTGGCAGTAGACCAAGAGCTGGAGTCACTGCCAAACTATCCAGCTGCAAAAGTTGGCCTACTCATTTCCCTGCACAAGGTAGTCTCTCTTTGGCTTGTCAATGGAAGTATGATGTAGAAGTTTATCGCCCTGTGTGTGACTGATTTCTTTGTTCCATACCTCATCCCCCCACTGCCAGCATTGTCCAGCTCTCCTTCTGTCAGTGCCGTGCCAACTCCAACAAGCTGTTCCACTCAGTCTGGCAATACTGGGTGCCAACAGATGGAAGAGAACCAAATAGCCACGATCCCATTGTCCTTCTGGCAGCTGAGCTTTTCTCTCCCATAAGGTAAAATGGTTAAGCTTCGTATTATAATTTTTAAAGCAAAAGTGCTATCAGGGGAGAGAATGTCAGGTAGAAGAACACCAAGTCAAATTAACAACTGTCAAACTAAGGAACATCAGTATGATGAAAAATATTTTATTCTTAGCACTACAACGTAATTCCTCTGGATTCTGTTATAGTAGTATAACAACCTGTTTTCACACAATGAATGGGAGATAGCCTAGCTGTAACAAGTGGTTTCAACAGAACTAGGGTTGCCAGCACAAGGCTCACAACTGATGGGACACTCGGTAGCTGAGTGTTGGCCCTTGCGGGTGATGTAGAAGAAGAAGAAGAGAAAGTTGGTTTTTATATGTCGACTTTCTCTACCACTCAAGGAAGAATCTAAATGGCTTACAATCACCTTCTCTTTTGTAGGAGTGGGGAAAACAACCCAGTTCACCATATTAGCGTCCACTGCTCATGTGGAGGTGTGTGGAATCAAACCCGGTTCTCCAGGTTAGAGTCCACTGCTCCAAACCACTCCAAACCATCACTCTTAACCACTACACCACGCTGGCTGTCACTGGCACCATAATGACATCACTTCTGGCATGAATGCTAGAGTGTTGCTGGCAACCAGGAGAGGGATTTAACCGGTGACATAATGATGTTGCTGGCGATGTGTTGATATCACTCCCCATGCACCAGGAAGTGATATCAGTGTCCCCAGGGTAGGGCTGTCAATTCGGTTCGGCCCGAACTGAAAATCAGCCAAATTTCCCCTGATTCGGTGGTTTTTAGTTCTGGAGGAACCGAACTCAAAACTGGCGGGCAACCGGGGGGGCCGAATTCAGCGAGTTCGGGAGTTCGCGAATAAATTCAGCAAATTCGGCCGTCAGTAAGCAGCATAACCGTCAGTAAGCAGCATTCTCCTCCCCCGGCCAATCGGTGGCCAAGCTGGGTCTTCTTCTGGCCAGTCAGTCAGGATTGAGTACTGGAGGAATCAGCTGATGTGCGGCCCAGCCAGGGAGAGAGAGAGAGAGAGCAAAATCCTCGTGTGTGTGTGGGGGGTGCTTGTGCACATTTGCTCCTTTCTGTGGCTGCAGGGGGCGTATTTTTTGGGGTACAGACACAAAACTTTCACTGGAGCTTCAGATGAAGCTTCTTAAGATACCCCCAAGTTTTGTAAACATTGGGTCAGGGGGTCCCGAGATATGGGCTCCCCCTTTTTCTTTCCATGGCTGCAGGGGCGCATTTTGGGGGGTACAGATCCCAAACTTTGAGCGGAGTTTCAGACCAGTGTTCTTAAGATACCCCCCAAGTTTTGTAAACATTGGGTCAGGGGGTCTCGAGATATGGGCTCTCCCCCTTTTCCCTCCCTCCCTTTTTCCATTTATGTGGCTGCAGGGGGCGCTTTTTTGGGGATATAGCCCCCAAACCTTTAGCATAGCTTCAGTCATCATCATCATCATTTATTTATTACGGTCAAAGACCAGTTTATACAAAAAGAGATATCATAATAATTAAAACAGAATGTCTGATATTTGGTAAAATAGTCTATTTAACATAAAAATCATTTTAGCAGCTTCTTCTGCCTTATTGCACATGCCCTAGCACAGAATCTCGCAACCTGATAGGTAATATCTTTAACAGAATCTTCTAATAATAGAGTGGTATAGCGAACTCTGTCTCTATCTGGGAAGCTAGACAACCTAAATGTTGGAGTTTATCCTCGATTAGATTAATTCATCTTGAGGAGAAATTATCTGCAAAGATTAGGGGAGTTAAACCAGATGAGGACAATTTAATCTTTAACCAATAAGAAATGGCATGGTACCAGGCTCGTGTTTCTAATGGTACCATCCCGGCTTCCAGTCTAATCAGTGCATTTGAAATACATTGAGGGACACCGAATAAGGATCTAAGAAATTTTGACTGGACTACTTCTAATTTGTGAAAACTGTTATAGAGGCATATCTGCGACCCAAACATGAGTTGAGGGATCACTTTCCCCTGGAAGACTTTCATGGCAGAAGGTATATGGGCACCCCCTTTAGTAAGGGAGAATATCAAAGTTGCCATGGCAGTCCTCTGGGATGTCTCAGACACTTGGGACAGCTGAGCTGACCATGAGCCAGAGGCTTGAAATGTTATGCCAAGGTATCTAAACATCTTGACTTGGTCAATCTCATGGCCGTCTATCTGCCACTTATGTTTTCTGGTCTTGTGAGAGAAGACCATGATTTTGGTCTTAGTAAAATTAATTAATAAGTGCTCCTCTTTGCAGTAAAACGCCAAAGCTCTAAGGGCTCTTCTAAGTCCTACCTCTGTATGCGCTAAAATTACTGTGTCATCCGCATACAAGAGTGTGGAGATTGGTCTGTTTGCCATGATGGGTGGGTGGAAATTAGGGTTAGATAGGCATCGTACCATAGAGTTTACATAAAAGTTAAAGAGCAGTGGAGCTAAAATACATCCTTGCTTCACTCCTCTTTTAACTGGTATCTTGTGTGATAAATGGCCATGGATGTTACATCTCACTGCCAAATGATTATTTTCATGAAGTGTGCGTATGAGGACAAGCAGTCTCCGATCTATAGTAGAAGATTCTAATTTTTTCCAGAGTCTGTTACGCGAGATGCTATCGAATGCCATCTTGTAATCAACGAAGGCTGCATAAAGGCCCCCCCGCGATCTATTAGTGTATTTCTCCACCAAGTGGCGTAGAATCAGGCATTGGTCTATTATGGAACGGCCTCTTCTAAATCCAGCTTGTTCTTCCACTAGAATCTCCTCTCTATCGAGCCAGTCCCAGAGCTTCCAGGACAGGTGTCTAGCATAAAGTTTGCTCACCACACTAAGAAGGCTTATAGGGCGATAATTTGATGGATCTGACTTCATCCCTTTTTTGTAAATTGGAATGATAATGGCCAAACCCCAGTCTCTGGGAATCTGAGCAGTTTGATCTATGTAAGTGAAGAGCTTTGCGAGAACTGGTGCCCACCAGTCTATATCTGTTTTAATCAGTTCTGGAGGAATCAAGTCACTCCCTGGTGCTTTCCCCAGTCTTAATTGGCCTAACAGCCTTTTAACTTCTGTGGTGGTAACTGGCTGCCAAGGTGGAGAATTTTCCAGACTTATGAGTAAGGGAGCCTCCTGTTCGGGATCTGATGAGTATATTGCTGTAAAATGCATCTCCCAAGATTCTGCTGGTATCTCACAAATAGGGTAAGAATGATCTGACTGCATACCACCAGAGACAATTTTCCAAAAAAGCGAGGAGTTTTTAAGTTTGGTAGCCTGGATGAGATGAAGCCTTTTGGCTAAGATCAAGTGTAGCTTCAGTCAATTATTCTTAAGATACTACCCAAGTTTTGTAAAGATGGGTTCAGTGGGGGCAGAAATATCGCCTCCCCCCCTTTTCTCTTTCCATGGCTGCAGGGGGCACATTTTTGGGGGTGCAGATCCCAAACTTTGAGCGGAGTTTCAGACCAGTGTTGTTAAGATACCCCCCAAGTTTTGTGAACATTGGGTCAGGGGGTCCCGAGATATGGGCTTTCCCCTTTCCCCTTTCCCCTTTCCCCTTTTGGGATGAATGGATCAGCCGATCCTGTGCATCTTCTCCAGAGAAAACCTCCCGTGCCTAATTGGAATCATCTTGGATTACAAGTCCTCTTCAGCCCCTCTTGATGGAACAGAAGACAGCCACAGTAAGACCCCTTTGGGGGCTTTAATCTATAATGTTTCTCCTGTGTATGTGTGTGTGTGTGTGTGGGGAAAGCAGAGTCTGTGTGTGTGTGGGGAGGGAGCAGTTTCTGTGGGTGGGGGGGAAGCCAAAGGGGGCTTTCGTCGGTTCTGCCTGGGGTGTGTGTTCCCCCTCGAGTCTCTCGCTCCCTGGTTTGAGGGGGGAGGTTTCAGTTGTGTGTCTTCTGATTTTTCCCTGTTGCAAAGGTGTTGTTTTACAAGTTGAGTTGCTTTGCAAACTGTTGTCGGGGCTGGGCGGCAAGCTCTGCTGAGAGATGCACATTAAGGGTGGGGGGACCCCTTTCAGGGCCCATATCTCAGCCCCCCCTGACCCAATCTTTACAAAACTTGGGGAGTCTTTCAATATACGTCCTTTGAAGCTCTGCTGAAAGTTTGGGACCTCTAAGCCCAAAAATGCCCCCCTAGAGCCACGGAAAGGCGCGATTGTGTTTTTAATGGCTTTATTCGGCCGAATTTTTTTTCCGAACTTTGAATTCCCGCCGAATTGAACGGATCCGAAGTGGGGGAGTTCGGACTTCGGCACATACCGAACCCACAAGGGCCAAATTCGGCCGAATCTGAACTGTACCGAATTTTTTTTTTGACAGCCCTACCCCAGGGGACACTCTGGACACAATGGCATTTGAGTAAAACTCCCTGTCCGCCCACCATCCAGTTGAGTGGCAGCAGAGAAGTACCCACTGGAGGCAGGGGAATGTCTTCCCTGGCCTTCAGAGGTGCAGTGATGTCACTTCCATTTATGCTGATCAGCCCTCATTTCTCCCCTCCTCCATTTTTTTTCCTGCCACCCAGCTGAGTGATGGGAGTTGAGTGATAGTCAGTTGAGGATGGGAGGTGTCCTGCTGAAGCTGGGACCAGACTTTGGAGTGAAAGTTCAGGGACCTAGTTACACTGGCTCAGCAGTGGAGCCCCAAATGTAGACTGCATCTAGAGATGGGCAAGCTTGTCCCAGCTAATTTTCCTCTTGCTTTCTTCTTCTTCTTTTACCTTAATGTATTCTGGGGATTGTCATTCCAGAGCATTCTGGGAAGTACAATTAGAACATAAGACAGGCTATGCTGGATCAGACCAGGGTCCATCAAGTCCAGCAATCTGTTCACACAGTGGCCAACCACGTGCCTCTAGGAAGTCCACAAATGAGACAACTGCAGCAGCATTATCCCGCCTGTGTTCAAAAGCACCTAATATAATAGACATGCTCCTCTGATCCTGGAGAGAATAGGTATGCATCATGACTAGTATTCATTTTTACTAGAAGCCATGAATACCCCTCTCCTCGATGAACATGTCCACTCTCCTCTTAAAGCCTTCCAAGCATTCACTTAGAAAAAAGGAAGGAGGGATACTTGGTACATTTTGAGAATGTAGTTTCCAGAATGCCTGACAGAACACCTGCCATTAACTGGGAACTGCAATTTCCAGAGAGGAAGCGGAGGAGTAAAGTGAGATGAAGGGATGACACTGCAAGAGTTCGGTCTACTTTTAACTATCTTCTCCTGGCTCCACATTGTTTCCCATGAAAAGGACAGATAAATTTGGAAAGGAGTGGAACTTAGCAGGAGTTGGGTTCTTCTCCTCTAGCTCAGTTTTACCATTGAAGCAAGACAGTAATTCAGCAGTTGGGAAGCTCATGTTATACGCCAAGCCAAAGGAATACCGTATAAAGTTTAGCATCTTTCATATTAGTTAGATTTCATAAGGAAGCAGGGGAGAGAATAACACCACTGAGTCTGATGTCTAAAATTATCTAACTGCATCACTGGCTGTAAGGAATGCAGTTAGGAAGGGAGATTCTCTGTTCTCTACTTTTTTCCTCTTAACCCCCTCCCCCCACACACATAATTGTAGGATGGAAGACTTATCAGATTCCTAGGTAATAATAAAAACCATAAATAAAATTTAACAAGCTTTTAAGAGTTTCACAAAATCCAGTTAGCTCAAATGTGTTAGAATTACGAGTTCAGAAAAAGATTCTGAATCAATGGATAATAAAGTAATCCTGCAGACAAGTAATTGCATTTCAATTTTGTTCACTTTGGAATTATAAAGAATTCCAGAAGAAATAATTGAAATCATTATAAAAGAAATACAAATTAAAATAAAGTCCACTTAGTTAAGGAAGTAAACTCTTCTCTATCAATTGGCCAGGTGTGTGTGTGACACAAAAGGGGGGTTAGTACTGTAGGTATAACATAACTATAGTTATAGGAATAACATCAAGTGCTTATTGCTGTTTTGGTAGTTTGGCAATGAGGCTTCCAGTATAATCCAAAACTGCAAACGACTATGTCATGTGCAACTATGCAGCCAAAATATTGTCATTTAAGTAGTTCATATCAGCAATTTACCCCACCCAGCTAAATCAGATTTATTTCTAGATGAACATGGTTAAAGTCAGGGTCAATGAATCTGTGATGGAGATGAGACAAATTCTGTCCTCTCATATCTGAGGCCAATTTTCTAATTTTTCGTAGCTCATAGGATGTTGTCATAGTATGCAGTTCTCTCATACTGGTCTTCTCATTAGATCCACATTATATTGTAGAGAAGGGGATGTAACAACTGAAATCTAGGATCTAGAATTAGTCCCACAACTAATCCCCAGAGCTTTCAGTGGATAGACTGTACCCTACAGTGCTAATCCAGCCAAGGATGTGGGCTTCTATGTCTGTATTACTGGATGGACAGGGAATAATGTGTGAACACGGGTACAGTGCTGTTCTTCATGCCAGTCCAACACCCAATTTAAATGTGATGCTAGGCATGTTAGGGAAAAACCACCAGTGTGACATTCCGCACAATTAGTTTCACATTTAAAGCAGTACTTGCCTGGGCCCACAAATCCATAGTGTAGGTCTAGCAAGTGTAGCAGGATAGATTTCAGCCATATGAAACTGTATATGGATAATGGATGACACACCAGTGCCTCACAATACATACACACACACACACGCACACATCTTTAAAATGGGGCAAACAGCTGGGGATTGTGAAACTGCACAGCCCTTTTAAACAAGTCAAGATCCTACCGAACAATTTTCAGCTAGGGGGAAAGGCAACTGAATTAAGATAGACACACACACTCTACGTGTACACACACACATATCACCTTTCCTAGCTAAACAGATTGCTGGCAAGATGTCGTTGTTTTTAAAGATTTCGCATGTTCAACACTGGCTGCTCCATGCACGCTGTCTTATATTGAAGATTGACGCTGTGAGGGACACTAATCTCAATGATCTTGATTCCTGTCTCAGTCGCTGGTGTTGTCCAGCGGAGCTAATAAGGAGGAAATAGCTGCTTTTTATTTGCATATATTGATCTGTCTTAAAGCAGGTATAATTGAAATGGCTTATTTCCTAATATTGTTCCTTTTTAATAAAAAAACAACACTCAATTTCAAAATAATTCCAGTCAGTTTGATTTAAAACTCACCAGGTGGTAACCTTTGAAACTAAGTAGAGCTCTTCTCCTTCTTTAAATAATCAGTTTCTTCTCAGGCTGTCACCTTTGTGATGGCATCACTCTAAAACCAGATTGCCTGATCCCAGGCCTTTGGTGCTACCCCATTGTTTTCATAAACCTGCTACCATTTTGTGGGGGTGGGGGGCAGGACCCCTATCTCCACACTGATGAGAGACCTAGGTATTCCCTTCTCCATGAGTAGTAAATGAATGTAGGTGAGATTAAAATCCTGCTACTTTTTGTGTCTATGAGGCAGTCGATGGAGGTTAGCAACACCGGTGAAACAACAAAGCAAAGAGGCTAAGAAGAGATCCCTACAGATCGGAGACTGTCTTCCTGGCATGAAAGCTCCTTCCTAACAGCTTGTGCTGGCTGCATTGGATAGAGCAGGCAGGCCTTGTGGGAGCAGTTCTTATTTCCCTCTAAATCTCACATAGATTGGTGTTGGATATTGGCTTTGTCAGAGGTGCCTGAATGACGCACCAGTGCCTCACAATAGACGCAGCATCTGCAAATGAGAGGCAGTGGGGGCAAGGAGGGGGGCTATGAATATTCATAGAAGAGAGTTCCCTGATCAAAAGGCATAATTCTGTTTTCTTTTATAATATATCTGAATAATACAGACTTAATGAACAAATGAATAATAAATTAGTCCGATTTTGTTATCTTTCTTTTTGGGAAATGGAGGCTCAAAGGGGGGGGTTGCATGGATTTGATTGATAGGCAAGGCTTGCTGGGAAATCTGTTAACCAATTGTTTATTAAATATGAAACAAATGATGGTACAAATCATTTTAATCTTGTTGTGGCAGCACATACTGTTGGAAGTAATAAAGCAAGGGTGGGTGGAAGCCTGTATAGTGACTTTCTGTGACTTTTTATTTCCCCAAGAGGGAATGAAATGGGTAAGGCCCTGATTCAGGGGGAAAGTTGCTTCTTTCATATATAATTTAAAAGGAGCCTAATATTAATCAAAACAAAAAGTATATACTTAATACTGTACACCTATTTAATGGTAATCAATCAGTACCGCAGCTTTAAGTATCACTACCCCAAGATATTTTTGGAAAAATCTTTCTTGGAAGGCTCATATGAAGATAACAAAGTCCCCAGTAGTAAGATAGACTGGGGCTATTCTTAAGTTCTATCACTCAAAAGGTGACTATTTGATTGTTCCCACCTTGAAACTGCTCCAGAGTAAAGTCATTACCCAACTCCTATATGGGGCTGAGATCTGGGGTTGGGATGATAACATGGTATCATGCCTGGAGATAATATAAAACTTTTTTTTAAGGAGAATTTTGATCTTGCTTCAGGGCACTCCAACTATCCTGCTGTGAGCCAAAACTGGCTTGCCTTCTATTAGGGTCCGTGTCCATGTTGCCTTAATTAATTATCAGGGAAAGTTGAAGAACTGTTGTTCTAGTCATCTTTCTAGGCAGTGCTTTAACCAGCTCCAGAAAGACACTTTTTGGGTTGCCAGTTATCATAGGTTCTTCTGCCATTGTCCAATACCTATTGATGCCAAGGGTTTTCCTTTGAATGGGTTTAAAACTTGGGATCAGATATATAATATTGATGCCACCTTAGATAGGTGAATCATTATTAGCTCCAGATTTTCCCCATGATTTAAACTGCTAAAACGGGATGACACCACAGCTTCATATTTGTATAGCATCACCTTCCATAAACTCAGAGAAGCTTTATAGGACTCAGATTTTAAACAATGACAACTGCCGTGTTAGTGGGACGTTATCATCATACACCAGTTGCCAAACAAGTATATATCTGTGGAGCCCGCGAATTGGAGGACCTTCCTCATTATGTCCTGTCCTGTGACCTTTACTCAGTTCGCAGGGCCAAGTTTTTTGCAGCCATTTTAGCTAGGCTAGCCCTGCATTTAGTGGCAGATAAAATTATTTATCTTTTATCCAATGAGCATCACTATGTCACCAGTATGATGTCACTGTATGCATTGGCAGCCAAGAAGATTCGTGCTAAACCCTCGTCGCGATGTTTAATGTGCGGCAATCTATATGATGCCCTGGTTCCAACAATTTTAATATTTTTAATTCTGCTGAGTTTTCTTCTATTGTTCTACATTTTGTTATATTGTTATGGCCTTTGGCCTCACACAATAAATTTTACCTACCTACCTATGTAATGGTTATGCTCAACAAGCAATGGAGAAAGCCAAGGCTGGCTCCAAAGTTTTGTTGGCCTCAAAAGAAGGCCTGCCATGGTCCTCTCTCACACACACTCACAGACATGGAGACTGGCTGTGTTGGCAGGCTGGCTGGGGCTCACTCCTCCTCCTCTTTTTTTAAAAAATGTATTAGAAAAAAACCAATGACAATAACAACTAAAAAAAAGCAGAATTACTGACAGTCTTCGTAATTTAAAATACAATACACACACACACACACACACACAATAAAATAAGATCAAGTCTCCCATGCAACAGCTTATTTCTATGTCTTCATATTCATCATTACGTCCTAACTGAGCGCAACACATTCCTCTTTCCCGCCCCTATTTATGAAATTCTCTATTTTACTTATTTTATGTGACCATACCTCATCCAATCTTATTGTATCTCTGTTTTTCTGATATGCTGTTAGCGTAATTAAAACATATATTTCTTTAACTTTAACCAGCCATTCCTCTATCTTTGGAGTTGATTTTTGTTTCCAGTGACTGGCAAAGGTTGTTCTAGCCACAGTTATCATATGTAACACCATACAAAGTTGATCTTTAGCTAGATTAGGCACCAGATTTAACAAGCATATCTTGGGTTTACATGGAATATCAACCTCCATTCCAACAGTTAGACATTTCACTATTTCAGACCAAAATGCTATAGCTCTCTCACATTTCCACCACATGTGTATAAAATCTGCTAGTTTTCTATCACAGTATCAACAGCTGTCGTTTTCTGATTTATGGATTTTACTTAGTCTAAGTGGGGATATATACCACATATATACCATCTTTATTAGATTTTCTCTCATTTGCATACTGACTGTAAAATCTAATCCCTTTGTGAAAATGTATTCCCATTCTTGGTCATTTAACGCTCTGTCTAAGTAAGTGTTACATTTATCCCGATACCCCGTTGTTTGATTTAATTTATCTTTAAGTATAATTGTATATATTTTTGGAGTTGGAGTTTTGTCTTGTAACATCATCTTCTCAAACTATGATTTATCTCTAATTTCGGATATGTCATTTTCTTTTAGGTTATTCCAATATTTTTTTTATTTGTAAATATTCTAAAAATGTAATATTAATTTATTTTTTATCCATACTTTTACATAAAGGTTCTAAATTATTATTTCTAATCCAATAATTACGTTCATTCTGTTTATCTATCTTTATTCTATGTGGTAATTGGAATTCTGAGTTCTCAGCTAAGATATTTCATAAAAAGGAAGACATTGGGGAAATATCTGGAGCTAGTTTCTCTCTTAGTGCATCCCATTGCTTTAGAATGCAATTATTAATGCAATTATTACCTTTGTTGTAGAAATTTTTCCTATAAATTTTTTTAACCCAAAGCCATCTATTTAGCGGGAATTTAACAAAGTCCTGCTCAATTATGATATATGGCTCCTTTTCATCATTTACTACCCATGATTTTAACCACTTCATCCTGTGTGTGTGTGTTAAGTGCCATCAAGTCGCTTCCGACTCGTGGCGACCCTATGAATGAAAGTCCTCCAAAATGTCCTATCTTTGACTTTATCCTAGCCGCATGATAATACATTAATAAATTTGGCATACCTATCCCTCCTAGCTTTTAATCTCATATAGGTTATTGTTTCTAAATCTATTCTTTTTATTTTGCCAGATGAATCTATTACAGATCTTCTGCCATTCTTCAATCATTTTTTCGGTATGTCTACAAATAAGTTATTAAAAATAAAATTCAATTTTGGCAAGATTATCATTTTAATTAGGAAGACTCGCCCTAAGAGAGAAAAATTCAAAGGGAGCCATTTCTGAAAACAATCCTTCAGTTCTTTCGCCATTTTTCCGCAGTTTAAATTTAAACATTTAGTTCTATCTTTACTTAACCATATTCCTAAATATTTAACATTATCAGCTTCTTTTAGATCTTCTGCCCATAATTGTTTCTCCTTTTTGTTATCGATATTTTTAAAAAAGAGCTTCAGATTTATTTGCATTTAACTTGCATCCCGATATATTACTGAATTCTGCGATCACTTTTCTAACCTCTAATCCATATTTATCTGCTTCAGTTAGGAAGAGCGCTATATCATCTGCATATAGGCTTAATTTAAATTCTTCGTCTTTAATCTTTATACCTTTGATTTTATTATTATCTCTTATTGAGATTGCCAGGGGTTCTAGAGAGAGAGCATATAGGAGAGCTGACAAAGGGCAGCCTTGCCTAACGCCCCACATTATATCAAAACTTTCTGTTTTTTCACCGTTAATTATTTTAGCTTGACGCTTGTTATATAGAGTATTAATCCATTTCTAGAATTTCACCCCAAAACGAAGGCTAGCTATTGTTTCCTTCAAATAACAATGTTCAACTCTATCGAACTTTTTCAGCATTTTTCCAGCATCCTGACTAAGAATTTTAAGCAGCAGTCCCTGCTGTAGCTGGTTCTCATACCTACTGGGTTTCTGGTGGCTGTATGACAGGTTCCTTTACACTTGTCAGCTAGTTTTAAATCATATTAGGTGAATTACTGAATTCAGCCTGCACCCTCAGCTTACTTACCCATAATCTCAGTGGTATTTCCCCCCAGGTATGCTGACTTCTGGTATTAGACCCTGGCAGAGAAAAATTGTACCTGGAAAGACTGACTGTGGTTGGTAGGTTCAGCACCCTCTTTGCTCTAAAATGTTGGAAAAGTTGCTGGAAAAGCAACTTTTTCAGCTTTTTCAACATCTAAGAATAAGAGAACTCTTTTCCCAATAATTTTCTTATATAATCTTGTAAGTTAAAATTTTTCCTAATATTAGATGTTAACAGTCTCTTAGAGATGAAACCTGTTTGATCAGGGTTAATGTATTTATTAATTATTTGTTTTAGCCGATTTGCTAAAATTGAAGTTAAGATTTTATAATCAATATTTAGGAGACTGGTCTATAGGAACTAGTTAAGGTTGGATCCTTTTCTGGCTTGGGAATAACTGTAATGTTACTTTCAGCCCATGTATTTGGCAGCTTTCCATTTTGAAAGATATCATTTATTGCTTTGAGTAATGGAATTTTGATTGTGTGGCTTAACGTTTTATAAAATTCAGCTATATAGCCATCAGGGCCTGAGGCCTTATTAATTTACAAATTTTGGATGGCCGTTTCTAGTTCTTGTATATTAATATCTTTTTCCATAAAATCTTTATCATCTGAATTTAACTTGGGTATATTAGTATTTTGTAGAAAGCTTTTAATGTTATCTGTATCTACAGGCCCAGACTTATAAAGTTCTTGGTAATATTCTCTAAAAGACTTCTTAATTTCATTGGTGTCATTAGTAATTTCTCCCTCTTTTATTTTGATACCAGTGATGATGTTTTTACTTCTTACTTTTTTAACTTTCTGGGCTAATAATTTCCCTACTTTGTTTCTTTTTTCAAAATATCTTTGTTTAGTAAAAAGAAGTCTTATGTATGGAAATTGCATCAATTCTTTCTAAGTTTTCTTTTTCTGACTTCAACTCCTTTGCTATTTTTTTTTTTTGACGGGTTAAGTTTGACTTGTTTTTCCAATTCTGCAATATTTTTTAAACATATGTTCCTATCCTTATCTCTGTTCCTTTTTAGGAGCAATGACCAGGGCTGTTAAAAAAAAAAATCGGTAAAATTCGGATTCGGCAAAATTGGGCCCGTTTTGATTCAAGCCGTGCCGAAGTAACTCCCCCACTTCGGATCCCCAAAATTCAGGCGAGATCTGGAGTTCGGGGGAAAATTCACCCCCCCCCCCGCCCACCTTCATGGGGCTTCCCTGAAGGCGTGCGGAGGGGGAGGTGGAACAGATTTGGTCCTCCCAGCCGGGAGGCACAGATCTATTCCAAGCCCCTTCAGGGGACTCCCAGCCGGGAGGCACAGATCTATTTAAAGGGCCCCCCGTGCGCCTTCATGGAAGCCTCGTGAAGGCGCGGGGGAACCCCGAATCTGCCAGATTTATTTGCCGAACCCCCGAAGTCGGCGAATTCGGCTCCCCCGTTTCCTGCCTTTTTTGAGTTTGGTTCGTCCTGAACCGAAAAACAGCCGAATCTGGGGAAATTCAGCTGTTTTCGGTTCGGGATGAACCGAAACGACAGCCCTAGCAATGACTCCTTCAGAGCAATTCCTGTAAAAAAGGCTTTAGCTGCTTCCCACACCATTATATCTGAGCTGGTAGAGTTGTTCACATTGAAAAAGGATTCAAGTTCCTTCTCTAATTTCTCTTTACTTTTAGCATTATTTAGTTCGTTGTTGAGAACCCAGGTTTTACTCCCTTTTTCCTTTATACTTAACCATAGAAATATGGGGGTATGGTCAGCGTATATAAAGTTACCTATTTCCGTTTCACATTCCATATTAACCAGAGGTTTTGAAATTAAGAACATATCAATTCTACATGATGACTTGTGAGCTGTTGTGTAAAAGGAGTATTCTGTTTTTGAATTGTGCTTAAGTCTCCAAATGTCAACTAATTGGAAATTAGTGATGGTCTTTTTCATCATATACGTTAATGCAGTACTCTTGTTCTTATAAATCCCTATCTTCTTATCACTTCTATCAGCTTTCAAGTCCATAACAGCATTGAAGTCTCCTCCTAAGATAAGGTCTCCTTCCACTTCCTTTACAAGGGTGTCATGTAATTTATTGAAAAATTGTTTTTTCTGATGGTTAGGGGCATATATATTTCCTATTGTTACTTTCTTCCCCAATATTTCCCCGACTAGCAATGAAAACCTCCCCTCATCATTCACTATCTGTCTTTTAACTGTAAATATTGGGGAATTTACATATATCTCTACCCCTTTTGTTTTAGTATTACTAGGTGCAAAATATAACTTCCCCAAATTCTGTTGCACCATTAAATGTTGTGGCTTTTCTAATATGTGGGTTTCTTGTAAAAGAATAATATTTTCTTTTTCCTTGCTTAACTTATAAAATATTTTTCTTCTTTTACATGGTTCATTAAGTCCATTAACATTTAAGGAGATAAACTTAAGCTTTCCTTGGCAGCCTTTGCATAAAAGATAGGTCACAAGCGTTGATTTAGTGGGATCAATTCTATGATGTTGTTGCAATCAAAACTAACACATGGGTTAGAGGCATTACGTTGTACACTATTTTTTTGAGATATTGGAATATTTGAGATTTTATCTGTTAAGTCCATTTGTTTATCTTCCAATTTGTCTTGCCACTCCTTTCCCCCCTTTTTTTCTCTCATATTTGTTGTATTCAATATTGCATTTAGTTTGTTTTGTATCCTCCTCTTGAGCTGGCAGCAGCAGCTACTCGTTCTCCTCCTCTTCAGTGCTGCCATGGCCTCCTCCCACTCTTCTCTGCTTGTCTCCTTTTCAGGGCCATACCTGGGTGACAGCGAGGAGAAGTCTACAGCTGCTCTTGTCATGTGTTTGCTCAACCACTCACTTTCTTCCTTGGTGGGCTGGATGAGGGAGGCAACAACAGCACCAGCAAAAGGAGAGAGGGCTAACAAGGAAGTGAATAAATGGCAGCGGAAATGGCTCCTCTTCGCCACTGCTGGATTGGGGGCAAAAAAGAAGCAGAGAGGGATTTAGGGGAGAGCATAGAAGAGGGAGCTGGTATCAATGATGGGTGGGAAGGAAAAATAAAAGGAAAAACAAATTCTAGTGTCATCTAGCAGCAGAGCTGCTGAGAGGGTGACTAGGGGGAGAAGACTCTTGGGCCCTGGTCACACTGGGAGGCCTAAAGAGCTCAGTGAATCATATGATTCGGTTGGGTCTTGATGGTGTGATTGTGACCCAGTATGCATCTTTGGTTGGGGGGGGGTCACTTTTTTCAGAAGCCCTGTCCAGCAGCAATTTCGGGGGAAGGGCTCTAGTGTGGGCCTTGGCAGATGCCAGGCAATGGTGACCCCTGACACTGGGCATGGCAAATAAGAAATATCATTGTAGTGTAATTATCTGTGAGAGATAGGGTTGCCAACCTCCAGGTATTATCTGGAGATCTCCTGCTATTACAACTGATCTCCAGGCGATAGAGATCAGTTCCCCCGAAGAAAATGGCCGCTTTGGTAATTGGACTCTATGGCATTGAAGTCCCTCCCTTTCCCAAACCCCACCCTCCTCATGCTCCACCCCAAAAACCTCCCTGTGGTGGTGAAGAGGGACCTGGCAACCCTAGAGAGAGCCAGTGCGGGATAGTGGCTAGTGTGTTGGACCAGGAGTAGAAAGATTGTCCTTGCTCAGCTTTGCAAGCTTAGTGGGTGATCCTTGGTCACTCACTCACTCTCAGCGTAAGCTGCCTTACAGGGTTGTTTTGGGGATAAAATGGAGGCAAGGAGACCCATGTATGTCACACTGAGGTCTTTGGAGTAAGGGTGGGATATAAATGTGATAGATCACTTCTGTGTGGAGTCATATTTTCAATTTCATTTTAAATTTAGGCACTAACTGATGAGCCATTAAGTTAAATAAATGCTGCTTGGGCATTACAAAACTATTTAGGCGAGTCAAAAACAAACCATGTCATCGTCCTACACTGCTCTCTTTTTGGGGCTTCTTTAAAGTTCTCTAAAGTTCAGTATGCAGCAACTGTTCCCTTACTGAATGACTGAAGAACAAGAGCCATGGTCCCAGGTGCGAGGAAATTTAAATACAAATAGGTTGCCCAGCATGAAGTGCCCTGTTTGAACCATAGTAGATTTGGGGTGTGGAATTAGCAGAGCAGGGAGCACAGTGTTGGTTTTTGTGTGCATTTCCATGATTTTTTTTTTTTTTTTTGGTAAGAACTGGGAAAAGAAAAATGGTGAGAGAAATAAGAGAAATGTTACTCGGCCCATCTGCCAGGTATGGCAAATCCCCCCTATTGATGTATATAGTAATAGAATCAAATACAAATGAGAAATCCTCAGAAAACAACCAGACACATTCCCCATTCAGGCACCAAGTGAATCTCTCTCCAGCAGTTACAAAGTCTATTGGAGCACCCATGCATCCAAAATGCTTAAATATATCAAAGTTACTCTTTACCATTATCTTCCTCTCCTACAGATACATTGCAACAAACTGTGATTCTGACACAGAAAACAACAGATTTTTAATTTTATGTGCGTTTTTGCTTTTTTTAATTGAATTTAACGTATTTATATCCAAAGGGACTGCCTTTACTTGTGCCTGTGCTATGTGCTGGAGCATAATGCTTCCTTTTCACATGAATGGGATCTACCATGTGCAGTGTTTGCATGCTAGCATAATTGCCACAAGGGGTATAAAACACTGGTAGTCGAACATTTCACATGCTAGGGTTCTCCTTGTGGAAGGATCTTCTAAATGTTACATTCTCTACATATAACATTGGAGCAAGCAATGGCATTTGTGTAGTCCTATATGCAGGGTGAGTCATGCCTAAATCATGCCTGAGTGGAAGTGGTGCTGGGTCCCCAGAATGTGATTGAGCCCTTCTGTCCTCTTCAACCCAGCATGGATTTCACCTCTGAATTACTGACTAAAGACTTGGCAAAGGTAAATGAAAGCTGTTAGCATTCATTCACTGAGCTCCTCTGTAAAATGGCTGGTGGGCTCAGTCATGTTCCAAGACAGCAGATGTCGATCCAAAGGCAACACTGTTCACAACCAGCAACCGTGGCAACAGGATCAGCTGACTTGAATGAAAATGGGGCTTGACCTGCTCTCTAGCCCTGAAGTGCACTCTCTATGGAATTTCCATTCATCTACTCCACGGGGGTAGGGGAAGGGGTGTGTGTGATGAAGCCTTCCTTCCTTCATGTTTGTAAAGACCTCTGTAGTGAACTGGAAGAAACTAGAGAAGTGCATCTTGGTCATTTTATTATTCTTCCAGATTAAAGTCATAGTCCATGACAAACAAAACAGCCCATTAAATTTGTATGGCTTCTAAGATGCCCTGATACAATATACAAGAGGGAGGGAACGACTAACAATTTTTTGTAATTTGTGAGTGTGCAATCCAGGCTTTATTGTTCTAATGTTTTAAATTTTTTGTAGACATCATCTGCATATCTTGTGGGCACGAGAAATAAAAGCTTGCAAGGTTTTGCAATAGTAGCTCAAGCAGAACAAACTACAAAGAGCATTTACAATACTTTTAAGCCCATACTGTATCCCCTCCTTGGATCTCCAACATCAAAGCTGCTTTCGGTTTTGGGTTTTCCTTGCTCTGCCCCAGACCACAGCTCACCCTTCTCTTCTCTCCAGCACAGGCAATATATGATTTTCCTTTCTCCTTTTATTTCCCCTTAAACTCTCCATTTGCATCCCAATTGGGCAACAACCAAGGGTAGCATTGCTAGGATTGCCTTACAATACTGAAACATTGATTTATGCTTTTGGTTTCCCTGTTATTTCATTTTTCTTGCATTGTATCTTCTTTGGGGAATAAAGATCTTAAGATTCTCTGTCTCTCTCTCTCTGTCTCTCTCTCTCCCCCCCCGCCCCCGAGCTGATCTCAGGGGAGAGTGAAGAATCAGGTTATAACAGGAGCAGGAAGACCCAGGATTTGAAGGGGCTGAGTGCGAGGTCATCTCTAATGGACGCAAAACTCATGCATTACTCCAAGGAACAACCAAGACAGTCCAGGGGCGAACATGAGTGAAAGTACCCAGGCATAACGGACCTCTCACATCTTTCTAAGGGTATTGTTCTAGAAAATGATCCATGTAGACAACAGATTGAAATAAATCTCAATACGTACCCTGGAACATGCATATGGAACATACCCTGGAACATGCTCTACACATGACAAACCGGAAATAGGGACCAATTTGAGCAACACCCAGCAATGTGTCTTGCGGCACTCAGGTTGTCATTTCTGTGGAATCTGCCTGGCTTTTATTGCATCTGTGTGAACTTTGTTTGTTTGTTTGTTTGATTGATTGATTGATTTATAGGCCACCCTTTCCCGGCCGAAGCCAGGCTCAGAGGGGCTAACATCACTCTAAAACATTTAAAACTGTTATATACTACATAAAAACCCTGGTGCCTTACCATATCACATCATCAACACTCTAGCAGGAAAATAATTACATCATTGTAATAACAATAAACAGTACAATAACACAACAGCACAACGCACTACATCCAGGTGGAGAAAAGGGGGAAGGAGGGAGAGGGAGAGACCAGCTACATGGGATCCTGATGGAATACTGTTGCTGACATCAACCATAAATTGTCCATGATGTAACAGCAAGCTCCCCTGAAATCCGTGGGGATGCTACATGAGGGCAGAACTAGGGCAACAATCTGTGCTTTTATCTTTTCCACCTTCTGCTCACTGCCACAAAGGGGAGAGCCTCTGAGCTCAAACAGCACCCTGGTGGGCTATATTAGCCATACCAACACTGCTGAGCAGTTCCATTCCTTCCTCACCTCCCAAAGCTTCCAGCTGTGGAGACTGAAGATCTAAACACACCTCCCCTTAGTGCTGGGGCACAATTTACCGAACCAACAAGCGAGTTCCTATTCCATGCCTCATTAAAAACTTTTGGTTCATTTAACGCCCCACCTGCTGAGGTGAAGTGACATGCAAAGGTGCTGGGGCTCATACTGACGAAGAGAGACCTTTCTTGGCATGTGGTGCTGAGATATTCTCCACCTCATTGAACATTAGGAATTTACACCCATGTTTGGTATGGTGTAGGGTAAAAGGTCTTCAGCAACTGAGTTGAGGGGGAGGGGCATCTGATCCAAATTCCACTGTGCCTTGACCTATGCAAAAGTTAATGTTGTTAAGTACAAACCCAAGTACTTGGAGATTATGGCAAGTAAGTTGATTTGCAAACTAGTAACTGAAGCTGTATCACAGCCAATGCAGGCCCAATATAACTAGGAAAACTTGTGCTTATGAAGGATAGTTAGTAAACTGGACTCAATATAATGACTCTAGACCAGAACAAGGGACACTAGGCAGGTATTAAAACAATTTTTAAAGAAGTGTGCACTTAAATGTAATGAATGAGCCAAAAAACATGTATCATACATGAAAACACAGGACAGAACCAGAACTGATAAGCTTGGTTGCAAGCCTTATTTTGCTGCTTTTCATTGTGTGGAAGGGCCCTAAGAAGAAACATCTTTTGTTCATGTGTCACAGGTTCATTTACACGGGAGAGTGGCAAGAAAGAACCATCACTTGCCACAGAAGCAGATGTTCTGGGATGGGAGAGGGAGATCAGTATGAAAACTGTATGCCAAATCACTTTGCTGCTTAGCATGGTGACTAATATGCCATCACAATGCAATGTTTACGTGAAAAACACAAGCAGGGCTCTATCAGAATGGCCTATGAGATTATCCATCTTAGGTTTCTTTCTAAATTGGCTTTAGAAGAAGAAGAAGAGGAAGAAGACTTGGTTTTTATACCCCACTTTTCTCTACCTTTAACACGTCTCAAAGCGGTTTACGATCCACCTTCCCCATTCGATGCACAGCCCTATTTAACCATGCTTATATTACTGTTTCCTCTTTTCTTTGGCCCTCTAAGCATGTCACTGTTTGGTACTTTGAGTCATCAGCAGACATCTATTATCTGGATTAAGTCAAAAGGCAAATAATTGCATTTTCTGATGTGGTCATTCTAAGTAGCCCAACATTCACACTCACACAGTAAAGTAGTTATACCTGCTCATTTCTCATTATGTTTATCAAGACAGTACGGTGTTGTGAATAGAGTTTTAGATTTGAGCTAACAATATCTAGATTCAAATCTGTCCTCAAACATGATACTCATTAACAGGTCCTTCCTAAGCCTCTTGATGCTAGTGGGCTGTTGCAAAAGAATGCTAAAAAGACTCCCAGGGAACTGAGATCACAGCACCTGAACTAGAGACCATAACAACAACACCAAGACCCACAATCAAAGAATGGCATGTTGATAGGGTTGCTAGGTCCCTCTTCGCCACCGGTGGGAGGTTTTTGGGGCAGAGCCTGAAAAAGACAAGGTTTGGGGAGGGGAGGTACTTCAATGCCATAGCGCCCAATTGCCAAAGTGGCCATTTTCTCCAGGTGAACTGATCTCTATCGCCTGGAGATCAGTTGTAATAGCAGGAGATCTCCAGCTAGTAACTGGAGGTTGGCAACCCTACATGCTGATGACCCCCTCCCATCTGCCAGATATGGATTTAACCAACCTACACTCAGTGATACCAGCACATCTCCCTGACATCACCCTGTCCCTACCAACCCATAGAACAAGGGAAGGAACACACACACACTTTGCAGTATGTCATGCTGTGCCATGCCTACTAGAATCTTGTGGCTAGCATAGTCCAGGGAGATCCACAAATGGGGGTTTGAAGCTGTTCCTGGAAAGAACCCCCTTTTGACAGGTGGACAGATAGAAGCAGGCCATTCCAACCTTGTCACTCAAACCCCTCTGCAGCTCACTTGGCAAAGGAAACACAGCATCTCCTGTACAATGATTTAGTTGTAGACATGGAGGCAGGAACAATGCTAGAGAAGCAACTGTTTGTAAGACAAAAGGACAGAAAGACACTAGGACAGCAAAAAGAGAACATACAACTGCCCAGAAAGCTTTCCTGTCCTGTCATCTCCTCAGACAAGCACAGCTTCAGTAGAGCATTACACTGAGCTATCCCTGTATAATGCCATCATAGTTGCTCAGTTTACATCCTAAACAGTTTCCAGGATGGTTTTAGGATTCTGCACTGCATGACCTTAAGGTAGTCCCCATCTTTTAACTTAACCTGTCATAAAATTGTTTTTTTTCCAAATAAGTTTTATTTATTTTTAAAACACATAACATAAAAACACACACACAATACATTATAATACACATAAACTGGGCTAACAAAAAAACCCCCCAACAATACAGGTTTTTTGACTGGGTGAACATAGACAATTTTACTACCCTCTTACCATCTTCCCTATTCTACTATTATAACTTGCTATCATAAACTTTACTACTTTTGTGTTAGTAAATTGACAGCTTTCCCCTTTAATCATTCTGTCTCATAGTGTAAATACTTTAAACTAACATTATAAAACTAGCCATTATTAATTCATTCTAAATATCATATAATATTATATTGACTTTTTTGTAAATTCTATTGTATTCTATAACCATGTATTGATTTAATTAAACAGTTTCATTTTAGATTATACGTGATTTATGCAACATATGCAGTATATAATTTCCAGTTTTTCTTGAACTCTTTGGTGGGTTTTCTATTCTCATAATTCATTTGCCTGGCCATCACTGCATACCAGTTTGTTTTTCCAGTCTTCTATGTTTGGACATTTTTCCAGTTTCTACTTTATGGCAATAACCACTCTTGCTGCCATAATCCTATATTTGAACAATTCTTTCATATGCTTCCCTATTAGTGATGGTAAAATTCTGAGTAACATTACTTTAGGGTCCATTGCAAATTTAATCTTCAATTTTTTTTGAATTTCAGAATGTACTTCACACCAAAAAAATTTAGTTCTTTGCATGACCACCATGTATTTAAAAAGTTCCATCTACTTCCTATGTCATAAAATTGTTGTGATGATTACAGGCAAAATATACATGTACCTTGGAGAAATATACATGGAGAGCTCAGCTATTTGGAGAAAAGGCAGGATACAAATAGAATAAATGATAACAGTACTACATTTTCTCACTGCCTTCTAAAAAACAATGTTTTTTCCCCTTGAAGAGTCCACAGTGTGATGATTGCTAATCTCTGGAACAGATTGCAATATGATCTCTTTTAATGGCAAGCTCCTGTCAAAATGAGATTGGCCTCAGTGATATGCCTCAGAATGTTCCCAGCATAGCCTTGGACATTCTGGGACCCAAAATTAAACCCAGCCACTACAGAAAGACACTGTTAAGTGGCTAATGCCATTATTTCCAATATACGTCTGAAATTATGTGCCCCTGAACTGAAGTCAAAAGCCCATTACATGACTCATTTTGAATTTGTTTTGTGTCTTTGTCCATTATTATAGAATGAACTGGAAAATGCTTTCTGTATGGTACAAAGTTCCTGCTTTGTAGCTTTCCTGTTACCTTATAGCCAGTCAGAGCAAATCTACAATTTCCTTCCCCTCCTCCGCCCTGGTGTTTTTGTCATTGTTCATTTTTTGTGTGACAGGGATACATATGTCTAATAAGCTGGGGCCCTTGTCTAAAATGTCTTCTGCTTCCCTGATTTCCCTAACAACTTAAATTATCCAAATCCAGATGCTCCCAGCTTTCAGAGAAGGTATAATTGCCAGTGTCTACCAGGCTATACACTAATCCTTTCGTAAAGCTTTTGCCAGCAGAGTGCTTTGAAGGTAGGGCTGTCTCAACTCGTCAGCATGGCTAGAAGTTGAAAAGACTATTAACTGGTGTAAGATAGAACAACAGGTCTCTAGAAAAACCTGCTATGGCCTGCTACTAAGCAAATGGGGAAATCACATGTCCAAATAACAGCCAAGTGGTAAGTTCACATGTGATTGGCCTTGTGTCCATGTGGTGCGATAAAGTAGTAGAAAACCCACACCTATATTACACCTAACAGCCTAGATTGAAGAAATTAAGCTCTCTTGTCTTTTAAGGATGATTACCAGCATTGTGTAGTGGTTTGAGTGTTTGACTCAAGATCTGGAAGACCCAAGTTCAAATACCCACTCTGCCATCGAAGTCGGGTTGCCAGGTCTCCCTTGGCCACTGGCAGAGGATGGTAGGGTTGCCAGATCCAGGTTGGCAAACTCCTGGAGATTTGGGGATGAAACCTGGGGAGGACAGGAACCTCAGTGGGGTAGAATGCCATAGAGTCCACCCTCCAAAGCATCCATTTTCTCCAAGGGAACTGATCTCTGTAGTCTGAAGATGAGCTGTCATTCCAGGGGGGACCCCAGGTCCCTAGAGGCTGGCATCCCTACATGGAAGCTTGCAGGATGATCCTGGGCCAGTCACACAGCCCATCTTACCTCATAGCATTGTTGTGAACTTAAAATGGAGGAGAGGAGAATGATGTAAGCTGCTTTGGGTTCCCGTTGGGGAAAAGGTGGGTTATAAAAGAAGTAAATAAATACATATAGTAAATCTGTATTTCATTGGAGACAATGCAGTAATTATTGGTCAAGGGAACTTCAACGTAATGATTAACTACATAATTTTAAATCAGACAGTTTGGGTCTATTCTATTGTGCCAATTGAAGAAGTAGCTTTCTCTTGCTAAATTTTGCATCGCTTATTAGGAGGCCCTGAACAATAGTTGTTTCTTTAATGGCTAATCTTTACCCAAGAGTCCATTGTGGAAGGTACCTGACGCTACACTTACATACACAGTGAAAGTTGGAACGAACAGTGTGTACAATTTCAATCTTTAGCAGATCAAGGGAGAGTGGTTTGGGGCTCTGGAACCATCTGGAAATGCTTGTTAAGAGGTTTCTGGCATTTCTTTTTAAAGGATCCTAGAGTGCTAGAATATCCTACTTTGCGATTAGCACTGCCTGCCTGTGTGACTATTTGCTTCCCACTTTGTCTACTTTTAGATAAATAAGTAAGAGAACATTACGAGTCTTCCTTTATCTCTCCTGGAAAACTCACCTGGAACTTCCTATGGGGGAAATCAGGAAGCATGAAAAATATCCTTCTGTGTTTCTCTGTGTGTATTCTATCTCACATGACAAAATATGTATTTATCCATCATATAGAGACAGAGATAACTAAAAAGATGGACAAATATACAGGCACAGCATTTAAAAGCAATAAAATTCATTTTTGAAAAACAAAGGCACAGCTCTTCATCAGTAATACAACTATTCAACAGTGCTAGAAGCGCTGCAGCACCACCATGGCCTAGTCAGGACTGCAGTCACAATCTGAAAATCTTTGGATCACCATTTGCAATACACTCCTTTGAAACCACCACCAGCATTATTACTTCTGTGATTTCCTTAGCACTTCCTAGACCATTAATCTTAGCAGGCTGAATAAGTGAGGCAGTATTATTTCTGTTTATTGTATTACATATATATCCCAACTTCCTCCATCTTGGACCTCAGCTTATTGGTCACAGGTTCCCAGAAGTCTCTGATTGAGACACTGCCCAAACCAGGACCTGTTTTACTTCAGCAAGATTGTTGTATTCCAAACATGTCCAGGGTCCACAACAGGCACTATTTCACCTCACATTTACAGCATTTCACTTAATGTTCATCTGATCGTCCACCTTGGCTACTGCAAGTGTCTCTTCTCTGGATTCCCCTTGTCATACCTGAGCATTCTCAACTCCAGCCCAAATTCCCCTGCTAAAATAATTCACCCCTCTCATCACTCAAATTATATAATGCTCCTCCTCCATCACAACACCTGTTTACCGCTCCCTTCCATATAAAGTACAAACTTGTTTTACCTTTAAAGCCTGCCACATCCTAATCTGTCTGCTGTTATTTGTGACTTGCTTATTTACTGCCTCATAGCCATAAGGCTTGTACAAGGGAAGCAGCAATCAATAAAACACAGTCAACCAATAGTAAATGCAACATTAAATACTAAGATTAGGATCTTAAAATATAAAACCTTCACATAGCTGCAGTAGATAACAATAGTAGGATGTAAATAAACAAACAATAAAATTGGCAGCATCAAAACCTAAAGGATCGGACAAGTGAGAAAACCAGCCATACAGCTGTAAAAACAAATTAAAAAAACTGGGGGGGGGGAGAGAAAAATATTTTACTTGTCAATATAAAGTTTAAAAAAGGAGGCATCAGAGAATTCCACCCATAAAATGTTACCACTCAGGAGGGCCTGCCCCACATGACCACCTGCCTCATTTCAGTAAATGGTGGCACAGGGATAGTAATGTTTCCACAGGTTCATAAAGGAGAAGATATCCATGTATCCAGATCCCAGTCCATTTATTTATCATTGTATTCTTTCTACCTGTTGACAGTTGTTCCTTCACCCCACCTTCCCATGACCTATAATCATAGAATCATAGAGTTGGAAGGGGCCATACAGGCCATCTAGTCTAACCCCGTTTAATGCAGGATCAGCCAAGAGCAGTCATGTCCAAAGTCCGGCCCGGGGGCCAATTGCGGCCCCTGGGCTGGTTTAATACGGCCCCCCAGCCTGTTTTACAGAGAGCGAAAAGGGGGCATGTGGGGGCTGCGCTTGTGCTTTGCATCCCCGACCGAGGGGGCGACGCTTGGGCGGAGGGTCGCCTCGATTGGCTGTCTCAGCCCCACCCCCCGGAATGAAGGCCAGCGAGTCTGAAACCCTAGAGAGGCCACTTCCTTCTTACCCAGAGCCAGGGTGGGGACGTGGCCTTTGTTGTTCTGATGCATGGAAAAGCAACAGCAGCAGCTCCTCCCGAGTGGGTCAAGGGGGATCCTGAGGATGGGTTGGGGGGGACTCGAGGGTGGGAAGGGTGGCGGGGGGAAGGGGATGCAAGGGAGGTCAGAGGCTGGCCCCAATCCGGGAGAGGAAAGACACCCCCACCACACACACACACAAACACCGAAAAGTCTGGGAGTGGGGGGGGCTGCTCCGTCTGGCTCTCCTTTTTCCTCCTTTCTCTCTGCAGAAGACTGGGGTGGGGGGAGATGCAGCCCCTTCCCTGCATTGCGGAGGCCTCGCGAGGGATCCAGATTTGCAGGGTAGGTGGGTGGGTGGGAGGGAGGAGGGGAGAGACTGGATTGGTCTTGAGTGGGGGGATTGTGAGTCAAGGAAAGGCAGGGGGAGAGGGGGCTGGATTTGGGGGTGGGAAGTGTTTGGAGTCAGACCCCCCAGCAGGTTCTGTCCAAGGCAAGTGGCTGCTTCGAAAGAAGGGATGGGGTGGGGGAAATAAATGACTCCTGGCATGTATCGTGTTTTGAAACAAGGCGCGTTCAGACGGGGCCGAGTCTGCAGAAGACACCCATGTTCATTCCAGAGGTCAAAGCCCCGAGCAGAGAGCAAAGAGGTCAGAGGGAAAGAAGAAGAGAAAGGTTGGTTTTTATATGCCCCCTTTCTCTACCACTTAAGGGTGGCTTACAATCGCCCTCCCCTTCCCCTCCCCACAACAGATACCCTGTGAGGTAGGTAAGGCTAAGAGAGCTGTGACTAGCCCAAGGTCACCCAGCTGGCTTCGTGTGTAGGAGCGGGACAAACAAATCCAGCTCACCAGATTAGCCTCCACCGCTCATGTGGAGGAGTGGGGGAATCAGACCTGGTTCTCCAGATCAGACTCCACCACTCCAAACCACCGCTCTCAACCACTACACCACGCTGGCTCTCATGGGGAGAAAAACTCCACATTCCTTCCTGCACGGGAGATGTCAGAGTGTTTGAATCTTGGATTCCATGAGAATGAAAACCAGTTTATTTCCTGGCTCAGATGAGGGGAGAACAGAATACCCCCGGTATGGTTGAAGGGAGGGAGTCGACAGTCCCAGAGAGGCACATGAGCGGGGGGGGGGGGAAGAGTTCCTGCTCCCTCCCTACAGAAGCAAGGTTGGAGATTTAGAAGCTGGGGGCATCCGGTTAGATTAAAGGTGTTTTGGGGAAAGGAAGGAATGTAGCCATGGTTTTTGTGGTGCAGTCTGTGGTTATGGGCATAATAAGTATGCCGTTTGCAATAAACTTTGCATAAAATAGTTAATTTGCATTTAATTAATTTAATCAAGAATGTCAGGCAAAATGGTCGGCCCTCACGCATGTTCACTTCATCAAATCTGGCTCTCTTTGAAGAAAGTTTGGACACCCCTGGCCTAGAGTAATCTGACAAGTGCTTGTCCAGCCTCTGCTTGAAGACTGCCAGGGAGCGGGGGCTCACCACCTCCCTAGGAGGCTGATTCCACTGCTGAACAACTCTTACTGTAAAAAGATTTTTTTCCTTAATATCCAGCCAGTACCTTTCTGCCCCCAATTTAAACCCATTATTGCGAGTCCTATCCTCTGCTACCAACATGAGCAGCTCCCTGCCCTCCTCTAAGTGACAGCCCTTCAAATACTTAAAGAGAGCAGTCATGTTCCCCCTCAACCTCCTTTTCTCCAGACTAAACATTCCCAACTCCCTGAGCCTTTCTTAGTAGGGCTTGGTCTCCAGGCCCCTGGTCATCCTCGTTGCTCTCCTCTGCACCCGCTCGATTCTGTCCACATCTTTTTTCAATTGAGGCCTTCAGAACTGCGGCCAGGAGTCTAGGGCCTAAAACACATGGTCACTTAGCCCAGTTCCAGCCCAGTTCCAGCCCCGTTCCACCCAGGATCAAATGAACCCGCATTACCTGGAATGAGCAGGGACTAAACTGTGTGCAAATGGATCCATGTAAACAGAAAATGCCGGTTCCTGCTGAGTAAGCCCTCCCCCCCCCCCAGCTCCTGGTGACTGGTCCTTCCGAATTGACTAATGGAGGCTTCCCCCCCCCCACTTGTAATTTTAAAAGCATTTTAAGAACTTAAAAAAACAACGGAGCTACCTGAAAGAAGGGGGGGGGGAATCCAAGCCTCGTTTTAAAAAAGACTTTATTTTTCTCAGAAAAAGCTCCGAAGTAGCAGCAGGCAGGAAACAGTTGAATCCCTGCCGCTTCAAACACTGCTTCGTGATTGGCTGTGAGAGATGCCAATCATCTGTGTTTCCCCCTGTTTCAGTTTCTGTTTCTCCCAGAAGAGGAATGGGAAAAGGCGGGTTCATTTCGCTTCGATACAGGGCTGAAAGAAGAGTAAATAAGGTATCGTCCGTTTGCGAAAATTTGATCCTGGGTGAAACTGGGAGAGAACTGGGCTGGAACGGGGCTGGAACTGGGCTAACCGTCTTCGGTCTGGGTAGCTTACTTCAAGAGCCTCTTCTCCTACTCTGTGGAAAACCAGGGTCTTATACCTGTAGCACCTTCTATTTTGCTGAATTCCTGGCCAGATGTGTCTCCTAAGGACATTAAACCGCTCATTGATTGCCTACGCTCAGGCAAAGCCCCAGGTCCTGATCTAATTCCCTACGAACTTTTTAAAGTCAACAGCGAATGGTGGGCCAACATTCTTGCTCCTGTATTCACACAAATTAATGCATCAGGAGCTATTCCAAAATCTTGGAGACATACCATTATCGTCCCAATCTTTAAAAAAGGTCAGCGCTCTGACCCAAGCTGTTATCGTCCAATCAGCCTTTTGTCTTGCTTAGGCAAATTGTATTCCTCCTACTTATTAAAGAGGCTGTTGGACTGGCTTGAGAGTAATGACATCCTTGGCTGGGAACAGATTGGCTTCAGAAGGGGTTGGTCTGTCATGGACCACTGTTTAGTGCTCTCCCATCTAGCCGAGAAATATTCCTCCCACCGAAATGGCATCCTTTATGCGGGTTTTATGGATCTTAAGGGAGCTTTTGATACCATCCCGAGGGAGAGGCTATGGTTGAAACTATCACATCCTACTATGGATAGGAGGTTACTATGGCTTATTCAGCAATTTCATACTGACCTCACAGCTCAGGTTCGCTGTGGCAACCAAGGAGAACAACCGAGCCTTTTGAACTGGCCAAGGGAGTTAGACAAGGTTGCCTCCTTGCTCCTCTCTTGTTTAATCTATACCTGAATGATATGGCAACCAATTTCTCAGAGTTTTGCCACCCCCCAAAGCTTGCAAGCCATTCCACCCCAATTCTACTCTATGCTGACGATGAAGTTCTCCTGTCCGGCACAAGAATTGGTTTGAAAAGATCTTTGCAAACTTTTTCTGAGTACTGCTCTAGGGAAGGTCTTAAAATAAACCATCATAATCTTCACTAAGAGGAGAAAAATGCCTCTTTTTCGCTGGGTATTAGATGGCTTTGAGGTTGACCAAGTCAAGGAGTTTGTTTACCTTGGCATTCTGTTTTCCCATAACTAAATTGGAATGCCCATCATCAAAAAGCAGTGTCCAACATTGTGTGCTGTAATCTCCCGCTCACTCTCTGCCCATTCTCCCTTGCTGCCCCTGATTGCTAGAACACTTCCCCCAACAATATACATACCGCTTATCTCCTTTTTCTTCTGTCAGATATCTCCTTGAAACCTGTCTTTTCCACAAAGTTTAATCCTTTAGTCTTCACTCTCAAGCTTAATTTGCTCATATTCATGCCTTGCTGGGTCTTTATCTTATTGTAAGTTATTTGGGGCAGAGACCTGCCTCCCCCCTTTACAAAACTTTGTAAAATGGGATGTACGTTTATCATACTGTTTAAAAACAGGCATTATTGTTGCTGCTCTACTGATCACGGTCTCTTAGGCATTGTGTTTTTTGGCTTGTGCTTCTGACCTCATCGGGAAAGTGTGAGATGGCAAACTGTTTTGGTCTGCCGGACAAAAGTTGCTGATACATTGAAATTGGGAAGTATAGGTCAGATTTAGCCGCTAGGCAGAATCAGAGAGCCTGCAGTCATCTAAATAACCATTAGATAAGGAGGATTATGGTGCCCTGGGGCACAGCATGTCAATGATATCTCCAAATGCTTCGCAGTGCACTTCCTTTACCTTTAGCACCTGAAGCATAAATTCACTGTATGTCCCTCCTCCTCATTCTGTACCAATATAATCTTCCCCCTTTTCCCACGGGTGCTCAGCTAACAGAGCATCCCAGATATGAAGGCAGGTTTCTTAAAATTAGCTGCCTGCGATGCCAAATATAAGCTGTGCAATTCAACCCCACCGATATTACATGGTTGTCCAAATATAGTGACTGCAGTAATTATACATCTATGGTTATAAATCCAGGAAAGACCTATTAACACCAAGAATACATAATTACTGTAGCTAAGTCCCTTCTGATTGATGACACACTTCTCCACCCTAACCAGATACGGAGACTCTTTTGCTTTCACACATTTCAATGCAAGACGGAACTTCCATCTCTGTTCAGTGTTTCTCTTTCTCACACACACTAACAGATAAATGCTGCACTCACACACATCCTGTGAACCTAACAGAAAATGAGAGGCTGTGCTGCAAGACGAGAACAAATTTCTAGAACATAGGATACACTCCACATTTGTAACTTCTTTTCCTCAAATGTCTCTTTTATAGTGGGAGACAGTGGGGGGCAACAGGGGGGAAACTGATTCGCTATCTGAGATGAAGCAGAAAGTGCACAAATATCCACTCTTCTCTGCAAAAGGTGGAGTGTGTACCCAACCAGCAATACTCTCTAAACAGATGTTATAACACCAGGCATTTATAATAATGGGTATTATAACACCAGTGGTGATTTAACTCCTCTTACCAGGAGACCCCAAACTTTCCAGTCATTATGTAAATCTCATCACTGGGCACATTATGTTCAGAATCAACTTTCTGTTCTTTTCTGAGACTTGAATAAACACACACAAACAATGTTTGCGGAAGGAGGGGATCTGAGGATATTTGAATTGGGTGGATAAAACTTAGGTGGTGGATTGTTATGTATGTAGCGGAGAGCAAGGCTCACGTTGAGCTTGAAGTCTGCTCCAGGCTCCTCGCCTGTGTGTTCCTATTGGACATTGGTCTATAGCCACCCAATCATGGACTTGGCTTGCTCCTGAGCTCCCATTGGATAATGGACTACTACCGGCCAATTGCGGACTTGGGGGCGTGGCTCTGGGTGGTTGAGTGAACATATAAACCAGGGTGTTGTAAGGTTTCAGCTAGAGTTCCACAGTTGAAATCATTTCTAGTTGTTAATAAAACAGTTGTTGTTGGAACTCTGTCTCCGGTCTTGTGCATTGTCCATGTGTATATTACAGTGGATCATCCTCTTTCAGCAAGTTTTTAAAGATGGAAATTGCTCTTTCCCTTGCTTCCCCTGCAGAGGCCCAGCTGGTATCCCAGCCGGCCTGGTAGTGAGTGTGACACAAGGGAACAGACCAGGATAAAGCCAGATGTATGTGTACCTTACACAAAAATGTAGTTAAGATGATTTTCCCGGTTTCAGATCATGGTTTGACATATCGGAACTAACCATTGCTAGTGTAGTGGCCTATATTCCAAGAATCACACCAGAGTTTAATTAAATCATGATTCCATGGTGACTTCTGAACTCAGCCATTCACATGGGAGTATGTTCTCACTTCTACCTTGCAACAACACTGTCATTTAGAGTAAGAGCAGCTGCATTCTTCCCCCAAGAAGGGAGACTAGAAACTTCACAACATATTGAAAGCCATGCACACTGACAGTTGATCAAAAGAGGGATCCTTTCTGCCAGAAATCAGGCATCCAGAGGAAATAGCCACAGTATTATTAACAATGTAAAACAAGTACAACAAAAATCTGGATCTCTATTTTACTCCCAGTAGGGGTGAACCTTTCAGGGATTGTACTCCTAACCGAGTGGACTTCCTTTGCCATATTTCAGGCAGATAAGAGATGGGGGTCCAGGTTTGTAGGCAATTAATGTTTTCACTTCCAGAACGAGCAGGAGAATTTGACATCCCCAGAAAGGCAGGCAGCTTCTCAGAGCAGGCACAGGATTGTGTTTGGCATCCCAGAAGGCAAGCAGATGTATACAGTGGGCAATGGGAGATATTTGACATAGTTAGAAAAACAGGTAGCATGGCAGAGAAGGTACAGAAGCCAATGTTTTGAGAGCCCCAGGGACTTGGGAGGGGGTCTGAGGTTCTCACGATAGCCATTGTTTTCAAACCAATATGTCCGGCCACCTCTCAGACAGCAGAGAGAAAATGCCAGGCAGAGGTCACGGGGCAGGAATTTCACTACCTTAGGAAAGAAGGAGGGAGAGATCTGAGTGGGTAGAGAGGAGTTTGCATTTGGCACATCAGAGTGCCACACTCTTTGATCGCCTCGCCTTGGGTGTGTCCACCGACTGAGTGGCAGAGGGCTGGCTCCCTCCAGAATTCTCCAGCCAACCTGTCCAGCTGTGTTGCTCTGATTTGTTGTGTGTCTGTGTTTAAAAAAACAGCTGGCTGTTCAATAAATGAGGCATGCCTCTGAACTCGGCACATCTCAGGGGGAGAGTCTGTAACTGGCATTAAATAAAACTTGGCACTAAGCAAAAAAAAGAACAAAACAAAAATGCAGCAGAGCAAAACAGGGGCAGAGGATTACATTTGGCAACCTGTGGAAGGAAGAAGGACATAGAAAACAGAGCTGGCATTCAGGTGCACAAAGAAATGTGGAAACAGAGAGGGCAGAGCTGGCATTTGGATGCCCCATGAAAGGCAAGCAGTTGCAGAGAGCACAGCTAGCATTGGGTGCCCAATAAAGGCAAATAGCAGCAGTGCAGCAGCAAAGCTTCCTCACTCACTGTGTCTTCTTCCTCTTCTCCAAACTTAGCCACCACTCTCTATTTGTGAGCAACTGCCTGATGAAAACAAAGACCAGAATAATAAAGGCTGGTAGATATAACTTCAATATGTGTGCACAGCAATTACTAATATAAGCGAGACAAACTGAAACAGTATAGGTAACTCAGAAATATATTTTTGTATGCTACAAATAGTCACAACAACACACCGTAACTACAAAATGCACATTTACACAGTTCATTCCCAGGCAGGGTTTTGGGAGTTCCAGACTTTCCAGGGTGCTTAAGTCTTTCACCACCTCCGTTTTCCTCATCTGAAAACACCCCAAGATCTATTTGCACTGCTGAGGAAACTTAACATGTGCAATTGGGAAGCGTGGAACGTCCAGAATATGTCTCCCAACCTGACCTTTACTACATGCTTTAAAGGGGGGGAAGCTTTCAGGGACGCTAGTGCTAGAGGCCATCACTATATCTTGTACATATAACTACATCTATAAACAAACATACTGTACTTGACAGTCACTGTTTCAAAGTGTGCCACAGAATATAGCACCCCCTTTCTCATTCTGCAGCATAGGATCATAAAGTTGGAAGGGGCCATACAGGCCATCTAGTCCAACCTCTGCTCAATGCAGGATCAGCCTAAAGCATCCCTGACAAGTGTTCAACCACTGCTGCTTGAAGACTGCCAGTGAGGGGGAGCTCACCACCTCCCTAGGAAGCCGATTTCACTGCTGAACTACTCTTACTATAAAATATTTTTTCCTAATTTCCAGCTGGTACCGTTCTGCCCATAATTTAAACCCATTATTGCAAGTCCTATCTTCTGCTGCCAACCGGAACAGCTCCCTGCCCTCCTCTAAGTGACATCCCTTCAAATACTTGAGAGAAATCATGTTCCCCCTCAATCTCCTCTTCTCCAAACTGAACATTCCCAAGTCTCTCAGCCATTCCTCATAGGGCTTGGTTTCCAGGCCTGATTATCCTCATTGCTCTCCTCTGCACCCACTCCATTCTGTCCACATGTTTATATCAGTTGTGCACATGTACAAATGCACAACAAAGGAAAATATGAAGAAAAGTAATCTGATCTGCTAATAGGAGCTTATTGCTAAATTAGGAACTCAGAGCAATCTTAAGCAGATGGCACTGTTATAGACCTTTTTCACAAATTACTCTGCCATGGGGCAGTCCCTGGGGAATGAGTCTTCTGCAGAGGAGCAACTCTACCAGGAGAATTCAGCTCCACTGGAACTGCCTCTGGCCTCACAACCTGAAGTGGGGCCAGACTCAGCACAGCCTTGTGAGGAGGTTGACAGCCCTCAAGCTGTTGGCTCCCCAGAGACTGCACAGGACTTACAGTCTGAAGTCGTGGCAGAATCACCCCCACCCTGCTCAGAGCCTGGACCCAGTAGTCCAGCTGTTAGTCCTCAAACTACTGACTTACCAGAGGCAACATCAAGGGCTGACAGGTGGAGGCAGCGACAGAGGAGAGCTTTGGTGGCTAAAAGACATAGTGCCCGGCTGGAAGCATATTGGTGTTTGCTGGAGCAGCAGGACAGCAAGTGTTTGCAGGATGAGGATTGATGTAGCATTGACACAGCAGAAAAGAAACATCTGAGCAGCCCAAAGATGAGGAAACAATGCAGTGCATACCTGGGCAACTGGCTGACTCCCATGCCTGAAGGGCTCTCCATGACCTTAGACTGATTATTTGGACCTACAACTCTCTGTGATCCTCAACCTTGGACTGGCTATCTGGACAACAAACTGTGACTCTGATTGACAAGTACTGGACTCTGATTTTTGGCTTTGACTAACGGACTTGATGCTTGGATGCTTCTTTAAACTCTCCACTGCTGCTAGCCGCTTGTAGCTTTAGCTCTGAGACTCTGTAACCTGACACCGAGGAGTTGGTAGCTAGCCAGCACAACTGAACAGGTATTTGGCACTGGACCCTCACATCTACAGGACTACCTTTCCTGCTTTGCGCTACCACAACAGCTTCACTCATCTGAGCAAGTCCTTCTGCAGGTACCACCCTGCAAAGGGGCAACATCAACAACTGCCCTTACATGTGCCTTTGCTGTTGTGGCCCCCACCTTATGGAATGACCTGTCTGAAGTGGTCAAGAAGGCTCACATGCTTCTGTCATTCTGCAAACTATATAAAACAGCATTGTTTACAAAGGCATTTTTATAAAGATAAAAGGGCTATATTATAACAAAATGGTTCAGGAAGGTGCTTTTATAAAGGGAATGGGACTGTGAGCTATATCACTGAGTATAGTATCTATTATCTATTTGCTGTATGTTTTTGCTTTAAGGCTGCTGTAATATTAATCCTGTGACTGTACTGACTTGTACTGTGCAGTCCACCTTGAGAATCAGTGAGAAAAGTGGGCTTCAAATGAAATAAAATAATGAATCAGTGTTATTGTAGAACAGAATGAGAAATTAAGTACCAATATATATATCTAATTCTCAACATGGCCAAATCTGTGGATACATACATCTGGGAACTGGAGCCATGAACAGATAAGGTAGATCTCTCTACAAACCTAAAAAAACAACACCCAGGTTTGCAGAAAAATCTGAACTCTAAAAATATGTTGTAGTTAAAACTTCTCAGAATAATAGAAGCAGCACCTGCACCTTTAAGAAACAAATGCCCACAGTGGCCATTGCTAAGCAACCACAATAGTGATACCAACCTTCAAGACTTGATGTCTGTCAGTGAAGCCCGGGAGGGGTAAGAGTTGCTTTGGTCTGTAAGAGAGGACTCATCAGGACCAGGCTCCAGGAGACTTGCTACAACCTTACTTGCATGACTCACCCAGGCCTGGCTACTTACTACTGTTTAACAGCAGCCACCCCAGAAAAGCCAGTGTTGTGTAGGGGTTAGTTTCAGACAGGGATGTGGGAAACCCAGGTTCAAATCCGCATTGCGCCACAGAACCTCAAGATCTTGGACCAGTTACACATGCTCCATCTAATCTACCTCACAGGGTTGTTGTGAGCATAAAATGGAAACTGATGTATGCTGCTTTGGGTCCCCATTGTGGAGAAAGGCAGGGTATACATGAAGTCAATAAAGACCAAGGGTGGATAAAAAGTAGGTTGGGTGGTGGTTGGGAAGGAGAGAAATAGGGAAAGGTGAAGTTATGGAAGTTGCCAGTAGGAGGGAAAGAGGAAACATGGGGAAGAGAATACAGGGGAATGTGTGGTGCCCCTAGCAAGACCTTTAGAGTTTCCTACCGTGAAACTGTGCTTGGTTACTATCACTTCACAATTGGGCCATAATTTTCCTGGGTAGAGGGTGTCTGGGGGAAGGAAGGAGAGAAAACTGAAGACGGGGCAGACAAAGGTGGGTTGACTGGTGGGTTGGAAGGAAAGTAGGAAACAAGCAAAGGGGAGAGAGGCTATGGAGGCTTTCATGGCAAGGAAATAGGGGGAATGAGATGCCCCCTTCAAGCCGTTTTGGGTTCCCGTTAGTCAGTGTATCTGATGCACAACATGGCCAAATCTGTGGATACTTAAATCTGGAGGTTGGAGCCATAAACAGACAATACTGATATTTCTACAAACCTGAGAAAAGCCCCAGGTTTGCAGAAAAATTTGAAATCCAAAACACACACTCACATGTATTTTAAAAAATCCTAAAATAATAGAGCCAGCGTGGTGTACTGGTTAAGAGCGGCAGACTCTAATCTGGAGAAACGGGTTTGATTCTCCACTCCTACACATGAGGTCTTCTGGGTGACCTTGGGCCTGTCACAGTGCTCTCAGAACTCTCTCGGCCCATGTAGAGCCAGGCAATGGCAAACCACCTCTGAATGTTTCTTGCCTTGAAAACCTTCCGGGGTCGCCATAAGTCAGCTGTGACTTGAAGACACACACAAAATAATAGAAGCAGTGCCTGTACATTTAAGAAGCTAATGCCCTCACTGGCTATTGCTAGGCAACCACAACAGTATTACCAGCCTTCAAACCTTGGTATCTGTCAGTAGAAGATGGGGGAGGGAGCTTTCAGCAGGGCCAAGCCTGCTAGCAGCCACTGGGTAACTTGATACCATGCGAGTTCCATGACCCACCCAGGCCTGGCTGCTTGCTACTGTTCAACAGCAGCCACTCCATGGAAACCAGTCGTGCAGTGGTTAGGGTTTTAGAGTAGGATTTGGATTGAAGGGAGACAACTCTGGTTGTCAGGCTTCATTCTCTTACCAACTCTTGCATACAGATTTACAGTCTTCTTGCCTAAAGCTAGAAATCCCTTTTGAAAGGGAATTCAGTTCAGCAATTCTAGTTCTCATAAAGGCTAGAATCTGAAGTGAAATGCTGGCAGGCTGCTCCATGACAAAGATGGAGACCTTAGAACTCCTAGCACTCTACCTTGGAGATGGGAGTCTAAGTGTATTGGATCTTCACCATATTTGGAATATTGAGCCTCAATTGATCCTAGCAAGGATTAATGGAACCTCAAAGAAGATCTGTCTGATCCTGTTCTGGCTTTCCAAATGCTGGCAAGCATGAGGATTGTATATCCTATATAGATCCTACATAGATCATTCCCTGGACCTGTTCAGAAGTCTTTTCTAAATAACAGAAGGGCTTCAGAACTTTCTCAGGGTAAGAGGCCAGAGATATTCCTGAAAAGAAAGGAAGATCTCTGTTTTCTGTGGTAATGCACAAGGCACATATAAAGCAGTGCTTACATAAAACATATACAGAACCTATTAGGCTTATTTATGGAGACTCTTAACCAAGTAAACATATTCTCTGAGATTGGCAAAGCCAGAGAATAACTGAATCTTCCATAGAACATTAATACAGCCTTAAGCTTACACATAATGAATTATACATAACACATAAGCTCTGCATTGCTGACTGTTAAAATACACACATACTTTCAGCATGTATGTAGCATTCCTAATCTTAACAATGATCAGAAGTCCATAAACATAGATTAAATACAAAGCTTATGGTATTCTATCCTCTACACACAGCATTGGGTAAAGCTAACACATACTGAAACATATAAATATCCTGAACATAAATTCAGTTCCCATGAAGTTAAGATGATTTACAAATGACATGGCAAAATAAAAGCATGTCTTTTGTCCTGAAATATTGCTATGATACCTGAAATGATTTTAAGATGTTTTTACTAATCATATCTTTCCTCCCATTATATTAATCATATTTTAATAGGGATTCTATAATGATTATACACTAACCATGTTTTTACAAGATTTTGTAACTGTAGTATTCTAAATGAATCTAGAGATACAAGTTGAAAGGTTTAAACTCTCATAGAAATATTATGAAACATAGAAAGTGCTTATAAAGATTGTTTGAAACTGCTTGTATATATCATAATGTATTTTATGACATGTTTTGAGAGTGTGTAAATATTCACGTGCATATATATATATATTATGTGAAATAAATGTTATTTAAAGGAAGTTCATTGTTTATAAATTTTCTGGCACACTTCAATAGAAAGCCTACAGTAGTAGGAATTATCATTGACTCCTGTCTGTGAGGTCTCGCTGAATAAGATAACTTCACTTCTCAGTAAGTGATACATTCTAAGAGTGTAGACCCCTTAACGACATGAGCCGTGACAAGCTGAGCAATAAGAACATCCTGTGTGTAGAACTTGTAAGTAATTTTCATGTAGGAATTCTATCATGTTTGAAGTAACCCTGAAAAACCATTGCAGGATGCAGGGATCTGGGGATGTTCTTCTCTCCTGCCACCCGCTGCAAGCCTGTTACAGAAGTGGCCCAGTGAATGAGCAGTATATATCAAAGAGGCTGTGAGATGAGCCTCCCCATCCTTTTGTAGCTCTCAAAAGGTAGTTTCAACCCTCTTTTTCGTATCTCCTTTTGTACACTGGCCATGGAGGGCTCCCTCCCCAGCGCTCCTTTGGGGAGGGGCAACCAGTGTAGGTAGATAGATAGTTTATTTGCAGCCCTTGGCCAAAAAAAAAAACAAGATACATGGAGATGTAGGTGTTCCTGCCCACCTCCATTTCCTAATATAGCTGCATGCAATGATTTAATGAGAACATTTTTCAATGAGCAAAGCCTCTTTGTTGAGCAGCTTGGCTATTAGATGGGGAGGGCAGTGCTGTCGTTTCAGTTAACCTCCCTCCCCCCCCCCCCACCAGCCATACATACCATTTCTCCCTTTAAAACTCTGTGTGGGGCAACTTTAAGGAGGTTGTGTGCATTTAGATGCACATTTCCCCCATCCGAATCCTCAAAACTCTGCATGGGGGCTTATTTTTGAGTTTTGAGAATTCGGATGGGGAAAACGTGCATCTAGAGAGGGGCAAATCCAAGGCAAAACCTCCAGGGCATAAATGGCCAGTCTTCCTCCCCTCCGGCAGTGGACCTGTCCCTTTGTAGTTTGCAAAGAGGCCCTTTTAATTAAGGGCCGAGAGGGGAAGGAGTGGTAGGGGAGAGAGTGGGGGGGGGGAGCGGTGGCAGCAGGCATTCCAGGGCGAGCCGCTGGTTTTGTTCTCCTCGCCACGGCCTTTGTCCTGAACTCCCAGACCCCCCTCGGTTACCACAGTAATGAGAAAGTATGGCCACTCTGCTCTATTACCATATCAATCTCCCCTTGGCTTGACTGAGTCAGCCAAAGAAAGAAGGGCGGAGGAGAGGAGGTGCCGGGAGGAGGAGGAGGATGGGGGGGAGTGGAAGGGTTCCTCGCAGCCCCCCTTCAGAATCTGGGACCTGCGGATTGCGACGTGGACAGGCAGCCAAACCCCCTTCCCTAAGGGGGGAAACTTCTCCCCCCCCCATTTTCATTTTCCGCCCTTTCTCTTTCCTTCCCGAGCGCCCTGGGCAAGGATGGAGCGCAGGTAGAGCGCCCCTTTGATGCCGTCGGCGGCTCCCCATTGGCTGGCCGCCGGGCCGCCGGCGCCTACCGCTGGCCGCTTTGTTCTCTCGGACGGAACGTGGCTCTGCAGCAGCAGCAGCAGCCGCGACTCTGGGAAGGGAGGGAAAGAGAAAGGGGGTCGTAGAGTGGAGGGCGAGCGGGAGGCTGCAAAGTGCGACTGGGGAACGGGGGGGGGGAGAGAGGAGGGGAGAAAAGCCCGGCTGTTCTCTCGACGGCGCCCCCTCCCGCTGCTGGCCCGGGCAGGGGGGCGGGCGCGCGGGCCGGGGAGCGGCAGACGGGCAGGAGGTGGCGCGCGGGCAGGTTGCAGCCGGTCCCTTCTGCCCCTCCGCCGCAGAGGACGAGGCGGCGGCAGCAGCAGCGGCAGCAGCAGGAGGCGGCGAGGGCTGGCCGCCCAGGCGCTCCAGGTAGGACTTCGCGCCCTTCCTCCGGCGCGGGCTGCTCGCCGGCCCTGCGTCCCCTGCGGTGGGTGCGGGGGGCCGGCGGCGCGCGGAGAGGGGAGGTTGGCCAGTGGAGGCGGCCGCCGGCGCTGCCCCGATTGGACCCCGGGCAGATTTGGGGGAGGACAAAAGGAGAGCCGGGGGGTGCGGGGGGGGGGGCGCCCGAGCGAGGCGCTCCGTCGGATCCCAGCTCCAGGGGACCAGAGCAAGTCTGGAGTCTCGGAGCAGCGGAGGCTGCAGGACGCTGGGGCTGGAGAGCTGGCGGCGCGTTGGTGGGGAAAGCGCGCTCCCCCGGCAGGGCAGGGCAGGGAAGGGAACGAAGGTACGGGGGGCTGGACGGCTGGGGGGCTGTTGGGGTCGCAAAAGACCCGCTGCCGTCCGAGGGTTTCCCAACAGAGGAGGGCTTGGGGAAGGGAGCCTCGCTTGGAAACTGGGGCGGGAAACTTGGGAGCGCTGGTGTTCCTTTGGCTTGGGAAGCGCTCAAGGTGAAGCGCGTGGAAGTGTTCCCCGAAGGCGGCAGGAGCATCTGGGATGCCGGTGGGGTTTCCTTTTCAGGTTTAGAGGGAAAGGGATAGGAGCAGCCGAGGTGCCAGGCGGTGGGTATCCCGTCTACCTCCGCCTTGGGTGATCTGCTTTCCCTTTATTTCGATGGAGCTCTGCCCCCTTTCCAGAGCCCTCATCCGGAATGGGTGCATCCTACTTACGTTGTGGTTTGTTTTGTTTTAAAAAGCAACCTTCAAAGCTAGATTTCAGATCTGGATCATGTACTCGTTCTCTCCTGAACTCTTCGGTAGTTCTGTGAATGGCTTTGCTGTCGGTGGGCTATGTTCTGATCTCAGTTTGCGTTCCCACTTGTGCAGCAGCTCTGATGTCAAACAAATGAATTTCGCTTAAATTCTTCTAATGGAGATCAGAAAGATCTGCGCACGTTTTCTTCTCCCAACCCCTTTCTCCTTCCTCCCTCGTTCAGTATTAAGATTTTTATATAATTCTGAACATTTGCTGATATTAACATTCCTCTTTCTCTTTCTGTGTCTTCGTATGTGTTCATGTCTTTCTGTTTTGTATGCGTGTGGTTCATAAGTATCTTGAAGAAAGAAAACACCCCGCCGGTGAGGAGCATCTGCTCTCACGTACTTACATCATCTATTACTTGCCCTCCCATACTGTAGCAACACCATAGAGAAAGGTCTGTCATAGTCTTCTTCATGAATGCCTCTATCCTTGGAGACTTGCTTGCTTGTTAGCTTGCAGAAACAGTTGCTGTAGATTGAAATTTAGCGTGTAATAAAGTTCTAGCCTAAAATGCATATATTTGTTTTCTAGAAGAAGGGGGACATTTTCCAAGTTTCCTGAGCATTCCAAGAGTAGGCAAAAGCTTTTATTATTTAACCCAACGTAATTCATTCCTGAAAGGGAGGGGGACCAGGTCTCTCATAACAAATCCGTTCAAATGAACATGGGTGATTTGTTTGTGCAAGCACGATCACAGGTACCTCCCCCCCCCAGCTTTATTCAATCTCCAGCTGTATGTAATAAATACTGGGATGGTGGTATTCTCTGAAATTCCTATACCAAAGAGCAGCTGTTTGACAGCATCTGTATGTATGTAGAATGTATTGATGAAAGAGAATCACGTTTAACAAATGTGTATTTTACGCCAATGAAACCAGATAATGGTGCAGAGTATTGGTTATAAAGTTTGAACATATTATTGGGCTTGCAAAAAGTCATGTGAACTTTGTAATATCGCAGAGTGCCCTGGTATAATCTCGTATTGCCTCACCAAGTCACCTCGCTGCTATTCCCTACACTTCCATCTTTACTAAACAGAGAAATGCTGTGGGCTCAGAAAAGATTGTGAAGAGCTCATTCCTTTTGTGACTTCAGACTGGCTTGAAACAGAGACCTAGAGGAACAAAGGACACCCAGCACTTGAGCCTCCTGCAAGCCAGCTGTTCTGTTACTGACTCTACACAGAGCTTGCCAGGGTTGCTTGTTGAAGCCTAGTAGCATGTAGGCAACTTATGAGTGCCAGAGTGTTCCCCTACAACCTTCAGCATTCTCCCAGGCATCTTTTGACTTCGGTTTCAACAGTCACAAGCATGGCTGACTTGCCTAGATCTGTGTTTTTCCCCCACCTGCAAGGGTATTTCCAGATCACTAGACCTCATATCTATTTTACCCTGTATGTTTCAAAGATCTTGGTCTGATCCTATGTATTATAGGGGTCAGATGTCAAGGTATGTGTGGACTTCATGTGTAGGATTTCTGTACACTGTGTATAAGTGGGGAGAGATCTGCTTATAGACCTGAAAACTTTCCATTCTCATGTTCTCAAAAGTGGCAGAAAGAAGCTAGTATTTAGTTGAGGGAAAACGAGTGCACAGTGCTATGTCTTTGGTAATTTAGCATCTGGAACTGGGTCATCAGTGTCATCTGATTATTGGATTATTAAAGTAGCATCTTTTGCTTGTATACATCTGTTCTGGAGAAGCACAAGGAAACTTCTTCTCCTGTAATACTAGCACCTGGCAGAGCCCTATGCAGTCGACTGGCAATAGAATCAAGACAGATTCAAAAGGAAGTACTATTTCTCACAATGGGCACTTGTCAAATGTAATGTCATAAGATGGACTTAGATGGCTTTAAAAGGGTGTTTTGGACAGATTTATGGAGGACAGGTATATCGTTCACCACAAGAGGCCTGTCAGGTAAGGGGGGGTGCAGTCAGCAGGTAATAGCTGTCTTTTGTGAGCTTCCCAGTAGCATCTGACTGGCCACTGTTGGTAACAGAGTGCTGGGCTAGATGAGCCATTGATCTGATTGTCCACAGCTAGCTGCTTTTATGAATGAAATGGGAAACTAAAAAATTTTATTCAACACAATTAGTCACCAAAGCTTGTAGGTACATATTTGGTTGGAGAGGGGGGAGAACAATATGGGTGTGCTTAAATTGGAGCTATGTCCTCAAGCTATATTGCTTTGGAAATTGAATCCACTTAAAACAAAACAAACCTCATGTAAAAGTACGGAGGAAAGCTCTATTTAGAATATTGTTTTTCATGCATTTCTACAAACCCCCATCAGTGCAAGTCAGCATGTCATTCTGGAAATATTCAGTGACGCTCACTACGCTAGTTAAGAGCCTTGGTTTAGTTATTCCCTGTTCATAATAGGGGGACTTTCTCAGAATATTTTGTTTAATTGCTTGGTTGTGTCTTAACTGTGCTGTCCAAGAAGGTATCCTGTGCATGCTAAGTACTCTGAGGAAATTGCCCCATGTTATTGGATTTGGGGAGAAGAGCCAAGTTCATTTCAAATGTGGATTCAGATTTTAAATGCAGTAAGTTGTAATGCGTTTTAGAGAAGTTTATCCCTAAGACTTTATTTTCAACCAAAGCATCTCTGAAACTTGCTTACCCATTAGGCAAACTAATTTTATTGCCAATCAATTGTCAAAACCTGCTATCTCAAGACAATTTTTACTAGCTATTTACCCACTGCAAGCATTTGTAGCTTACATGCCTGTGTGTACTTCTGTTAATGTTACTGAGCAAATCTGTGTTGATCTATTGCATTTGTGTTCCTTCATTCCTCTAAAGAATTCAGACTATTGGTTTAGCTTGCAAGTGGGGTGGAAGCTGAGAAATAGTGACTGATCCACTGTCATCCAGGGCATTTCCTAGCTGAGGAGAGATAGGTGCCTAGTTCACCTGTCCCAGACCAGCAGTCTAACCACTGTAAAGCACAGGGCTCTAATGCATGTATAGATGGCCATTCTTCCTCCCCATTGTGTGCCAGGCTTCCAGTGACAAATGCATTGCAGAAGCATATCATAGTTAAGGGGACCACAGACTTGAGATGTGATTCACAACAATTCAGTTGTTGAACATCCTAAGGCTATCACTGTTGATAGTGAACAAAATGCTTCTGGTCTTTCAGTACCTTAGCACAGTGGTATGTTTATAGTGTTTAAATGGGGTATCTACTGATGCATTACTGAAGCTGTTCAAAGCCCTCTGAAATGAATGTACTGGATCGACAGATTTTAACAGACTTCAGGGTGAGCCTTAGAGAACAACCCAGTGGATTGTCATTTCTGCTTGAGGTATAGCCATTGCTGAGCTACCTATGTCCAGTTTTGTCCTTTGTCCTTTCCATTTACAGCCTTTCCGTAACTTTCTAGCCTCTGCTTTTCTTTCTCTAGCATTGGTTTAGATACCCTCTTCCTTCTTCGCAAAGGAGTGTTTTATCAATTGCATCGCACCCTCCAACCCTCTTCTTTGTTTCAGCTGAAAAATTGCTTCCCTTAATATCTCTCTACCCCATCTCCTCTCAGTCATGGTAAGTATTTTCTCCAGAGAACAATCTTGAAAAGGTTAGTGCAAGAACCAGAAGCAAGACTTCTGTTTTCTTCCAATCTGGATTCTTTGCCCCGGAGGAAATGTGAGTCCTTCCCAATAAAACCTGTCATTTCCCAACAACAGCAGAAGCCAATGATCAGAGGGTTGAGTTTAGATATTACAGGGCACAAGACAGATGCTGCATCAGAAACACCTAGCAAAGATAAAACAGTGAAGGAGGATCCAGGTATTTTGTGTGCTGTGGTTGGTTGTGCCAGGTGGTTGGTATATTTCCTTTGTTGTATTTTTTTGGATGGATTTCTGGGTTTTCATCAGCATTTTAGTCTGAGCATCTTGAGGTGCTTCCATGTGTTTGCCTGGGGGCTTTTATTGGTGTTTCTATGTCGTGTCTTATTATATCAGCATAATTTTGGTGTCCTAGTTAAAGTTGGCTTGTCTTTCATTTTAAGAGACAGATATGCCTGACTTCAGAATCCTGCAATTTCCACCTCCTTACATGAAGTTTGAGCTAGAAATTCTATACCTAATTAATTGTTCTCCGTGAATCATTTTTGCAGATATTTCTATCAGTTTTTATTTTTTTAATTCTTTGTTTGGTACTTTTAATTAAGTCTGTTCTTGTGGTCTGTCATAGTTTTATGTGCTTTCTTGTTGTGATGCTGGATGCTTTTGTATCTTTGGTTTGTGATGGTATGTATGTTTACTATGTTTGTCCTGCATGTACTGATTTATGGATGTAAGTATTTGACAGTGATACTGGCCCCTCGAGGGAATCCCATTTCACTTTGGTATGGAAAATGTGTCAAAGGCTGATTTTGCTTGGAGCTGTTAAAAATTTGTATAATGTACTGATTATAAATCTTGGTATTGGTATTGGCAATTATGAACTGGTTTGAGGTGATACGTTAATAAAATATGTAAGGGCTAAAATTCTTTTCTTCACTGACTGGGGGATTCAGACAATTCAGAGAAAGAGAGCCGCCTCACAGAATGAGAAGATCAAGATAATAACCCTTTGTTTTTAACTTGAGGAAAGAATGAGTAATTCTATCATTACCCTTCATCTGATACAGAGGCTGGGTTGGGAATATCAATAAGTTTTTAATGAATCTTCTGTCATCACAATGAGATGCGGCCTCTCAAAATTAAATCAAGGAGGCTAGATTGCCAGTGTTAGTGGTGTGTATGTGGTGGGAAAAGTGACCATTATCTTTATACATATATTGTGTTCAATATAACTGCTGATTCATTATTCATTAGTTCTACTATTACTGTTTTTAATTACTAGCCATTTAGAGGCAACAGTGTGCGAGACACTGAGAATATCCTTGAAGCCAATGCATATCTTCAATGAGACTTTCTTTTCTAATTCAGCGAGGTCATTCATGAAATAGTTTAGATTCAGTGGGGGAGAAGGAGGGATCAATCCTAGATTATAAGGGCACTAGTATTTCAGTCCCTGCTTTTAAAAGATTTAACTAGAATTGAATCTAAGATGAAAAGCAAAACACAGACTAGTTTCTTCTTTGTATGGAGTGTAGCTGCTGAGCTGTCATTGCTGTGGGGAGCCTTTTGTGAGATACCATCTCATTGTCTGTGCAAGCTAATACCTGGTGTCTTTCTCCTGCTGTCTAGTTCTCTACTCATGGATAGCTCAAAGAAGGAAAATAAAGGACAGGGGAGGAGAAATGGCTAAGGAATGTAGACAGGTCAGACTCCCTCCTAGCCTTTAGAGCCAACCTCCTTCACAATATCACAAAGGCTCTGTGTATGTGTGAGAGGATGTATTTGCATTCGTTAAACCTTATCAAAAGCCCTGAACACACCATTTTAGAGTAACAAAGAACCAAAAATCAGCTAAAAACGCTTTTTAAATTTCAAAAGCTCCAACTTTCTTTTTTAACACAAATTTTAACTTCATATGCATTTTGGACTGAAATGTATACTTTGTCGAAAGACTAACTATTAATGCCAACTCAACTTATAAAAAAGAATTGTAACAAAAAGTAGGGTTTAAAAATTAAATGCAAATGAAATATTGTACTAAAGGGAGTTCAGAAAAAGATTCTAAACTGACATTCTGGATGTGATTCATATTTGTTTGGAATTAATCTTATTTCATTGTTTCTAAGGATAGTTTTTTTTAACTTCCAAAGCTTGTTCTGCCTTTTATGTTTGCCAGAATAGTGATGGTTGCTAAATGGATTTGTACCTATGTCACATTAATCCACAGCTTATATATTAATAGTTCTTCCTTGCAGACATACATGCAAGAGGGGCAGCGTGGGTGTGGGTGTTTAATTTCCTGCTTTTTTTTGTAATACACCTATCAATACCACCAAAACCCAGCATCATTTGTGTCCTTGATGCCCATATTAGGGTTGATAACCTTCAGGTACTAGCTGGAGATCTCCTGCTATTACAACTGATCTCCAGCCGATAGAGATCTGTTCACCTGGAGAAAATGGCCACTTCGGCAATTTAACTCTATGGCCTTGAAGTCCTTCCCTTCTCCACATCCCACCCCCTCAGGCTCCACCCCAAAAACCTCCCGCCAATGGCGAAGAGGGACCTGGCAACCCTATCCTATATGGATTCATGGGAATGGGTTATTTACCTACCTACTTCATGTAAACCCTACTTTTCTTCCCAGCGAGGACCCAAAGTGGCTTACAACATTCTCCTCTTCTCCATTTTATCCTCAAAATAACTCTGTGAGGTAGGTTAGGCTGAGAATATATCACCAGCCTAAGGATGCCCAGTGAGCTTCTGTAGTAGAATGGGAATTTGAACCTGCCTCCTAGATCCTGGTCTGACATTCTAACTTCTACACCATGCTTGTGCCCTGTGGTTTTCTTTGCTGTCTTAATTGGCTGTGTTGCTGTGTCTATATTTTCAATATTTTTGGGCAGCATCAAAGGTTGCTCTAGTCTTCCCCAATGGATTTATTTTCACCGCTGGAGATACCAGCATTGTAACTCTTATCTGAGAGATACTCTGTTCATGTTGTACTATTCTTGCACATAGGTGGATCACTTACTCATACAATTTTTGCTACGCTATAACTTTAGGTAGGTAAGCTGGTAGGCTGTGGAATACTACGCTGTTGTTTATTAGTATCCAGGATTATTCTCTTAAAAATTCTGCCTGCCTACAACCTTGAAACCTTGAGTCAACTTAGTTCCTGAGACAATACTACTTAGTATTTGTGTAACACTTTCAGGTATTCAACAAGGCTTCCTTCACATGGGTTATTTTACACTAATCTTTACAACAGTTCTGTATAGCAGCTCAGTATTACCATCTTCATACTGCAGGTGGGAGATCACTCACTAGTAGCACAGGATAAAGTCTTCAACCAGCTCTCGTGTTTGGGATATAGAGTTCGTAGGGCTTTTCACTATGTTGTATACTGTATATGCTGTGGGGAAGTTAGATTGCACCTGCCTTCTTCATCTCCAGGCCCACCATGCTTTCATATAGTACATTATAGTGACATAGTGACATATAAAAGTGAAGGTAAAGATTGCATAAGTCTAGTATAAGCACATTGGAATGAATAAGTGTACATTTCCTTTAGGTGTTATGTCAGCACAGAGAAGTGAGGCGGGACTGTTGGTTGGATGAAGAGCAATCCTGCTGCCACTACAGGTTGACTCTACCCTACATAGATAAAAGTGTGAGAAGTGTCACACGCAGTACTGGAAACTTCTCAGAATAAGCCAACTCTTTAAAATGTTGTGACCAAAGCTGCACACTTTATTCTAAATGAGGCTGCACTAAATCTATACAAGGGCATTATAATATTGGCCATTTTCTTTTCAATCCCTTTCATAATAATCTTAAGCATAAGAGTTTTCCTTTTTCATTGCTGTTGCACACTGGGTTGACACGTTTATTGAGCTATCCACTGTGACCCCCAAGGTCTCTTTCAGCCTCAGCAAGTTCAGACCTTGTTAACATATTCTTGGTTTGGAGTTTTTGTTCCAGTCTGCATCACCTTACACTTACCTACATTGAACTTCATTTGCCACATAGCTGCCCACATCCAATTTGTGGAGAACTTCCTGAAGCCCTTCACAGTTGACCTTGGTTTTTACCATCCTGAATAATTTTGTGTCATCTGCAAACCTGGCCAGTACACTACTCACCCCTAGTTTTAGATCATTTATGAACAAATTAAATAGCACCTGTCTCAATATCAATCCTTTTTGGACACCACTGCTTACTTCCCTCCATGGTGAGAACTGTCCATTTATTCCTATGCTTTGCTTCCTGTCCTTTAACCATTTTTTAATCTGTAAGAGTACCTGTCCTCTTGTCTCATGACTGTTATATTTACTCAGGAGTCCTTGGTGAGGTACTTCATCAAAAGCCTCTTGAAAGTCCAAGTATATAATGTCTACCAAGTCGCTGTTATCTACATGCTTGTTCACTTTCTCAAAGAACTCCAAAAGGTTTGTTACATTCTGCAAAGTCCCTTTGCAGAAATAAGCCATGCTGATTTCCTCTCAGCAGGCTTTGTTCCTCTACGTGCTTAATAATTCTATCTTTGATTACAGTTTCTACTATTTGGGACAGCTGTTAGGCTAACTAGCCTGTATTTTCCTGGTTCTTCTCTGGACCCCATTTTAAAAATCAGTCTAATATTTGCTACTCGCCAATCTTCTATTACAGTGGCTGATTATGTGACAAATTACTAGATTTGAGTCCAGTAGCACCTTAGAGGCCAACAAGTTTGACTCTCGAAGGGAGCTTTGACTCTCAAAAGCTTATACTCCAGAAATCTTGTCAGTTTCGGAGGTGCTACTGGACTCAAATCTAACTGTTCTACTGCAGCCCAACACAGCTGCCCTCTGAAATATATGGGTTAGTAGATCAACAGTCTCACATTTGCGTTCCCTAAGAGCTCTTGGGTGTATGCCATCAGGACCTGGAGGCGTATTGGTTTTTCAATTTCCTAATTAGTCTAGAACTTCATCTCTTCTCACCCCATTTTGACTCAGTTCTTCAGACTACCTTCCTGGAAATAGTGGCTGTGGCATGCTTTACACAGTGAACACAGAAGCAAAAAAATCATTTCGCTTCTCTGCCATCTTCCTTTAGCAATCCTTTTATTCCTTCGCCAACCAAAGGCCCCATTACTTATCTGGCTGGTTTCTTGCTCTGGATATATTTAAAAAAATGTTTGTCTTGATGCTTTTAGCAATCCGCAAACTGCTGCTAACATACTGCCCTTGTACAGATCTATGGTGAGACACACTTGGAATACTGTGTACAGTTCTGGTCACCACACCTAAAAAAGGCTATTGCAGAACTTGAGAAGGTGCAGAAAAGAGCAACCAATATGATCAGGGGACTAGAGCAACTGCCCTATGAGGAGCAGTTAAAACGCTTAGGGCTGTTTAGCTTGGAAAGAATGCGGTTAAGGGGAGACATAATAGAGATCTATAAAATTATGCATGGTTTGGAGAGAGTGGACAGGGAGAAGTTTTTCTCCCTCTCCCATAATACTAGAACGCGGGGTCATCTGCTGAAGCTGGAGGGTGAGAGATTCAAAACAGATAAAAGGAAGTACTTTTTTCACACAACGCATAGTTAAATTGTGGAACTCCCTGCTCCAGGATGTGGTGATGACTGCCAACTTGGAAGGCTTTAAGAGGGGAGTGGACGTGTTCATGGAGGTGAGGGGTATTCATGGCTACTAGTTAACATGGATACTAGTCATGATGCATACCTATTTTCTCTCCAGTATCAGAGGAGTATGCCTATTATATTAGGTGCTTTGGAACACAGGCAGGATAATGCTGCTGCAGTTGTCTTGTTTGTGGGCTTCCTAGAGGCACCTGGTTGGCCACTGTGTGAACAAACTGCTGGACTTAATGGACCTAGGTCTGATCCAACATGGCCTTTCTTATGTTCTTATTTTTGCATGTCAAATTATTAATTTACACTTCTTTTGCCATATCATGCTCTCTTCTATTCATTTCTTTGTGAGAGACCTTCCACTTTTGAAAGAAGCCTTTTTGCCTTTAATGGCTTCCTTGAATTGGGTCTTTAACTGTGCAGGCATCCTTTTAGACTTGGCAGTACCTTTCTTAACCTGGGGAATGCATTCTATCAGGGCTTCAATTAGTGTACTTTAGGGATTGGACTTTCTTGAATTTCTCTCTCAGCTTCCTTCTGAGTGTTGAACTTAATAGGACTGTGGTCACTGTTCGTAACTGGTGCAACAATATCTACATCTTGCACCTGGACTTGAGCCCTGCTCAGAACCAAGTCTAAAAACACCACTCCTCTGGTTGGCTCGGTTACTAACTGTTCCAGTGCAGTGAGAAATTGTATTTTTAAAAATTCTTAATGTATTTTGTTAATGCATCCATTCTGTTTACTTTTTCCATTTCTGTTAGTAGGAGTACATAAAATGGGGCTCCAACCTTTTTGTTTTCCATCCAATTTAGATGAAACTGTCTTGGATTATGTAATTCACCTGAAGGATTTTCCCTGCCAGGTTCAAAGGAAGCCAGAAAGGGTGCCAGAATAATAGGCAATTAAATTATTATTAACAGGCAGGGGCAGACATTGGGCACCCCAAGAAGGCAGGCAGCACTACAAGAATAGATACATTCATGTGTTGGGCACCTCAAGCGGAGAGTTAGGCAAATAGGCTTGCATTTGGCAACCTAAGGGTAGCAGGCAGAAGTACAGAGCAGACAGTTTTTCCAGGTGCAGTCTCAGACTGGCACTTCTGTTGCTGCACCTCAGTACTATTGTTCACTACTGCAGAGCTCTTGCTTCACTTTTCTACCCTCCACCCAGAACCCCCATGCTTAATGTTGTTGGGTGGACTGCTGCCAAAAGTTCCAGCAAGATTGCATCCTTGATTGCTGTATTCCTTCCCTCTTCCACAGACTATCCTGGTTTTAGGCATAGCTACCAGTACCTTACTTATTATTCAAACAGCAAGAGCAATTCCTTAATGGAAAACAAAAACTGAAATAATATTATGATGGAAATCACATTCTTTTCATAATCTCTCTTGCCTTACTTTTTGCCTTACAAGTATAACCATGACCACCACCAAGTCCTTTCTTCCAAATTCCTCCTCTTTATAATGTTCTTCCTTGTCTTTCCTGTTACGTGCACATACAGATTCCTACAAAGACCTTGAGCAAAAAAAGTTCTCAGTTGAATGCAAGTGTATCCTTTGGGGGGGGGGGTGTAAAGTGCCTTCAAGTCACAGCCAACTTATGGCAACCCCTTTTTGGGGGTTTTCAAGGCAAGAGACTAACAGAGGTGGTTTGCCAGTGCCTTCCTCTCACAGCAGCCCTGATATTCCTTGGTGGTCTCCCATCCAAATACTAACCAGGGCTGACCCTGCTTAGCTTCTGAGATCTGACGAGATCAGGCTAGCCTGGGCCATCCAGGTTTGGGGTGGTGGTAGGGTTGTCAAATTTGAATGTGCAAGTCCTCAGCTGTAGCACCCATGCCTGTATCTACATGAGCCTAAAATGCAAAACACTGGCAAACACTCCTGTTGCCAAACAATTTATTTGTATAGCTTGTGCTTGCTCAGCCAAATAATCTGTTGCATTAAGCTCATTTTTGTGTCCCTTTTTCTTAGCCCTTTCCCTCCTTATTCCATTGCAAATAGGTTAGTTTCTATGGAAACAACTATGTCATTGATATGGGTGGAGTTTAGCAATGTCCACGATCAAAGAATAGAGTAAGTGTTAGCAATCACTTTAAAAGCACAGTAGGGTGCGCAAAAGGTATAACCCCTGTTAATGCCATGGTTGCTGTAGTCCTTGATGTGCTGCAAATTTGAACTGAGGATAATTCCACTTTTCCTCTGTCTCTTCCTTTGCTAGCCTTTAAGCTCTCACTCCAGCATTAATACTTAAAAATGTAATTAAAACCTATCTTTTTTTTCTTTAATCCATTCCCACTTGACATCCTAACTCTGAGTGCAAACTTTATACAAGGGCCATATTACAGTAGTTTTAGTGAGAGACATTTTTTTTCTGTCAGGCTGCTGGCAACCTTATCAGTGGTCTGGTCCAATTTCTCATCCAAAGTACCTGTTAACATGTTAGTTTACTAACAGATGAACGTTTTATTTACTGAACAGAAACAAAGATGGCTGTTTCAAACAGGCTATGAGTGTCCAGGCCAATATGGCCTAGGTACTGCAGCAAAATTGCTAAAGGTGAACCCTGTCCAGTATAATAGTTACTTAATTAAAAATCTTTGCATACAATTCCCTGTGCAGTCTGCGTTTCTTCATCGGGGAATTTGTTTAGTACTTAACAAGTACATATTACAGCATCGAATAAGGGATAGACCAGCGTTTCTCAACCTTTTTACCCTTGCGGAACCCTTGAAATAATATTCATGTCTTCGGGAACCCGTACATATGATGTACATATGATTAGCCTATTCATCACCACCTCAACCCCAGTTGAGAAACGCTGGCTTAGACACACACCCACACTAGCGAGGACCTGCAAGACTTGTGGTGGGTGAGAAGGCCCATCCTTCCTCCCCCTCACCAGACCGGCCACTTGCTATCCAGCTGCACTGCTGCCACTCCCCCCCAACCCACTCATCTGATGCATGCAGTAGAGGGGGCAGAGGCTCCTGCTCCTCTTCCCCACCTGCTGCAGCACTGGCACCGGGGCAGCGGAGGGGGGCAGCGGGAGCAGGGTATCTCCTGCTCCTTCTCCTCTACCTGCAGATAAAAGGCAGCGGTGGGGGAGATGGCAAGGATGGTGGAAGTTGGGCCATGGATGCTCCAGGTCCTCCTCCCCTGCCTGACTGCCCACCTGCCTGCCTGTAGAGTAGAGGTGGAGTCAGTGGTGGGCTGTCCGCTGGCCCCACACCCTCCTCACCTCCACGCTCACAGTAGGTTTATGTCATCTGCACAAGTGAAGATGACATCCTTCTGTTCTTTTTTTTGGGGGGGGGGAAATCATTTTTCTACAAACTTGTGGGATCCCCCAGGCCTGCAGAAGAATACCCATTCTCTGAACCTGGCCCCTTGCTCTGGGTCTATCAGTCCACATGAGGGCCTGGTTCAGGCACGGTCTCACCAAACATGACTCTCTACCAGAAAGAGATGTAATATGTCCCTGCTAAACAGTTTCCCTTAAGAGGTCAGTAAAATGCATCTGGAATTTTATCTAGAATTTTTCTAACAAATAATAATTTTACCTTACTGTCTTTACTTTTAGCATTTTTTCTGGTTTCGGTACAGCCCTCTTCCTTTCTTCTTTTGGATTGCTAGATAATGCTGTGCTGTAAACTTGAATCTATCTCCCTACCTGTCAGCTTGAGAAAGTCTGCCTTCAAAAAAGACCATTTATGTTAAGATGTTGATATGAAATGAAAGACTTCTTCTTGGGTTCATTCCACATGAATGGTTCCTTTCCGAATTAAAATCTGTTTTTGCAGTGACCTTTCTGGCAGATCCATATTTAAGGTAAATTGTTTGGTGGCAATTTTTGCATTCTGCCTCTCTTTTTATGAATGGGGAAGCTGAGGCACCAGTTAGCCAAAAAAAATCTCAGATGGATTAGACATGAGAAATTAATCCAACATCTCATATTTTATTTGAACATGTGAGAACAACCCAGTTCTTCCTATAAAATTAGGAAGAGGCAACAAAGATTGCCAGGATCCTGATTACAGGGCAAGAGCAAAGAATAGTTGTCCTGTATCAGTTTAGTAAGTCAAAGACAGGAAAGAAGCAGATTAGGATATGTTCTATCATTTTGTCCAGGAACCCAGCAGGACAATTTAACAAAGCTCAGAGCAAAATGATCTAGACAGGGTAAAGTTTGCTAGAATTATATTTTTTGAGCAAGGCAGGCTCTAACAAAATGGCAAAACTATCTCTTCTGAGGACTGAGTTCAAATACTGCTTTTAGGGATTTGGGGTGAGTAAACTGGGGCGGGTTGCAGCTTTAGTAGTAGAACACGTGCTTTTCATTTAGAAAGTTCCAGGTTCAATTGGGGCAGATTGGGTCCCAATATGAGGGTGGCCCAGTGTGAGGTGGGTGGAAACCACCACTGCTGTGATCTGGCCACCTCCACACACATAGCACATGGGAGCCAACAGCCTCCCCCAAGCTATCACCACCCTGCGTAAGGCAGGGTGTGTGTGTGTGTGTGTGAGAGAGAGAGAGAGAGAGAGAGAGAGCTGGGTAGGAGTCATAGCAAGCCTGCATCTTCCCTCCCCTTTTTGTCAGGGGGATGGGGTAGGACCCTTTTCTAGAGCAGTTCTTTGCCTTCCAGTCCAGTTTTGGATTCAGTGTATAAGCATCCAGTTAAAGGAAGTAGCAGATGTTAGAAAAGACCCTTCTCTGCCTAAAACTGTGAAGAGCTATTACCAGCCACAGTAGGGGGAAAAATCAGCTAGATGGACCATCTAGCGGTATATGAGGCAACTTCATAAGAATTTTAAATATTTATTTCCAGTTACCTCATTTTCTGCAAACTAGAAGAAAATGACCCCATATCCAACAATGTAGTAGCTCCTCAGGCAAGAGACTTATCCTCAAATCTTTCCCACCTCCAGAAATAGTGTAACTGTCTTCTGGTCTCCTGTGAACTGCTGGTCTCCCAATACCCAGGAGGCCGTCATGGAAGGCTCCTTGTATGGAATTTTGTTTTGTGGGCCCTTGAAATCCCCATGGGTCATTGGTTGCTGATCTTGCTAGGTGATAATGCTACCCGTACTTGCATACCTCCTGAAGCCATTTAGTTACCATATTTATTTCTTCTACTTCTTTAACACGTACCTTTGAAATGGCTTCAGGAATACCTGAAGAAGTCAGGCAGAAAAGAACCAGGAGAACCAGATTCAGGCTACATGCAACTTTTAAGCAGTCTGGAAGGATATGCTGCATTCTGCCAAATGGAATCAATTTTTTCACACTCAGGAAAAAAACCTGTTTCTGTAAGTTAACAGCAGGAGGTGGCGGGATAGTGTTGACTGACCAAACCCAATGATGTTACAAACCCCCTCCCCCCCTCCTCATGACAGTTTTGCAATTCTTTAAAAATCAATTTTAAAAAATAAGGCAATGAAGGAGCATTATGTGCGTTTTCCTTTACACTGTGAAGGTGGGAGTAAGCTGGACTCATCTTGCATAATATTTAATGTACATGAGTCTCAAATTAACTGGCAATGGGTTTCAAATTTCTGACCTGTATACCGTATATACCCGTGTATAAGCCTACCCGCGTATAAGCCGAGGTGCCTAATTTCTCCTCAAAAATGGGGAACAATTAGGCACCCGCGTATAAGCCGAGGGTCAGTTTATAATCCCTCCCCCCCCCCCCGCAGGCTTACCTGACCGGGCTCCTGGCGGCGGGAAGTGGCGCGTGCCCGGCAGGAGCGGCGGCACGGCCTCCCTGCCGTCGCAGGGGGCCTCTGGAGGCCTCTCTCAGTTGGGAAAAGGCGGCGGGGGCGGCGGAGCGGCCTCCCTGTGGCCGTAGGGGGCCTTTGGAGGCCGCTTCTGGCCGGGGAAAGGCGGCAGCGGTAAGTTCCCCCCTCCCTCCTCCCTCCCCCCTCTACCGTATTGACCCGCGTATAAGCCGAGTTCGGCTTTTTCAGCCCTTTTTTTGGGCTGAAAAACTCGGTTTATACGCGAGTATATACGGTAAGTCACTACCACTTTCAGAGCCAGTAACCCTTAAAATCATATGGCAATATTATTATTATTATTATTAATAATAATAATAATATTAAAATAATATTAAAATTGTAGGGTAATTTTTGGAAGCCAGGAATATCAGTGGCTGTTAGTTGAAGGCATATGCTGCTGTGAGTGAACACAAATGTAATAAAAAGTAGCTGTCAGGGAACTCTTCAGCTGCTGTGTGAACCTGACTTCCTTCCAGCTTTGCAACTAAAAGGACAGGTATGCACCTTAGTAACCCTCTCTGTGGTTCAGGTGGGCTGCTTAAACATTTGTTTATTGAAATGCAAAACTTTTCTGGGAATGGAGGGGAGGTTTCTCGGCAACTCCACAGAGTGCCTGTGGACAACTGGCTTTTACTTCAGCATTACCAAATGGGTCTTTTCAGAGTTCAGTCCTGGAAAGGAAAAAGGACGTTTGGACTTAACTCACTGCCTGCAGTTTTAAGCAGAGGTGCCGCCATTCAAGTCCATTTAAGTCAATGGGCTTAGAAGGGTTTAACTCTGATTAGGATGGTGCTGTCCAGGTGCTTCCAGATCTGCCTGCCTCCTCTAAAAATGCTTGTGTGTGTCTTTATCCTGTTTTACCAAACATATCTGCAACAGGTAGTAGAACAGTTCTGAAAACTTCCTGAAGAGTCCAGGTCTGGCTGCCGTTGGAGACTGGATAGGCAATTCTTATCTGTCCTTTCATTCGTACAGTTGGCTTAAAAAAGAAGTCACCCTTAGTTTGGAATTACAGTGTACAATCCAGGACTACTGCAAGGGGGTGGGGGGAAACCCTGTGTGTTTTGTCCCTGGTTAACCTAAGTTCACAATCCTCCTCAACGTGAACTCGGTGAACAGTAGCTTTGCAGCACCAGGTTTATTGATAGGCTAGTCAGTGATGCTAGGAAAAGTTGAGGGCAGCAGGAAAAGAGGAAGACCCAACAAGAGATGGATGGACTCAATAAAGGAAGCCACAGCCCTCAATTTGCAAGATCTGAACAAGGCTGTCAAAGATAGGACATTTTGGAGGACTTTCATTCATAGGGTCACCATGAGGCGGAAGCGACTTGATGGCACTTAACACACACACACACACACACACAGAGAGAGAGAGAGAGAGAGAGAGAGAGAGAGAGAGAGAGAGGTGCTGCAAAAGCTTTAAATGGCACAATTGCAGTAAATCCCCTTCTGTTCTCAGGCAGCCATCCTAACTACGGCTGTCGATTTGGTTCGTCCTGAACCGAAAAACAGCCAAATTTCCCCTGATTCGGCGGTTTCCGGTTCAGATAGAGCCGAATTTAAAAAAAGGTGGGAAAACGAGGAGCCGAATTCGGCGAGTTCAGGCAAACACTGAATAAATTTGGCAAATTTGGGGGCTCCGAATCAGCAGCATAACCGTCAGTTAGTAAGCAACTAGCAGCATTCTCCCATGGCCAATGGTGGCCAAGCCGGGCTTCTGGCCAATCAGTCGCGGTTGAGTGTGTGAGCCCAGCTGCTGCGCGGCCCGGGGAGAGAAAGAGAGAGGGTCTGTTTGTGTGGAGAGAGATCCCCTTGGGGGGGGTGCGTGTGCACATTCTCGCTTTTCTGAGGCTCTGGGGGGACTTGTTTGAAGGTAGAGGTCCCAAACTTTCAGTGTAGCTTGAGGGGACCCTTCTTGCAAGAACCCCCATGTTTTGTGAAGATTGGGTCAGGGGGTCCCGAGTTATGGGGCCCGGAAGGGGTCCCCCATCTGCCCATTGCAATAAAGCCATTACAAACACATTCGTGGCTTTCCGTGGCTCCGGGGGGCATTTTTGGAGGTAGAGATCCCACACTTTCAATGTACCTTGAGGGGACCCTTCTTGCAAGAACCCCCAAGTTTTGTGAAGATTGGGTCAGGGGCCCTCGAATTATGGGGCCTGGAAGGGGTCCCCCCACCCATCTGCCCATTGGAATACAGCCTTTAAAAACACATTCGCGTTGGGCCATACCATTACCCCGGCCCGGAGGTCTGGTTGCCTCGGCAGTTGAGCCATAGCATTACCCCTGCCCGGGGGTCTGACTAAAAAGCAATTAATCCTGAGTTATGGGGTCCCCCCATCCACCCATTGGAATGAATGGGAGCAGGCAATCCTTAATGTGCATCTAGAGAGCTGCTAATCCAAGGGAAAACCTCCCGTGCATAAATGGCCAGAGAGTACATGTGTGTGAGTCTGCTAGAATCGTATTGGATTACTCCTGAGTCCTAACTCCCAGTCCCTGCTCCTGATGGAAGAGAAGAAGACATCCACAGTAAAACCCATTTGGGGGCTTTTCTCTATAATTCTCTATAATTTTTTTCCTGAGTATGTGGGGGGGGGAGATTCTGTGTGTGTGTGTGTGTGAGGGGGAAGCCAAAAGGGGGTGGGTTTACCTGTTCTTCTGGGGGGTGGGCTTGATTGCCTCTGTGTGGGACTGTGCTTTCTACTGTTTTCACCAGTTGCCAACTTTGTGTGGAGTTAACTGTGGGTCAGTGAGTCTCTCTCTGGCTGGTTCCTATTGTTTCCAATGGGCTGTGAAGCCGCTCCTGTTGTTTCGAATGGGCTAGCCTGTCATTCGTTTTAGTACATCCCCTGTAATGTATTTCAGTGGAGTCAATGCAAGTCAACCAACATTCCCCTGTCCCATTACCTTCATTGGGCTGGGCAACCTCTCCCATTGCTTCCAATGGGCTGACTTGTCATTCGTTTTAGTGCATCCCTTTTAATGGATTTATTCCAATGGGCAAATGGCGGGAACCCTTCTGGGCCCCATATCTCGGGGGGCCCTTTGACCCAATCTTCACAAAAATTGGGGGTTCTTGCAAGAAGGGTCCCCTCAAGCTACACTGAAAGTTTGGGACCTCTACCTCCAAAAATGCCCCCCCCCCGCAGTGTCATGGAAAGCCGCGAATGTGTTTTTAATGGCTTTATTCCAATGGGCAGATGGGGGGACCCCCTTCCGGGCCCCATAACCTGGGCCCCCCAAACCCAATCTTAACAAAACTTGGGGGTTCTTGCAAGAAGGGTCCCCTCAAGCTACACTGAAAGTTTGGGACATCTACCTCCAAAAATGCCCCCCGGAGCTGTGGAAAGCCACAAATGTGTTTTTAATGGCTTTATTCCAATGGGCAGATGGGGACCCCCTTCCGGGCCCCATAACCCGAGGGCCCCTGACCCAATCTTAACAAAACTTGGGGGTTCTCGCAAGAAGGGTCCCCTCAAGCTACACTGAAAGTTTGGGACCTCTATTTCCAAAAATGCCCCCCGGAGCTGTGGAAAGCCACAAATGTGTTTTTAATGGCTTTATTCCAATGGGCAGATGGGGACCCCCTTCCAGGCCCCATAACCCGAGGGCCCCTGACCCAATCTTTACAAAACTTGGGGGTTCTTGCATGAAGGGTCCCCTCAAGCTACACTGAAAGTTTGGGACCTCTACCTCCAAACATGCCCCCCCAGAGCCACGGAAAGGCGCGAATGTGCTTTAAATGCCTTTATTCGGCCAAATTTTTCCCCGAACTCCGAATCTCACCCCGAATTCCTCAGATCCGAATTGGGGGAGTTCGGACTTTGGCATTTCCCGAATCAAAACGGGCCGAATTTTGCCAAATCCAAATTTTACCTATTTTTTTTTTCCAACAGCCCTAATCCTAATGACACTTTCCTGGGAGCAAGACCCATTGAACAACATATTCAGACTAACCACTGAGTAGACCCGCTTAGGCTTGCTCCCTCAGTGTCTAATTAGAAAACAACAACAGCTATCGCTGCTATTATACACTGCTGATGATAGTAGAATTCACCAACTTGGTCCAATGTGTAGCAAAGAAAAGAAAAAAGATAAACTGATACCATATTGATGTTACCTTTGCTTGTAGAAGCTTCAGCTGTTTGTCATGTGATATTACCCTTAATTACTGCAGTGGCAGATCAGTACTTGCAAAAGAACAAATATCAAGTCCATCATTAATATGATATCTTGTTTGAAAACTTTATAAACTTGATCATTTTGCCAGAAGAGATGGCACAGTCTGGCATCCTTAAACTGCTCAAATCTACAGCTCCCAGGACTCCCTTCTATCAGCTGGGCCCACAGACTCCTTCTGGTTCAATTAAAGCTTGGTCAACTTTAATCAAAGTGCTTTAACTTTAGAGGAAGAGAATGAATATGATTTCCCATATTTCTGCACTGGTTTATATCCTAGTTTGGAGTGATATGTTAGCTTTAAGGTTGCATATTAAAACTAAGGGTATGTGTGCACAGTGTGTTAAAAGGGAGATCACAGCCAAACTGATTGCCAGTAGGAAGCAAGAGCATGTATGAACTAGACGAAGAGCTGGTGAGCTTGCAGGGCGGTGAAACACCAAACACTGACCGCGGCTGCCAAGTTCTGTTTCCCTTTGCTGAGTGCTTTGTTGAACATCTTGTTCATCCAGCCTTTCACCCCTGATAGCAGCAGCAAACTTATTGGCAGGCTTGTTTGCTTTTGCTTTGCTGAGGAAAATTGGATGGAGCGCCAGCTGCTGAGGCTTAGCCTGGACACATCTGAGAGCAGGCTAAGGAGGGGCTGCAGAACCAGGATCAGTGGCCACTGCCAACTCTAGATAGGGTGAGACCTCTGGGAAAGAGGTGTGTGGATCTCGTCCCATAGCAGCTTTCCTTTTCTTATGAGCACACCCAAGATCAGTCAAATGTCAAGTGTCTTTAGCTGCTCTGTGCAGCTCCATTTGGAAAGCAGAAAAATATGGTGTTCATGTCCAAAAATACACAATTGGATCCCACAGTTTGTAACTTAGCTGCAAAAACCTATGATGGAGATAAATTGAGGCTGTGGTGTTGGAGATGTAACTCTGCCCCTGTACTGTTTTCCTCGTGGAAAATCCCTCCCCCCGCCCCGGCTGCTTTAAGCTTTGATAAGGGGGAAGAAAGGCACCCCTATTGTAACGGTCTTTTCTCCCACCTACCTGGACTTAAAGCAACTGAGGGGGTAGGGGAAAAAACCTTTCCAGGTACTCTAGGGCTCTGATCCATATAGCTCTGGCTGCTGTTTGCTGCTAATTTACATTTATCCATGTACAATAAATTTGAATCTGAACCATTTATCCAATCACAGATCCCCGAACATTGCATGTAGTTTGGCTGTCAGTACCCTTACAATAGGCTGTTTTGAGAAGGGGAGTTTAGAAGGGGGATCATGAGTATGCATTAGGACTGGATGGCTGAGTAATGTTTTAATTTTAAAACCCTGATGTTGCCCCCCCCAATCCCACTGCAGCTAGTCAAGAGAGAGCTCTTTATTGTAGAGGTGAAGTTGACATGGGATATCTCCTAGAACTCAGTTACTCTCTCAGGATCCGCCCCAAAAACCTCCCGCCGGTGGTGAAGAGGGACCTGGCAACTCTAATCACTGGGCAAAACTGGAAACATCTGGCTTTATATAAAATGAGCACCTCATTTTTGTAGGAGAGGGGGAGACTAGGATCTCATGTGTGCCTTCAACAAAGCCAGAATCAAGTAGCATAGTTATGGTGAGGAACTGAACGTAGGGCGTTATTTGCTTGGATACAGTTTGGTGCATCCAGGTTACTATACTAACCCCCAAAATAGCACCAAACAGATTATGGCTCCCCAAAAAGCAAGGGAAGTGACAGCAGAGATGGGAAGAGAACACTTGATATTTTGTGTGTGTGTATGAGAGAGAGAATGGGTGTGGGAGTATGTATGAAAGGGGAGGTGCCCGGTCCTGAGGTTTACAGTATTGTACTCAGTATTATCTATTTCATTCAATATTCCATACTCATAACTGAGTGAGCATAAATTGAGATCTCAGTTGTTTGACAAGCCTTTCTAAAATCCTTGAAGAACTGTTAGTCACCACTAGACATGAAATATTCCCAGAATAAGAGGAAATAGCTATTTGTATATCAAGTCATTGAAATGCATAAATGCATGTGCCTTTAGAAATGATGTTGATCTTGTTAGAAATTATCTACATACAAAAGAAAATTCAGTCGGGCTTAAAGTTGTCCATGAAGTAACACTTTAAAAAGCCACAGTATACCCAACATCTGTGAATCTATTGATCTCCTGATTAAAAAGCCAAATTGTTCATCATGCAATAGTACAAATGATTTTTAAAGTAAAATGAAATTGTGCCCTTGTGCTTATGTTAACTACATTGTGAGTGTTGCCTATCTCAATGCAATTCACAAGAGTTGAATAGGGTAAGAATGACAGCTCATCATCCTGCCAGCGTATCTTTCTATGCATCTTTTGTCCACAGGCTATAGAAAAACCTCTCATAAGAGCTACTGGCTGCTTTCGATCAACCACTTGAGAGTAGTGCCTTTAAAGCTCATCTGACTACTCACCTGCAAGTGGTTTGGGGAGTGCAAAACCACCATCTGAGAGCCAGGGTGGTGTAGTGGTTAAGAGTGTCAGACTAGTATTTGGGAGGTCCTGGTTTAAATCCCCCACTCAGGCCATGGAAACTTGCTGGGTGACCTTAGGCCAGTCACACTCTCTCAGCCTAACCTATCTGACAGGTTTATTGTGAGAATAAAATAGAAGAGAGGAAAATAGTGTAAGCCATTTTGGGTTCCCATTGGGGGGAAAGGCTGGGGAATAAATGAATTAAATAGATATATAAAGGCCTGTAGTGCTGTGTGTTATGTTTTATTTACAATTGTAATAAAGACACAGGTAGGTGGACAGCTTGCTTTGGCCTTTATTGGACTACTGCAAAGGGAAAAAAACCAAGAGAAGTCAAACTGAGCTTGCACACAGCAGAGGTGTGAGTGGATAGAGAGGCATGGATGCTTTTTCCCACCCCCTTCTCCCCATCAAAACCAAACTGTTCTTTGCTCAAAAGAAGCAGACTGTGCTCCTCATTCCAGTTCCCTGGAAAGATGGGTAACCGTCCTTTAAAACAACCTGGCTGGGGCATTCATAGGTTTATATTCACAGTACAGATTTATAAAAAAGAAGCCAGAAGAGCTTTGAAGGGAAATTCTATTAGAGTGCAGTTCTTCCTCTTCAATTTCAAAGAGCAGCTTTGATAGAAATGCTGCCTAAGATGCACAATCGGTTCCTATATGCTTATGCAGACTCTGCAAAAGAGAGCAGCTGCATTGTATTCTACTTCTTTAAAGCATAAGTACCGAATTTAACAGTTCTGTTGTTGTTCTCCATAGTGGTATGACTCCTACTTTTATGTTGGTTTTATGTCCACCATGGAATGATCCAGTTCATTTGCACTCTGTGCCCAAAGCCCTGTGGGGACCATCCAGAGATGCAGCTCTGAAGTAGCTCCAGAAATGCAAGGAATGGTTAAGGTTTCATTTGAGTTTCTTAAATTGGGATTAATGCTTTACAGTTCAGTGTCAGGAAAGCAATGATATCATTGACACCATGGTCTTATAGTACAGATTCTGTGGATCAGCTGTGTACCGCTGTACCTGTTATGTTATAAATTGTACTTTAGTGCAGAGCTACTATAAAACCAGTTTGTACCCTTGTGGCCATAAAAACACAGCCTAATTCTTCTTTTGACAATGTATGTTAATAGTAGTATAGACTTAAATGGGTTTTAACAATTGTTTTCTTCTCCCCAGGGAATTCTGTGAATGATAGTTGAGTGGGGAATTGGATGGATGGGTCTGATATAATTTCTGACTGTTCTGAGTTGCAAGACGACTAAATGGGGGAGGCAAAGACATCATGGTGCAGAGCAAAGACTCAGGCTTTTGAATTAGTTTCAGGAATTCTTTTGAAATAAATAAATTGAGTTTGTGGATTAAGAGGCTTTGAGGATGGATTTGAAGGTCTCCCCACCCCAATCTATGTCTCGTCACATAAAGAATAGCCTCAGCACATTCCCAGCTTTAGCGTATTCCACAAAAAGAAACTACCACAAAGCAGACCATTACTTTGGCACCTGCTTGTTCCTAAAACAGGGATGCCAAGTCTGTAGCCAATTCTTTTTGAAAACCAGCTTGATCATATTCCTGCTGGGTATCCACAGACACAGCCTAAAATGTCCTGCACTTAATATCTCCTTTGAAGTCCACTTCTTAGGGAATATATGTCCCAATACAGAACAATGCTGCTGCTCTGAAACTTATTTGGGTTTGATGTAGCTGGCTCAAAGACTAAGCGGTAGTACTAAAGTAAAGGATGCAACTTGGAGGGATTAAGCTATCATCTTTTTGTTTCATCCATTTGAGGAAGAGGACTTCTAGCTCCTCTAGCTTCCGTTGACACCCAAGTGCATTACTTTTAGTTCAGTCCTGTTTTCTGACATTCTCATTTAATAATGTGTCATTCCTGGAACTTGCCAGGGGGGGATTTTCCTTTGTTAAAATGCTAACTATGAAGGTCATGAGTTTGAACACTTAACACAGAATGACCTCATGCATTTCACCTGTGACTCATGATGATTCCCAGGGCTGGCTCAAAGTTTTTTGGCAGCCTCCAGTGGTCGGCAAACTCATTAGTCAACAGAGCCAAATATCAACAGTACAACGATTGAGATTTATTTTGAGAGCCAAAACGCCTTTTAACAACCATTCATGCACGAGAGGTTTTGCCTTGGATTTGCCACTCTCTAGGTGTTCATTTTCCCCCATCTGCATTCTCAAAACTCTGCAGGGGGGCTTATTGTTGAGTTTTGATAATCTGGATGGGGAAAACGTGCATCTGAGTGGCAAATCCAAGGCAAAACCTCCCATTCATAAATGGCCAATAACCCCCCATGCAGAGTTTTGAGAATCTGGATGGGGAAAATGTGCATGAATCAAACATGGCTTTCTCCCCCCCCCCCGGGCCCCGACCTCCTCCTCCTCTCCGCCGCCGCCTGGGCTCCTTCCTTTCTTCCCTCTCCGGCTGACGTGCCGTCCGCCCATCCGCCCGTCCTCAGCGCCTCGGCCTCAACCTCCTCCGCCAGCCAAAACCAGCGCAAGAAATCCCGCCCGCTGATTGGCTGCCGCTGCCCACCTTGACACCGCCGGCCCTCAAGCGCCACGTACAAAACCCGGCCGCGCTGTGAGGGGAGGGAAAGGGGAGGAGGAGGAGGGCGCTTTCCAGAGCCGCACTCAAGGGCCCAAAGAGCCGTATGCAGCTCGGGGGCCGCGGTTTGCCAACCACTGGCCTAGGCAAATGACTTTGCTGCCTTTGCATGCCATGGGGAAACCATTGCTTTCCTCACTTTTTCCGCCGCACCTCAAGGAATCTGCCCCCATTCACACCACCCTCACTAGGGCTGTGGCTTGCTATGGTGCCACGCCTCCCAACACAGGCAGATTGGGAGGCAAAAGTGATCCTGGAACAGGGACATGCACCCTGGCCCACCCATGACCCCTCCACTTCTGCCACTCTAGCCAATCATCTAGATGTGCCTAACTGTCCTGGTAATTCCTATTCTAGCATTAATAGCTACAATGCAATAGCAAAATAAAATAAAACTGATTTCTCACTAGTCTTCATCTTGTGTGAACAGTGGTTATTTTCCACCAGATACGTTCCCATGAAAGTAGGACAGGCACTGCTGTGTGGATCTGTTCCTTTTCCTCAACATAAGAATGAAGAAGAAATGTGCTAAAAGATGTGCACTTTAAAGGGGCTTAGATTTTTACTTCTAGGTTAGAAAGGAGGGTAGATGAAAAAGCTCCTTTTCATAATCTGCGATGTGCTGAAAATCCAGAAGTTAAAAACACTATAGGCAGTGTAGAGGGGCCAAATGATGGGCAAAAGAGGGAGGTGACTGGAGGAGAGGGAAGTGTTGGGAGGAGAACGTAGTGGAAAAAGGTAAAGGCAGAAAGACAGAAGGGTGGGCATGTCCCTCCTTGCCTGAGCCTGGCAGTGAAATTTGCTTCAAGGTCAGAAACCTCATCTTAATTGCTTAATATTTAGTCTTGGGGTAATTAATGTATTAATCAGAATTGATATCCAGAGTCTGCATTTTTTAACTAGTAAGATAATTAATTCAATGATCTCTTGATTAAAGTATAACTTATAGCTCATGTTTGTACCCTGTTTATAGAGAGCATTGGTCAGATGCTTGGACATCACTGCGTCCGATTCTTTTTATTGTTCAGCAGGATAAACTATCTCCAGCACTTTAAAGGCAAAAAATTGCTATAGGTCCCAAATCAGACCCAGGCAGGTAACCCTTCCACTGCACGTAGTTTCACTAATCAAAACTGATCCCTTCCCTTCTGGAAAGGAAAAAAGACAAAGAGAAGGTATAGATCTATGAATTTAGATCTGCAAGTGTTTGGTATATTTGCTCTGTTTGCTCTCCTATAAAAACATGCATGCAATAATATACCTTTTAATTGACTTTAACTATAGCCATTTTACCAGAGTTCCCCTAAGCACATACGAGTTGTTTCTCCCCACCAACGTCAAACCTTAGGTCAGGCCCTGTGAATCTGCAGTGAGGAGAAGAGAGCAAGAAGGAAGTAAAGTGCGTTTAGGCTTTCCACTGTAGAAGAAGTTTGCAACTTACCTGTCCTCCATTCACTCCAGCAGTGGCTGTTTCAAGGTGCCAGCCAGAGTTCTACCAGGCAGTGGCCTTGACCACTTTACTGAAAACATGGGGCAGGTGCCATATTGGATAACGGTGCTCAGAAGAGCCACCAGTGGCATGTCAAAGAGTCACATGTGGCTCCCAAGGCACTGCATGAGTAACACTGTTCTAAACAAAGTCTGCTCAGCAAGCAGGAGGAGTTACTGGTAGGTTTGAGAAGATATGGAACAGCCACAGTGTGTACTACTTAGAACACAAGAGTCTGCAGTACTGTTGCCAATATCCAGGTGGGACCAGGAGTCTGGAAACTACAACTGATCTCCAGGCTACAGAGACCAGTTACCCTGGAGGAATTGGCCCTTTTGGAAGGCAGACTTTATGGCATCACTTCTCTTCTGAGCTCCCGCCCTGATCCAAACTCTGCCCTCCCTAGATGCTGCCCCAATTGTCCAGGAATTTTCCTAGCTGGAGGTGGCAACCCTAGTCTGTATTCTTAAGTGGAAGAATTGTAGATCAAAAGCAGTCAAAAAGGCTATGAAACATTTCTGTGCTGTACATTTTTTTAAGGTTTTCATTAATGTTAGAATTTGTTATAGTAAAGAAAAAAGGGATTTTGGTTTAGATTTTCATTAGCTTATGTCCAAGTACATGTTCTTGCTCAGAACTTGAGACAAGTAGTTTGGGGTAGAGTTGCTTCAGAAATCAAACCTCTCCACTTTATATAGGTGGTTGAACTACGATCAGCACCTCTAAATTAAAGCTGTGCTAAGACCATAACTTAAATAGCCCAGGCTAGCTGGGTCTTGTCAGATCTCAGAAGCTAAGCAGGGTAAGCTCTGGCAAGTACTTGGATAAAAGCCCACCAAGCAAGTATAGGGTTGCTACACAGAGGCAGGCAAACCACCTCTGAATGTCTCTTGCCTTGAAAACCTTATGGGTTACCATAAGGCAGCTGCAATTTGATGGCAACCCCCCCCCCAAAAAAAACCCTGTAGTTCTGGCTTGCACTATGCTGGTGGCACTGAAGTACAAATTCAAGGAGAAAAAGAAGCAGTATAGTTATATCCACCTTTAAGATCAGTTGCTACCTTTCCCTTCCCATCACTGAGTAAATGAAATCCAGCCGCATCACTTCAAAGGGAGTTGATAATGGTGGCAATGGTATACAGAACCTGTCATCGCTTCTGAACCTGCTAAGGTTCTTATTACAGGGGTAGCTCTTCTGTAATAGGGAAATGGGTGGTAACGTGAATGAGTCATTGGTATGTTGCCTAATTGCTTCCTTCTTTCTACCACCATAGGGTGGGAAGCTGGCGGTGGCTGTGATCCAAATGTGACTGGGTCCTTTTCCAAAGGATTGCATGGTTAATGGCTGACACAGACTTATAGCACAATTTTTGGCTTTGCAACCTGCCATGGTCTGACCTGAATAAGAGTTTAAATCAAATTCAGTAGCCTTGTAAAGAACATAGCGACGCCAACTTCTGTAGCATGGTTGATTAATACTTTAAAGAAGCTGAAAGATAAACAGGGAAAGAAAAGTATCAGTAACATAACTGGTAATAATATTACTGGGCTCATTATAAATGAAGCAGAGCTGTAAAGTAGATTATTTTACTTTTGGTTATGAGTCATTCTGTTCAAAATATACTAACATACAGCAAATTATAGGAGCAAAGATCAGTGGCTGTTTAAAATTATAACTGCAGCTTTACACTGCCTCAGATCAGGGCTGGGGCACAGAGGGAAGAGTGATATAACCCTTACTCCCATGAAAACTGTCATTATTCAAATATCTCCCTGCTTGTGAATGCTGTTTGCATTTTTTTTGCTGTCAATTCATAGCTGACTTATGGCGACCCCATAGGATTTTCAAGGCAAGAGATGTTCAGAGGGGGTTTGCCATTGCCTGCCTCTGTGTCATGACTGGTATTCCTTGGAGATCTCCCATTCAAATACAAGCTGAGGCTGACCTTACTTAGCTTCTGAGATCTGATGAGTTCAGGCTAGCCTGGGGCTATCCAGGTCAGGGCAGTGTTTGCATTACAGGGGGAAATAACAGTTCCTTATAAGATATTCCTTGGGCCATTCACACACTTGCAGCCCTGACCTTTGCTAATATTTGGATTGCAAACCTCCAAGGAAGAAAAAAATGGGTGTTTATACCCCACTTTTTCTCGACCTTTAAGGAATCTTAAAACTGCTTACAATCGCCATCCCTTTCCCTCCCTACAACACCTTGTGAGGTAGGTGGGGCTGAGAGTGTTCAGAGAGAACTGTGACTAGTCCAAGGTCACCCAGCAGCCTTCATGTGGAGGAGTGGGGAAACCAACCCTGTTCTCCAGATTAGAGTCTGCTGCTCAGGTGGAGGATCAGGGAATTAAACCCAGTTCTCCAGATTAGAGTCCTCCACTACACCCTGGAACACCAGGGTGCTGCAGATAGGACAGTCAGGAGGGCCTCTCCCTGTGATCTTAACTCCTGGGCAGAAATGTATGGTAGAAGACGGTCCTTTAGATACCCTGGCCCCAAGCCAGGTAGGGCTTTAAAGGTCAAAATCAACACCTTGAATTGGGCTTGGGAAAGGATCGGTAACCAGTGTAGTTGCTGTAATATCGGCATCACATGCTCCTGATAGCTGGCCCCAACCCGCAGTGTTCTGCACTAGCTGCAGCTTCTTAACGCTCTTCAAGGGTAGCCCCAAGTAGAGGGCATTGCAATAGTCTAGTCTAGATGTAAGAAGGCATGGACTACGGTGACTAGAACTGACTGAAACAGGAACAGCGGCAGTTGAGGCAATAGCTGAAGCTGGGCAAGCACTCTGGACCACTGCAGCCACCTGGCTTTGAACACATGAAGCTGCCTTATACTGAATCAGACCCTTGGTCCATCAAAGTCAAGATTGTCTACTCAGACTGGCAGCAGGTCTCCAGCAGAGGTCTTTCACATCACCTACTTGCCTAGTCCCTTTAACTGGAGATGCCGAGGATTGAACCTGGGACCTTCTGCTCTTCCCTAAAGCAATTGCTGTGTTGAGTAGCACTCCCAGGCTGCGAACCTGGCTTTTCAAAGGTGAGTGTAACCCAGTCCAAGACAGGAGAGATCTGAAGTTCCTGGTCTGCCTTTCTACTAACGCAGGGAATCTTTGTTTTGTTAGGATTAAGTGCTTGAGAGAAAGCATAGAGGGGGTAGAGAACTGAGGCAAGGAGGAGGCAAAAAAAAGGCTCTGAAGAAACTTCACTGCACTTAACATCAGGGAAGGCCTAGCCACCAACATTTTACAGATGGAACTAGGGTTACGCCTGCAATAAAGGTATTTTCCTCACGGGGACAGGCTTACATGATTTCCGTTTCTGCTGTGGCTGCCAATAGAGTACATTGGCAAGTAGGCTTCCACGTGGTGGGCTTCCCTGCAGTTGCCCACCCCAGTCCCCCAGCAGTGGCCATTCTCCCCCCCCATGCCACTGTTCCCCCACCAATTTTAAAAAATTACAATTGAATATCGTTATAACACTACAACAAGCTTTGTATCAGGTTCTCTAAATGCCAAAGTTTCATTTAGTTCTTTTTATTGCAGAGATGTAAGTGGGAAGGCATATATCTGCAGTGTAAGGGACTAAAGACTTTTTTAAGGGAAAGCTTGGAATTCAGAAAACCTGATACACAGATAGTTATAACTTTCTAAGTGTATTCAGTTACTGATAACCCCTCCCCCCAAATGCCTACCTCGGTGGCACTGGTGAAGATGGCCGCTGGAGGAGCAGGGCAAGGAAAATTACTGCTGTGCTGGTGGGATTTGGAAAATCCAAGCTTTCCCACTCACATCAGCCATCCAGACTTTGCTGTTATCTCAAAACTTCACAGAATGAGAGGTTGGGAAAGATCGGAGAAAATTGGGAGGTGTCCAGATGTACCATGAGGTTGTAGGGAAGGGGGGGGGATACCTTCTTCACAACAGCATTGATTCGAGGGAAATGATGCTGAGAAAAAAATTCAGTGCAAGCCTAGATATGTGCTACTGATTCATTTTAGAATGGAAACTGGTTTGTTTCCACTTGAGATGAGAACATGGGCTTATATTTTAAATTACTGGCTTAGCTATGGCAGTATGGATTTTATCAATTGGAGAGAGGATGCTCCCAAAGCTCAGCTTTTATGAACAAACCTTTCAAGGCAATTTTATGGTCCAGCAATGATGATTGCTGTTACGCTGGGGTAATGCTGGTATAACATAATCAAGGCTGTATGTCCAATTAGCTGCAAAGTCACAAGCATAATACACTGCAGAAAATGGCAGACATTCCCACAGTGCTCCTTGAAACACTGCAGTTGCCCACAAAAGATTGCTTGCTGTTCATGACCTCATGGCATGCATACAAGGAAGGCACCAATCAAATATAGCAGTGGCATCAACGTCGCGATGAAACCCCCAATCCCATGCCGTTACACAACCCATGCAGAACCACAGCTAGAAGAACTGTCAGTGCTTTCCCCAGTGCAGCGGATCATCGTGGTAAGTTGGTAAGAGAGCAGCAACTGAAATTCATAGGTACAAATGACTGTAGAGATGTGGGTTTGAATCCCTAGGCAGCACAAACACAAACTGTCTGCAGGCAGACACCTGATTGCCTGGCAGCTTGACAGGGAAGAACGACATCCTGCTCCATTCAAACATCCAGCCAAACCCATAGCCCAGTAGGAAGGTGGCACAAGTGAGAAAACAATTGTTTTTACAGGGGGAGAGTCACATACACAAGGAAACATAGTAGCTTCCACAGAAAACTTTAAGGGGCCAGTATCAGGAGCTGCAGAAGAGCACTGAAATGGGAAACTGGTGTGGTAGTGGGGTTGATATGTGGAAGCCTTTAAAAGCTTGAAGCTATACCTGTTCACTCCACAGTGTATTCTCACCTCCTCTTGCTTACACATGCAGACAAAGTGTTACATACCAGTTTATGCCATTGACAGTACTGGGTTATAGGTTTAGAAATATACCTTGTGAGTTAAATCATTGCATATGTGAGGATAAAGTTGATGAGGACCACTCCTGCTGTCCTGTGCATGACACACTGTTTGAATAAAGTCCGTTAACCGGATTTTAAATCCATTTAGTTGCTGGCCTCTGCAGCAGAATTTTTATATGTTGGTGTTATCTGTGGTATAATTCTCAGTGTCATTTTTTTTTTTTTTTTTGCTTTTGCTGCAGTGGTTAAACCACAACAGAATATTTTTTGAGGGGGATGCTTGTATGATATATTGTTACCGTGATCAGAAACGAGATGGGTGATTTTATTCAATTTACCGATGTTTTCAGTATTTCTTCTGAACAAACACTTTAGTGTTCTTTCTGAATTGATTGAGCGGGGTTTTCTCCCTGTTTTTGTCATGGCCAACAGTTTCAGCAATAAAAATTGATTGATGGACTAACAGGTATTGCAGAGGGCCAGTCACACCTAGCAGGAAGGTGGCCTACATCTAATTGGTGTCTGCTTTCTAATTTCCATGATGCTAAGAACCAGACAGCTGTGCTAGAAGCTAGCAGCTTTCCCATAAGAAAAAAATCTCATTTTTTATTCCTTATCTCAGCTATAAACAAAAGATAAGTGTCTCCCTTTCCAGATTTTCACTTAAAAGTGTCATTTCTAGTGCTATCGTACCTGTACCTTTAACAGCTATCTAATCTCTTGAGGATATAGCCCTTTGAATTTTAGCTACCAAATTCTCCCATTCTTCCATGCTTTATACAAGTTGCCCTTTGGTTTCTTAAGACTGGGGAGACTATTCCAATTATTTTTATTGAAAGTGCTTGTAAGCATGGGAAAGCAATCAAATGTTGGATAACTGTACATTAGTCATCACTGTAGCTTATTCATGGAGTTGTTGTTTGGGTCGGCTTTTCTCTGGGTCCGGGAAATGACTAGTCAGCTGAGCTGCTTTTAGAAAACTATTATTGCTTGCCACAGAGGCATGCAAGCACACAATTTTATTTATTTATTTTAAAGACATAATTGCCACTGCCTGCTTGTTCACTTGCACCCTCTCGGGGATAGTGAGGATTAGACCCCTTCAAGAGTCAGTGTAGGTATAATGGTTATGAGCGGTGGTTTGGAGTGGTGGACTCTAATCCGGAGAACCAGGATTGATTCCTCACTCCTTCACATGAGCAGCAGATGCTAATGATGAAGCGGGTTGGTGTCCCCACTCCTACACACGAAGCCAGCTGGGTGACCTTGGGCTAGTCACAGCTGTCTTCGAGCTCTCTCAGCCTCACCTACCTCACAGGATGTCTGTTGTGGGGAGGGGAAGGGAAAGTGATTGTAAACCGGTTTGATTCTTCCATAAGTGGTAGAGAAAGTCAGCATGTAAAAAACAACTCTTCTTCAAGCACCCGGTGGGGGGGGGGCATTCTTTATGGCCATCGAGAGACGGACAGTGGAGGCTGATGCTGCTTTCTGCTACCACCTCTTTGCTTGTTTGCCTGCTTAAATGAGCAGGTGGCCAGAAGGATCAGGAGCTGCTGCCACCAGAGGAAGTAGTGCTGAGGAGAGTTTCAGAGTAGCTGTGTTGGTCTGCAGTGGAACAGCTACTGGACTTGAATTTAGCAGTGCAGAGGAAAGGTCCCGCTATGGGAGGGCTGTGAGCAGCACTGATAGGGTTGCCAGGTCCCTCTTCATCACCGGCGGGAGATTTTTGGGGCAGAGCCTGATGAGGGAGGGGAGGGACTTCAATGCCATAGAGTCCAATTGCCAGAGCAACAATTTTTCTCCAGGTGAAATGATCTCTACTGGCTGGAGATCAGTTGTAATAGCGGGAGATCTCCAGCTGGTAACTGGCAGTTGGCAAGTACTGAGCACTGAGGTAGCCTTGCACTGAGGTACCCTAAGCACTGAGGTAGTCTTGCCAAGGTCCCCTGAAAATCTGGAGCTAACCCTGGGAATTTGGGCCTTAGGTGATTCTGATAACAGAGGGATAAAGCTGGTGTAAAACAGTAGTTGGGTGAGAACAGATTCTTGTCCTTCTCTCTATTGCTGTGCACACATTCAGAAACTGTAGTTAGTAGAAAACTAGAACTTGTTTAGCCAAATACATATTAAGGCCTAGTCTCCATGTGTAGTAGAATGATGTGGGAATGAGGCTATAAAGTCCTGAAGTGATACTATGGGACTTTGGACTGCTGATGAACAACTTTTTGTTTTTAATGTTTCCATTTTTAAAAGCTTCCTGCAAATAGAACAGTAACACCGCAGAGAGCAAGCAGGTCAAGAACTATTCTGTCTTCTGGGTTTTCTTCTATTTCTTCTTTGGCTTCTTTTTCTGTTTCTTTTTGCATGGGGGAATGTTAAAAAATGACACTCCCCATTTTCCTTCTGTAATGGAACTATCTGCTCCATGACCTTAGAATTCTACCTCCTTGTTCTGCCGAATACACAGATCAGTTCTCATGCCTGGTTCACCCCTGCACAAAAATTAGGTAGCAGAGTGTTGAAGTCAGGCTTACCTGCAAAAGGTAATTTCTGGTCCCCATGCTGCATCCCCCACACTTGCTTGATGAAGCGGCAAAGAAAGAAGGGGGAGACAATGGGGTAGATGCCGAGACCTTTTCTGGGGGAGCACCTGGCAGTAATTTCATGGTGTCTGCAATGCTTAGGAACTTCTCCAAATCTCTATGGTTTTAACAGTAGAGATTGGGGGAGTTCCTAGAGTATTGTGGATGGCGTGACATCACTTCTGGGTGCTTGCCTGGAAGTAGTGTCACGGCATCAGCACCACTCCTCCTCCCCAGGATCTGTCTCCAAATGCTCCGGGGCGTTGCAGAGCTGACTACCCTCGCCTGAAGTAATAAAATGGACTGCAGCAATTAACAGTGCAGGTGGAGTATTATGGATTATCTCGTTTCAGATCCTCCCCGGTGTTAAAAACTCTGTAAACAGAAGACCAACACAGCAAGCGAAGAGGGGGAGCAGAATCTGTATTATGTGTGTGTTTGTTCAAATATTAATATCCTACCTTTCTCCAAGGACTCAAGGCAACTAACAAAATGCCAGTAAAAAGAGATACAATATAATCAGAAAACACAGATGGGGCGAAAACGCACGGTCGCTTTAGCCTCCTTTATTCCCTGTTTCAGCCAGGATTCAGCCAGGATCGAACGCATGCGTTTTGCCGAAACATTTGATCCTGGCTGAATCCTGGCTGAAACACGGAATAAAGAAGGCTAAAGCGACCGTGCGTTTTCGCCCATGGATAGCATATCCAAATATATTTAGCCCAGATTTACAGAATCTTTTCAGTCTTACTGATATCCTCAACGTGACTCACCAGAAGAACCATCCCATCTAAAATAGAATGGCTTTGTATGCTTTCCTAAAAGTTGGTGGTATTACTTCCACCTCCAGATCTCAAGTAAACCATTCAACAGGTAAAGTCCAATGATCAAGGAGGCTTTAGATCAAACAGAGGAGATGCATAGAGTATCTCTTTAAGGGGGGTATTATGGCTAGAAGGCTGGAGGAGTACAACTGTGCACAACTTGATATAGGGAGAGGTAGCTCTTCAATACACTTAGAAGGATGCAGCTGTGCTTAACAGGCTACTGTTAGTCTGGAAAGACTTGTATCTCCCATTTTTGTGTGATACAACCTTACTATCCAGGTGCTTCTACATTTGAATGATAGATATGTAGAATATTGACAAAATGGCCGAAATACCACCCTTTCTTCCTGACATACCATGGTTTTTTATGATCATTATTTTGGGAGGATTTAAAAAACTTGGACACACATGAAAGATGTGTTCTCTCACTGTTTTCTGAAGTAGTACAGTTTATTAATTTGATACTTATATTCCAAACCCTCCATTTAAAAACTTACAAGGCAACAACAGGTAAAGGAATAACAGCATGTTGTTGTGTAGACAGAGGAGCAGCATTATACAATAATTGTTCCAGCTGCTGCTCAATGGAAGGAGCCTCCACTCTACTGCCTCAGGGTTTTGCTACCACATTCTGAAGCACGTGTAGACCAGAATGAAGAGAAAGTTTCTCAGGAGGGGTTATTCTGCTATGATCAGGGATTTGCTGGACAGGGCCGGTTTCTGCTTTTTGGAGGCCCTCCCCCATACAGCCATGCTTACTACTTCGTCAGCCCTGCCACTGCCCTGCCTCCATGAGCCACAGGTGTGCCTTTCTGCCAACACCTCTGGGTAACACAAGTGGCCAGAAGTATGGCTGGGTGGTTTGGAGGGAAGCTCTTGCCTTCTTGGCCTGTGCCCCCGAGCCTCTGGCAGCCCATCTCTAGTATAGCCTATCTGCCTTTAGAATAAGTTGAGTTGCAGCCGTTCTATTAAGGTGACAAAATCCTAGATATAACTGTCTTTCAGGCAAAGACACCGTGTCGTTTCTCCTCTCCTCTGCCCTCCCTCCTGGGTAGTTTCAGCCTGATTTTGATGTTGACATCCATTCAGTGGCCTCTCTTGGTAAGGCTTGGGTTGGGTATTTTCAAGGCTGGAACCATTCCAACCTCCCTTGCCTGGCGTTTTAAAGCATGAACGGTTCAGCAAAATTGTCTTCCCCGGGGGCAGTCATCTCATACCTGCCATACAGAGCTACACAGTACGAGGACAGAATCAAGAGCCAAGCCAGGCGCAAGGCTGGAAGAGCACTAAAGAGTGTTGCAGTAGAATGACAGGATCATAAAAGGAATGGAAACAAAAACGGAAGGTCACCATCCCTGGGCACATCCATTTGGGCTCTCTGCAGCTGTTTACAGATGTGATGCTTAATTTACAGCTCAGTTAATGCTCTGTTCTCTGAATTTTTTTGTTTTCCCCCTCACTGCTAATGTTTTCTTTTAAGTGTCTCTCCATGTATTATAGGCATTTGAATATACGTTTGGGTTTTTTTGTCAAAAGATACCTTAAGGAGATAGATTGAGTTTAAACATCACACTCACTTGGCATGGTGCAAGAAAAGGCTTATACCACTTAAGCCGAAAGAGCGTTCAGAACATGTAAAGAGTGCAGAGCTTTCCTCCAGTTCCCTTAAAAGTCCCTCCGAAGCTGGTTGTAACTAAAAATCTCTCTGGCACACCAGCCTGCAGTTTTTGGCTTCAGGGCTTCTCCAAGAGCACATACATTTCAATTTCCAGATATGAAAAAATGTTATGGGGTCTGGGCCCCGGGGATGGGATAAGAGGCTGCCTGTCCCCTTGCACTGGTGATGTGATTCTGGCACCCATCCTATTAGCTCCTGTCTCGGTACAGTGATTCATATGCTTTGGCTGCAGTTCAAATTTTTAGAAGTAATTTATTAAACATTAAGCAGACTAATTTTTAATGGGAGTTAGTGGAATTTTAAGATGCATCGTATTTTAAAATGAGGAAAATTTTCAACTATACAGGCAGCCATTTCTTTTGGGCATCTCCTCTCAGTTTTTGTCTTTACCCTGTACTTTTTATGGTCAGTTTAAAAGTAGCACTAACAGGGTTTCAAGAAGAAGAAGAAGAGTTGGTTTTTATATGCTGACTTGCTCTACCACTTAAGGAAGAATCAAACCGGCTTACAGTCACCTTCCCTTCCCCTCCCCACAACAGACACCCTGTGAGGTAGGTGGGGCTGAGAGAGCTCTAACGGAGCTGTGACTAGCCCAAGGTCACCCAGCTGGCTTCATGTGTAGGAGTGGGGAAACCAATCTGGTTCACCAGATTAGCATCCGCCACTCATGAGGAGGAGTGGTGAATCAAACCCGGTTCCCCAGATCAGAATCCACCGGTCCGAACCACAGCTCTTAACCACTACACCACTCTGGCTCTCCAAGTGATATCTGGTGCATACATTTGTTCAGAAATACAGTGGCTGGTACAGAACCCAGTCACACATCTTCATAGACTGAAGGGCACATCCAGTCTGCAAGCAGATCTCACTGGATACAAGACACTGGCTTTTTGTTTGCTTTGGTTTACAACCACCTCTCACAAAAAGCCCATGCCTGACTTTCTTTCTAACTTTGCATCTAGCTGATTCACCAGGTTATCTCTAAGAATAATATGTCTCATATGATTTCCTCTAAAGCACAGCAGTAGGAACCCACAGAGTAGACAGGCACTTAAGCGAAATTCATAGCCTTATCTTTAATTTCTGCTCAGACTTCAGAGGCTGCATAAGGTAATTAAAGCACTGTCCCTCAGTGAAAGTTTTGTAACCCACAATGTAACAGAGGTTAAATATATTTAAAATTACTTTGTCTAATGAACTCTGATATTATTGCCTGTATAAATGTCTAATCCTTTTCAGAATCTTCCTAAGCTCTTGCTCCAAACAATATCTTGCTGCAATGTTCTTGGCCTACTTTTCCCCAAGCTGAATCTCAGCAAGGTATTCACTCCATACTTCTAATCTCTCTGTGCCCCTTTTCTATTAATTTTATTTCTTCTTTGGTATTTTGCAACTCCTCAAGTTAGGTTCATTGGGAATTTTTTTTTACTGCTATTTAATCCCTCTTCAGAATTGTTAATGAAGATGTTAAGGAAAACTAGGCTTAGTGCTGGTCCCTGCGCTTCCCCTCTGGACGCTTCCTCCCAGTGCAACAGAAGCCTGCCGTTTATCATTACCTTGTGTTTACAGCTTCTTAACTTTGCCTCGGTTCGCATGACAGAATTTCTACCCAAGCCTGTTGAAAATAATTTCTCCAATTAACGTTTTGTGAGACATCTTAACATGCTGCTTGATTAGTCGCAGGCAGAAACGAAAGAAACGGAGATGAACGTTAACCGCACAAGAGGCAACATGTTTTATCTCAGGCAGTAGCCTGTTAGTGACCCCTCGCCTGCACAATTGTGTGTTCAGCCACGGACCCCATCGCTGCTCAGTTGCGTGTCAACTCCCCCCCCCCTTTATTTTGTCACTCCAGGAAAGTTGAATAAGTTAGGAACTCAAACTTGAATGGCAGAGTTCACGTTTCTCACGGAGATGCTTTCACGGGGGTCAACAGTTCAGGGGCTTCCAGTTTCCTTTTGACCAGATTTCAAGAGGCACACCATTGTGAGAGATTTGGGGTAAAGGCAGCTGCTGTTCCAAATACTGGAGCTTCAGCTTGACTGTGTAGATCCAAGTCTGTAGAGATGGTTGTTAAGTTGTAGCTGAGAATATTCTCAGCTGGAACAGGTAAGTATCTCTCAGGACTGCCACAAGTAGTACGGGGGTGGATAAGATTGCCCAGTGTGAAAAGGCTAACCTTTTCATTAAATGAGCATATTTCCCAATTTTGTTGCTTTGAATCTTTTATCCTTTTTGGCTTTGGCTTTTGGAGCACCTCTGTGTCCATGCATTTTCATGTTTAATTCCCTCCACCTTTAATTCCCTTGCCTTTTCAGTTTTAGGCTTTGATTGCAGGCTTATTATGCTACAATCTTCACTACAAAAATAAGTGTTGAGCAGGTGGTGGCAGCAGAATATACACCCACTTCTCAAACTCCAGGTGAATTCAGGATTATTGCATGCCAGTTTTTGGCTGGCCTTGAAATAAATGGCATCTGTGAGCAGAGATGCATCAGGGACCATTACAGTAATTGTTTGTAAAAACATATCTGTCTTTATTCAGTTTATTTACTCATTTACTGCGAGGGCATGTAGGCTTTGAGAATAGTGGTTATGTACAGAAAGGAGAGGAATCTGATAGATATCTCAGATTAGTGGATTAATGTAAAACTATAACCATACTATCATGCTATATCTCCCCCTTCCCATTTCTTTTCATTCTGTTTCCCCCCTTTTTCTTCTCCATTACTTAGAATTACTCCTAAAGGGATGCAGTGGGTATTCTCATCAAATCCTGCATCATGTAATGAAAAGGCTGGGCAAACTTGTTTGTGGGCCTCCTTGTCTTTACCTTCAGGTGCATTTTCTGTTCAAACCTTGAGAGGTTTCCTTTCCCACTACAGCCCTTGGGTAGAAGAAGAAGAAAAGTTGGTTTTTTATATGCTGACTTTCTCTACCACTTAAGGAAGAATCAAACCAGCTTACAATCACCTTCCCCTCCCCACAACAGACACCCTGTGATGTAGGTGGGGCTGAGAGAATGTGACTAGCCCAAGGTCACCCAGCTGGCTTCATGTGTAGGAGTGGGGAAACAAATCCAGTTCATCAGATTAGCCTCTGCCGCTCATGTGGAGGAGTGGGGAATCAAACCCGGTTCTCCAGATCAGACTCCACCGCTCCAAACCACTGCTGTGAACCACTACACCACGCTGGCTCTCTGGTGATCTCCTGTTATTACAACTGATCTCCAGCCAATAGAGATCAGTTCACCTGGAGGAAATGGCCGCTTTGGCCATTGGTCTCTATGGCATTGAAGTCCCTCCCCTTTCCAAAGCCCTCCCTCCTCAGGCTCCGCCCAAAAAAAACCCTCCCGCCGGTGGCAAAGAGGTACCTGGCAACCCTATCCTTCCCCCTCAGAAAAAAGCCCAAAACAAAAAATTGATTATTTATAGTTAAATATTTTGTTAAGGTAAAAATATTCTCTTTCAAAAGAAATTTTGGCAGAAAAATTTGTTGGAGAAACACCTAACCTGTCTTTAAAATGTTCAGGGCAGCTCTTTATGTGATGTAAATTGAGATCAGTGATCTTCCACTGGAGAAGGAGGCTGATAATGTTCTGCTGAATGAAGCAGCTCAATTTAACAGAAACTGAGTGTTGTTTTTTACATTTAAATTTAACAATGTGATTTATTTGTCTGTGTAATATTCTTCCCATGGAAGATGATGGCAGCTCCGTTGCTGAGGAACTTTAAGCAACTCTGGACAAAGAAGTGGACAGCAAGAGGAAAAGAATCATGGTGGTTTGGCAAGATGGGCTAACAGGTTATCTTGACAATTCTCGAATTTTCCTCATTCTGCCTAAGTATTAACACAGACAATGTCTTGCTCAACGTGACTCATTTCTGGTCTATCATTCTCCTGCTTGCTTGGTTCCCTGCATAAATGCAACAAAGGGGAGAAGGTTCCTCCCCCCAAGACAGATTTGTAGTGACCCAAAACCTGGGTTTCTGTTTAGCAGACCTGAAAAACAAAGGACAAAGTCGGGGTGGGGGGGTGTTTTAAGTACTCTTTACAGAGGAAATGTGGAAGGCTGGATGCTTCTCCCACTGCCCTGTGTCCTCCTGATCTGGCATATTGATCATCCTGGAGACGTTATGATCATGATTCACCCGCTCTGGCCTTTCATCCCATTGCCATTTACATTCTTTTGCAGTAGGAGGTAGTGAATTGTCAGAAAGAAAGAAAAATATTGATCCATTTGTCACCCTGGCTCCATTCCTGATCTCTGTCAAACTGTCATGCTCTTATCAGTGGTTCGGTTTGTTTTATCCATCCGTGCTCATAAACAACACCTCCTTTTAGTAGTGTAGTGCAGTAAAGAGGATGGTAGATGGAAGCAGCCAATGCATTACTGACAAGCAGGGTCCTGTGCCCATTCAGCCAAAGTCACACCGGCCTTAGAGCTGTGCATCTGAACCTTCTTTGCTTTACTAGGTTGATAACTGCACACATCGTATAAGGGAGACATATGTAAACCAGTATTACAACTAGAGTCAATCTTACCAGATGTTTGAGTAATTGTTAATATAGTATACAACCTATATACATGCCTAGTTTGATTTAAACTGTTTGTATATGTATATATTTCTGTAAATGTGTGTAGGTTTAACATGGATTTTAATTGACCACTGATGAAGGCCAAATAGGCCGAAACGCGTCTGGCTTGTGGTTAGAGATATCAACCTCAGGAAATGCCATTGTGCTATTTTAACCTTTAAAATAATTTTAATCTAGACATAGCGCTTCCAATAAATTATATTTTCATTATATCTATCTGTCCATCCATCTATCCATCTCTACCCAACCTTGGGTACCCAGCATCTGAACCTTTTCTCCAGTATCACTCTACTCTGTTTCCTAACGTGGCATCCTTTGCCTAGTCATCATCACCCCATTCTTGAGCAACTTGAAATTGTTTGCATATTTTCTGGAGGAGGAAGAAAAATGTGCTCTGTACTGTTATCTAAGCTCTCTGCAGCAACCAGCAATAACTGTTTGGTGCAGTTCACCCATTAAACTGCTCTGAATCTAGTTATAGTCCTCTATAAATAATATTGATGATGGCCTCACTGCAAAGATCTAGAGCCTTTGATTCCGACGGAAGGCAGTGGCGCAAAGTGTCTGCAGTGAGAGATTTTAGGCGATGATGAAGCTCATATATTTTTAGGGGGGTGTCAGATTGGGATGGGAGCGTGGAGATGTAGAGAGAACAGCCTCTCCCTGTGTTGCCACTTTGTTGTATCTCTTATACATTTAACATCTTTTATTTTGTTTTTGTTCTGAAAGGTTTTTTTGATGAATAACTTGTAAACTGGAAAAAAAAAACCTATCTGAAGATGCAAACCTTTCTATATTCGTGGGTTACTGGGAAGAGGCTTTTGTTCCAGATGCTTTGGCCTGCTGACATAAGCAAGGTAGCTGTAAGGAACAGGGCTTTCTTTCTCGGTGGAAGCATCCTCATTATGGTTCTTCTCGTTAAGAGAGGTTTAACAGGCTGATTCTCCTGTGGCTTTTCCAGACGAGGGCTTGTGCTCAATGACTTGCCAGTGGAACGTCTGTTTCCTCTACATTCCTCTGTCTCTGCAGTCCCTTTCGATGCACTCTTAACAAAGGAGAAGAGGCGGCAGTTTTACTCCCTTCCGCCTCATTACTGAAGTCCCCTGACTGGTGTGGCTGTTCATCCATGTCTGTTTGTTACCTCTGGAATAATCTTTTGAGGAGCCAAAAGGGACTGTGGGCAAGAGAAATCCAGAGAAAATGTTGTTTTAGAAAATTTATTATGAAAATTTTGTGCTGCCTCTCCAGGGAATCTGCCTGAGGCAGCTTACAAAATAAAACATAATGCATTTAAAGTTGTTAATTAAAACCCAGCCAGAGCATAAAAGCATACATTATTAAGCAGCTTAAAATAAATAACAGTTTTCAGGCCACAAGCACACTATAAAAATGATGGTAAAAATCAGCACCTGGGTAAAGAAATTTTTTTTAGCTTAGCACCTAAAAGAGAATAGTATAAGCTCCAGGCAAGTCTCCAGGGCAAAGGCATTCTGTAGGTGAGGGCCACTACTGAAAAGACCCTGTCTTTGAAAAAGCCATGTCTCTTCTTGTTACCCGCCTTATAAAATGTTGGTAGTATGTTTCATACAAGTCAACATTTATTTTCAATGGCCTATATACTAGCAGGCCGGTATGAGGATCAATGCTGATATACTTTTTCTTTATTTCCCCCCACCCCCAATTGTTTGAATTTCTTAAAATGGTAAGTTTAAATGGAAATGTGTGGCACATTTTGAGGTGAGCTGGGCAGAAAGAGAAATATATATTTTAAAATAAATACAAAATAACTGACTTGAATCTAATAATCTCATTTTCCTTATCGTTTAGATTGGGTTATTTATCTCTTTCAGGAACACCTACAACTCTGAATTTCTGCACTCCTCATGTTTGTCAAATATTCAACATCCACATTCTTATGTTGTTACTGATCTGTTTCTGTAATGTGCAAAGCCGTCCCCCAACCCCCTTAATATAAAGTCTTATCAATTCCCATCATTAGCTTTTTCCTTGAGAACTTCTCTCTCTCTCTGTCGGACTGAGATTATACTTTGTTCCCCCCTGATAATTCATTCATTCATTCGTGTTGCAGCACAAACAAGCTTGCAAAAAGTCTCCAGAACTTGGCTCCGCAGTGATTCTTTAGACATGCTGGCATGATGTGTGGCCAGCAATAGTGTGAGGCCAAGGCTGACAAGGAGAGCGATAGTTTCTGACTCGGGGAGATAGGAGGTCCTGGAAAGCACAGATTTTAAAAAGGCTTGCAAGCTCTCTCTCAGGCACCATCGTTTCCTTTTCTTCTCCTCTCTCCCAGCTGCCGCTTCCACCATTGATCCGGAAAGAGAACTGCTGATTCTATGCCAACCTCGTCTTCAGTGCCAGCCTAATTGATGGCGCTTGGCGCTTGTCTTTCCCCCCTGCTAGCTGTGCCTCTGGGGCTGGCATGAAAAGAGAAGGCCCTTTTGGAGAAACAAGCAGTAGCTCTTGTAGCAGGCTTGTGGTGCTAACGCAGATTAACAAAGTAGCATCCTCATTAGCCCCAACCCCAGCTGAACAGGAAGGTGAATTCAAGAAAGCAGGTTCTTCTGATGCAAAGCTGATTAAGGGGAGTATTATAGATGGTTTATGAATGGTGTAGGATTAATGAGTAGGACTTTGGAAACACGTTGCAGATCTCGTTACAACTCTTCTCTTTCATTCCCTCATAAACCATTACAAATTTGAGCCGTCCAGTTAATTTGGTTGACGTCGTTTCCAGAAGGACAAAAAGACATAAGGACATTAGAAGCGTATTGGACCAAGGGTTCATCTAGTATAGCATTTTCTTTCATGAGATGGTCAGCAGTGTGCTTCTGGGAACTGCACAAACAGGACGTGGAGGCATCCCAGAGTGTGTTGAATAGCAAGTTGTGATGAGTCGGATGAATGGGGTTACCAGCTCTGTCCATCATGGCACTTTTGCCTTTGTGAGCTGCTCCCAGGGGGTATAGGGAAACATGCCGAACTTTCCCTAGCACAGCAAGCCCATGAGTGGTGCGGGCTGCTGGGTGGTAAGCTGCCCAAGGCAAGAGGTTCCTGGTGCTGGGTTGGAACCAGTGACTGAGCAGAGTAGCAGGAAATGGGTCTGGGGCTCAGTTGGAAGAGCTGCTGCTTTGCATGTAGAAGGTCCCAGGTTCAAGCCTTGGCATCTCCAGTTTAAAGAACCAGTCAGTAGGGGATGTGACAGACTTCTGCCTGAGACCCTGGAGAGCCACTGCCAGTCTGAGTACACAGTACTGACTTTGATGGACCAATGGTCTGGTTCAGTATAAGGCAGCTTTGTGTGTGTGTGTGTGTGTGTGTGTGTAACTCCACTAATCATGCTCCCTAGTCTCCCTGTCAAATTACAATCTACACAGATGCTAAACATAAACATGTGCAGTGGCAAATAGCTCAGATGCTATGCTGGCCACAGCCATGCCTGTGGGTCCCCGGCAGGGTATGTGGTTCAACCCCCAAGAGGGTCCTATTTGCCAGAGACCCCCCTGGGGCATCCAAATGACACTTACTGATCCCGTGAGGAAGTGCTCTGCAACTGCAATTTCTCCATCCACCACTGCATAGATCTCTGATCCTGCAAGGTAATAGGTATTACGGTGGCTTAGCCATGGAGGATCAGCTGTAGGGCAGCTGCCAGCCACCCCAAACTACAGTTGTGCCCTGTCCACCCCAGGGAGAGGGGCACCCTGGCAGAGACCTCTGAGACATACTCTTGTGCCACATGCCCCACCTACTGTACCATGGGCTTTCTAGGCTGGGGCTTATGTAGTGCTGGAGGCCAGGCTGTGACTGAGTGCGGGAGAGGGGTGAGTGGTTGCAGCTGTAATCAGCATTCTGTGCTCTGCTGGAACTTTTCAGCAGGACCACACAAGTGGGGGGGGGGGCTGTATGGGTGTCTATGGGCTGTGCCATGGCTTTTGATGGTATAATGTTCTGCTGGTTGGGGGGGCGGGCGTTCCCAGCCAAGGGGTGGCTTAGGGAGCCAACTAACTCCTGCCCTGCCCCTGGGTCTACCTCTTTCCACACCGGTACAGCTGTTTTTTCTGACATTGCTCTGTGTTGTTGTCACACTGGTTCCCAACTAGGGCACAGCACCGCAGGTGTGCTCAGCTAGCACATCTCAGAGATATACTGGTGGAGTTCTTCACTGGTTCCCTGTGCACTTCCCCCCCGCCCAAGAGTGCGCTGTAGAGGCCTCTTCCTCTCCCGAAACAGCAAAGCTGCTGTTGTTTTGTGTTTATGGGACAGTAGGACACTCCTTCTGTATCTGTGTCTCTCATGATCAAGAGAGCACATGCATGCTCTTGTGGCAGCTTGGTACCAGTTTGAGAAAGGAGCCGCCAATAAGCAGCACCTGCCTCCTTTTGAGTGTCAATGAGAAAAGGCGGACCATTAACGCACCTCTCCCAAAATAGTATAAATACCAACAAAGCCAACTGGCAAACTGAACCTGACTTTGAAAGTGCCAGGCTACTGTTCAAAAATGGATCATTTTCTCCTTCAAAGCAGACAGCGAGAACTGTCCAGTGCTATCTATATCCACTTGGCCTTCATCCTTGAAATAGTCTGTCAGACTGAATATGTGCCTGTTCCTATCCCTTCTAATGGAATGAAATTACAGCTTCAACAACAAGCCCTTTGATAGCCTTACTCTTCTCATAGGGTCCAAGTTGGGGAGGGGGGAGGAAGAGGCACTCTTTTGTGGCCTGGGAGTGCCAAGGGGTCTGCGCCAAGCTGCAAACCCATTATCATAATATTTATGCCATTTCAGGAGAAAAGAGAATTCTTTCCTAACTCAGGAGAATGGATGGGTACAAACTAGTACTAGATTTTGGCCCTGCCTCTTCACATGTAATCCTTGTTTAGAAAAATCCCTGAAAGTCTTCATAACATAAGGAGAAATGCTTTGTTTTTGGTCTCCTGTGAACATATAATTTGTATGCTGTTAGATTGTATGCCTGGATGTACACCTGCAGATCTTTGCCACAAACATGTTTCAAGTTAATCTGTGTATGTATACATATGCATAGGCAAAAACGTCAGCTCACCCTAGGGTTGCCAACCTCCAGGTAATAGCTGGATATCTCCTGCTGTTACAACTGATCTCCAGCCGATAGAGATCAGATCACCTGGAGAAAATGGCTGCTTTAGCAATTGGACTATGGCATTCAAGTCCCTCCCCAAACCCCCACCCTCCTCGGGCTCTGCCCCCAAAACCTCCTGCTGGTAGTGAAGAGGGACCTGGCAACCCTAGCTCACCCTTCCTCCTTAACAGGGCTTCCCAACTCTCACAGAACCAAGGGAGTGAGGGGGCAAGCAGAGGCAAGAGAGAGATGGTGGCGGTGGAGGAGCAAATGGAAGCTACTGCTCCTCAAAATCCTTTGCCTGCAGCATTTGCCCCTTCCCCCCTCTTTACATGTTCGGATTTACAGTATTTTGTGGTAGAATTTGTAGTGCTTGGCATTTCCATGGGAGTTATTCACGATGGTGTTCCTTGGTTAATACTGTTGGGCTTGTTTATGTACAGCAGTACGTTTCCTATATTTCTCTGAGAGGGAAGTTGTGTTTAGTGAAGTAATAACTGGTGGTTTTCTAATTTGGCTTTATGCTTTTGGCCTGTCTATAGTGGCAGAAAGAAGCTCTCTGGGAAAGTATGGAGCATGTATTGTGAAGATAATGCTCCCTCCTTATTTTAATTCCTCTCTCAGTGAGAAGGAAACAAAAGTTAGCTTGTGTTAAGAATTGGTGAAACGGGGGGGGGGGCACTCTTACAGTGCAAGCCTAAACAGAGTTATTCCAGTCTAAGCCCACTGAAATCAGTGGGTTTAGATTGGAGTAGCTCTGTATAGGATTGCACTGTTGCTTAGATCCTGGCCTTGGTCCTTTTTCACCTCTGTTTGATGTAATACCTGTAATGAATTGCCTGAAAAGCAGATAGTTCACATCCTCTGATCCTTCGTTTGATGTATTACAGGTTGTTCTTTAGATTCTTTATTGGTAGGGTTGCCAACCTCCAGGTACTCCAGCTGGAGATCTCCCGCTATTACAACTGATCTCCAGCCGATGGAGATCAGTTCACCTGGAGAAAATGGCTGCGTTGGCAATTGGACTCTCTGGCATTGAAGTCCCTCCCCAAACCTCACCCTCCTCAGGCTCTGCCCCAAAAATCTTCCGCTGGTGGTGAAGAGGGACCTGGCCACCCTATTTACTGACCCATGTTGTTGTAGATTTACCCTTGGTTTAAATAATCTACCTCAAATTTACATTTTGAATTGGCAGAATGTTCTTGAGGATTCAATGTAAAGTTTAATTCCATGAAGCTAATTGAGTTATATTACAGAACCCAACAGCAGCATGATCCTGTAAAATAAATCAGACTGGCCATTAGGTTATACCTGAATATTCTGAAGTGACATATCTCACAAAATAAGCTTAGACATTGGGTTGCCAACTCTAGCTTGGGAAATTCTGGGAGATCTGGGGGCACAACATATGGAGAGGGGAATTTGGGGAAGGATTTCACCTAGAATCTCTGGCATACCATAGAGTTTGATCTCTGAAGCTTCTATTTTCTGTAGGGAATTGGTCTCTGTATTCTGAAGATCAGTTATTCCAGGAACACTTAAAGCCCCATCTGGAGGTTGTCTGTTACCTTGTCCAATATGGAAAGTATAAACATTATAAGAATTAATTACATTTTAGTGATACATTTTAGTGATACGTTGGTGGTTAGTGATACAAATGGTGGTTAAAGATTTGTGGACTATACCATTGATTAAAAAAACAAGCTAATAGTGGAAATTGTCAGTATTTTCACTTTTTAAGGAAATTGAACTTTTTGGATGGTAATTCTGAACCATTCCACCATCCCAACTGAAAATGGCCTAAATGTGCCTTGAATATGGACAATTTGTTTCACACTCACTAAGCAAAGATGATAATCCTTTTAGTTCATATTTGGGTAAGGAAACTCCTGGAGAACTAGGCTTGCCAGACCCCCGCCAGGGGCAGGGGATCCCTCAATTTGGGCCTCCTCACCCAGCACCGTCCAGCTGGACTGCAGGGGTCTTACTGGGCTTCAAAGGAGGCCTAGTCCCCACCCCCATTGGCATGATGTCACTTCCAGAAGTGATGTCATCACGTCGGTGACATCGAGAGAGATGCTCTGGTACTTGGGCAAAACTCTATGATAAAAACAGCTTCTACCATAAAGTTTTGCCCAAGTACCAGAGCATCTCCCTTGACATTGCCAATGTGATTACATCACTTCTGGCAATGATGTGGTCGCATCGACACTGGCCTCCCTCCACAGTTTGTGAGTTTCCCCTTCCCCCACTGGTTTCCAGGAGGGACCTGGCAACCCTATGGAGAACAGATACCAATATAGAAAGTCTTTACACAGGGAGTGAAATATGATTGTGCTGTGAAGTACGAAGCATGCAGGGTTGTGCTTTTTTTGTGCAAAATATTTTGTTTGTATTAAAATTCTGCATCAAGCAAATTCTGCACTAAGATTCTGTGCCAACTAAAGCTGAATTCCAAGATTATTTAAATAAGACAGATCAAGCATTTACGCTTCTTTTTGTCATGTATTTTGCTCACATTTATCATAGAGAAGATCAGAGACACATTGGGCATTAAAGCCTACATCACTGGAAACCTCAGTTAACCTTTCTCCATACAACCTTAAGTGTTTTAACCAAGCACTTGGCAGCTTTAAAGATTAGTAACTTGCTTTAAAAAAACAAATGAAAAGTGGAGTTTTGTACCCAGTATAAATGTTCTGCATATGTGGTAAAATTGCAGAATGTACTAAGCCCTGAGAATGTAATAACTTATGCTGAATCCAGTATTAGTAAAAGAAAATTCAGGCTTCCTTGCAGTGGAGGAGAGGATTAGGTTTCTGTCCCTTGTAGAAAATAAGTGTGACAGTGCATGTTGAAAACAAACTTAAGCAAATATACCAATGTGCAGATTTCAGTAGAGATAGGAACTATGAAAAGAAGGCCACTACCTCCCCTTCCAAACTTTGTTTCCCTTCTCTTTCAAACTCATTCCTCACTTCCCATATCTTTTCATGTGTTCAAACCACAATTGTATAGTTTTTGACCAAACTCGACATTCCAAAATTCGAAGAAAAAATGAAATTGTTCATCTTTTCTGTTAAAAAAAAGTGCATTTTGTTGACGTTTTAATGTACATTTTTATAATCATTTGCAGAATCTGAGTGCTGTGTGTGCTTGGCAAATGAGATCTGAGTTTCTTCTCCTTGAAGATGAAGGAAGCTCATGCTTTGCCAAACAAACAACAGAGAAGGGCTGGTTTAATTGGGGAGCTGAAGAGGCTCCCAATCCCGCTTCATGCTTGGAAGGTTTGTTAAACCCAGGGCAGTGAAAAATGATTAACTTTTCCTAATGAATTTTCTTAATTAGTTTTTGTTTTTTTTTAGATTTCCAAAGCCAGGAAGAAAGAGGCACCAATTTTCTTCTCGTTAAGTTGGAAACTGCAGCCAGGGTAGACAAAATCAAGAGATAGAAACGGCTTGGTAGGAAAGAATGAAATGATCAAGATTCCATTGTCTAGAATACGTACTTTACAGCAGGGGAATGCTTAGGAGGGTTAGTGGAATGATTAATTCTGATCCACTGCCAAAAGCAGACACTCACATTACAATAGCACCTGATGGCCCATTGTGCAAAATGCTTTGCATATCGATAGGGCCAGTCTTTATTTCAAAGAAGCCAACATTCTTAGAAAAGGGGGAAAATCCAAGTGGTGAACAGAGACTTAGACAAATTAAGAATTCGGGGGATTGGGTGTAGTTTTCTTAGTGGATACTTTTATTAAAATTTAATCTTTGGTCTTCGGATCTTCACATCACGTAACTGGCACAAGCCTTCGATGGTTGTGAAGTTCTCAAGCTTTTTAATAATAATACTTAATATTTATATAGTACATTCAGTGTTCAAAACACTTCATATACATTTAGGGTTGCCAGGTCTCTTTTCACAACCGACGGGAGGTTTTGGAGGCAGAGCTTGAGGAGGGCAGGGTTTGAGGAGGGGAGGGACTTCAATGCCATAGAGTTTAATTGCCAAACAGCCATTTTCTTCAGGTGAACTGATTTCTATCAGCTGGAGATCAGTTGTAATAGCAGGAGATCTCCAGCTATTATCTGGTAGTTGGCAACCCTGTATACATTGTATCGCATTAGCCCTGTAAAGTAAGCAAGTATTATTAATCTCTTACTGCAGATGAGGGACAGAGCGGAGAGAGAATAGCTTTCCTAAAACGCATGAGTTTGCATCTGAAATGAGATTTGAACAAGCAGCCTTTCAGATTACAAGCACTGGCTGATGGTAAAGATGCCAACCAACAGAAGCAGCCCTGCTGTTTCTCTGCTAGCCCTTGATATCTTGGGTTTCCTCTTAACAGTCTCAGATTCTCAAACACAGAATCTTAGTTTGTTTTTTATAAATGTAAGTTGACATTATGACTTAGTGTTTGTTATTTATTTTATTTCTCGCTAGGGCTGCCAAGCCCTGGCTAGGGGGTTAGAAATTCCCCACCTCTGGCCACCGCTGCTGAAGCTGCCAGGAGAAAAATATTATTAAAAAAAAAATACTACTGGCAGTGGTGTGATGTCACTTCCAGGAAAAACCCAGAAGTGATGCCAGTCCTCTCCAAGTACACGTTCTTCTTGCCTGCTAATTCTCCTCTGTAAATATCTGTACCCCAGCATCCCCCACTATCTTAACACAGGTGCAATCATGACCTTGTGTTTGCTTGAATAACTGTTAAGTTTGGTCCTTGAGGTTGGCAGCCCTGCACAATTGATCTATCTCATACACAATTATCATGTGCATAAGCCACGTTTAGCCTCTATTAGGTAGAAAGGCAGGGTAGAAAATTTTTGAAACGAAAAATTAAACAAAGGTATGTTCTCCGCTAGCTTTGTTGGCATCCATTAATGTGTTCACAGTAGTGAATACAGTGGTAGTTTGGATAAGAAAGTTCTGCGGCACAAATCTGGTCCCTTGCCAGTGCGATGCAGATACTACTCAATCAGAAGGTGACAAGTAGTGCAACAGAGACTGACAAGATTGAACAGGTGTGGGGACATAGTTTATTATGACTGAAGGCACAGCGGCTCCCACTGTTCTGAAAAATGGTGGTGTGTTATGTGAAAGCAGTGCTTAGATTGTGAAGGGACTAGCTTGAAAGGCATTGTCCTAGAAAGCTGCATGGAACTTGGTGATTAGTGCCTACGTTTGACATCAATAAACTGGAGAGGAGAAAGCAGGACAGAAGGGAGGGGGAGTTGACGGCCACTGCGGGGACATTGCTGACATTTGTCAGGTGTTCTGACAAAGAGAACTCTGCATAGGTGTCTTGGATTCAAAGCATTCCTCAGCCAGCCTTGCTTTCATTAAGAAAAGTGTCTATTTGCTACCACATCTCAGTCTTTGGCAGCAAAAAGAACATGAGAAAAAACAAATTGTTTTTAATTAAAGAAGGCAGAAACTTTCTGCTAGTGCTGGAGGTGCTTCTGTGTTTTGTCACTCATGTTGTCTTGAGAGGAGTACAGGGAAGGGTTGGTGGGGTGTGAGTCTGCACTGGGGAACTTGCCTAATTTGCAGAAGATTTTGGGTTTCAAAGACGGATCCTTTAGAGGCAATCCTCAGATATGTTTTAATTGGACTGGCAAGTTCTAATTAATTAATTGAACTACGGTTGGCGAGTTTCCTTCAAAAGGAAAAGAAGAGCATTATGCCACCATTAACAGTACACAAAGCTAGAAATGGTTTCGTTAAAGGAGAATAACAATATTCTGTTGTCTTTGCACACTAAAAATTAAAGTGGCAAATGGACCAATTCCTTAGCTGGCATATGTCTGTACCTTTCTGTTGAAGTTACATGATTATCCACAGATGAGTGCAATAGAGGTGGTTTAATTTATAGCAAACAGCAATGATCAGATGCAAGAAAGTCTATGTGCAAAGTATGCAGATACTCTCCATTTAAAAAAAACACATTAGAATTGTACACCCAAAAAACTCAACAGGTTTAAGTTATGCAAAGTAAGCAAATCAGCATATATTTGATGATTTTACATAATGAATTCTACTTGTGTCAGTCACCGGGAAGGCAAAGAGCTATGCAGAGCACTGAAGCCCAACAACCCTGACTACTGGGGTTCTAGTTCAACCTCTGTTATAGCTTCTGAGATTTCAACACACATTTCACATATAATTTCATGACCTCAGTAAGCTCATGGATTAGAAACATGCCTTATGAAAACAGAAACTGAGATTCTTGGGGTGCTGAATTTTGTGCACGTGATATGCATTTGCAAAATCCTCACAGCCCGGCCTGTTAAATGGAGAAATATCAAACTTCCAAGATGTCCAAGATGCTGTGAAACATTCTCTTTAATCAAGCAAAGACTGATGTAAAGAAAATCAGATGTCCCCCAACCACGGAATTCCAGCATGTTTTGCAAGTTTTTTACCCCAAATATGGGCTACCCATTATGACTTTTTACGACACTGAACACTCCATTTTGACAAGGATCCCCAAAATTCTGATATCTAGTCCTCTTGGAGTAAGCTGATAGTGAAAAGAAGCTTCAGCTTAAGCATCTACTCCATATAGCGAATGCAATTCACAGCAATCTCTCACATTTTAGAGCTTGGTATTAGCTTACATTTTCAGTTGGCAACAGTTTCCTGATGGTAGTTTCTAGTTTTAACTTTAAAGTTTTCAATCTCTACATGTTGGCCTATTCCTAAAAGAAAGCAACCGATGATAAAATCTCTTTTTAGCATAAGATTTTAATTGCTGAAATTATATGCAGATGCTGCTGTGTAAGTTCTGTTCATGAGACATTCAAACTATCTATCCTGTACATTTTTATACTGCCCTTTCTCGAGTGACATCAAAGAGGTGTATAATAAGGGTTCTCACTTCCTCATTTTATCATCTCAGCAATTTTCATAAAATAGGTTAGGCTGAGCGACCAGTGACTGGCTTAAGGTCACCTAGTGAGCTTCAGGGCAAAGAGGTGATTTGAACCCAGGTCCCCCAGGTCCTAGCCTGACACCCAAACTACTACATCGCACTAGTCCACCCTACCACAACGTTTACAATGCTCCCTAAGCCAAAATGTGTGTGATTAGTACAATAGAGGCTCAGTATTTCTGCTGCCTATGGTGTGATGATACGTACAACTGCAGGTAGAGTTACTGAGATCAGTGAGTTTCTTTTGTTAGCATTCTAAGCAAATAGTCCCAAGGGTGGTATCCAGAAGACATAATCAAATCTGTGAACCATTAAATACAGAGCTATAGTGGGAAACCTCCCTCTGTCAACGCACTCTTTCTGCTGCCACTCCTTTAGGCAGCAGCAGGAGAAAAAATTGTGAGCATTGCACATGGCATGACATCACTTCTGTGGAAAACCCAGAAGTGATGTCACATTATTCTACAAATCACAGGACACTCTGTGGTTTTATCATAGAATGTCTGGCAATGCCCAGAGTGACATGACATCACTTCCAGTTTTCCCTGGAAGTGATGTCATGTTGTGCCAATGCCAGCACCCTCCCCATGTCCCATCCCTCATCTCTAGGTGCCAGCCATCAGTGGGCAACCCTAGTTCTGAACTGTTGTTAGTAGTAGCTGGAAATCTGTTATTACAACTGATCTCCAGCTGATTGAGATCAGTTCACCTGGAGAAAATGGCCACTTTGGCAATTGGACTCTATGGCATTGAATTTCCTCCCCAAACTCCGCCCTCCTCAGGCTCTGCCCCTAAAACCTCCCACCGGTTGCGAAGAGGGACCTGGCAACCATAACTGTTGTACCAGTTAAAATCCTCTGGTAGTAAAGTCCTCAGGTTGTCTAGGGGTACACCACAAGGACTTTCAATCAGATGTGAGTTGTGAGTTCTTTAGTGTGAACTCAGTTCCCAGGCTCACAGTCCCAATTCTGGTGGGGAACATGGTAGATAGGAAGAAGGGGCTTATGTCTTCCCCTCCCCACATTGTTTTCTTGACTTGAAATGACCCTGGGGGTGCTATTTGCCCCATTGGGAAAATGATTTCCGGTGGAGAACTCAGGCAGTTCACATCTGATTTAAAGTGCTCATGGTGGACTTGGACTTTGTAATGCGTAGTCCCTTTCCCCCTGTGGTACCCCAGGCTGTATGGAATGGACTGTATGAAATTGACTCTCTCCCTGTTGTTGTTGTTTAGCAGGACCTTTAAGGAGATTTTATTTTGGCATGCATTCTGTGTCTAGTATGTTATAGAGGACCAGACCTGGGGGGCCCAGGCTAGCCCAGTTTTGTCAGATCTCAGAAGCTAAGCAGGGTTGGCTTAGCTTGGGTGAGAGACCATCAAGGAAGTTGCTGCATAGAAGCAGGCAATAGCAAGCCACCTCTGAATTTCTCTTGCCTTGAAAACCTTACAGGGTTGACCTAAGTTGGCTGCAAGTAGATGGCCCCTTTCACAGCTGCTGTGTTATGAAGAAGTTGAATTGTTTTTTGTTTTTAAATCAAGAGCATGTTAGGTTTATGATGTTTCTTTGTATTGGCTTGATTGACTGTTACTTTGTAAACTGCCTGCTTTGGAAAGCACATCTTGCCAACCTTCAGGTGTGGCCTAGGAGATTTTCCAGAATTACAACTGATTTCCAGATTACAGATATCAGTTCCCCTGGAGAAAACAGCTGCTTTGAAGGGTAGCTTAATACCCCACTGAGGTCCTTCCCCTCCCCAAATGCCACCCTCCCCAGTTTTCACCTCAAATATCCAAGAATTTCTCAACCTGGAGTTGGCAACCCTATCTGCAATGCAGAGTCCCTACTTACTAAAGAGTTTCAACATTGGGTTGAGGAGGGCGAAAGGGGATTCCTTTGTTTGATACTTGAAACCAGAATAAATTAATTTTGGAGCTAGCTTTTAGAAATGAGGGTAGCTGCTTTACTTTGCAAAAGAGAAGTCCTGAATGTTGTTTAATTAGATTTAATGAATGCAGTTGGAGGGCATCAGGGTTTATTCTGTCATGTGAATTTTGAAGAGTAGCAATTAAGCATAAAGAATAAACACAGACCAATTAAGAAAAGGAAGAATTCTTTCTGATAAATAGTACTAGATCAGGAGAATTGTACAATAGATAAAGGAGAAATATGGACAGTGAGGGAGACGAAGCATATGTTGTTTACTAGATAATTGCATGAACTTGGAAGGAAGTAACAGGGAATGACAGGGAAATCAGGTGTGATACTTAAAAAAAATGTTGACCCTGCAAATGGTGAATGTTGTGTTCTGATGACCAAAGACATGCAGGGCATTATGGGAATTAGAAAATATAAAATAGATGTGTGAAGAGGAGACCTGAGAACTCCCCTGGTTTTTCCATCTAAAGGAAGACCCACCGCCCTGTGACCTCTTCACCTTGCTTTTCTTTTACTACTTGTCTTCACTCTTTTACAAATTTATTATTCTTGCATACTAGTCTGCTTTGTTCCATTATTTAATCTATATTGTATTATACATCCTTCCTCGAGTATGTTCATTGCATTTTTCATGTGTACTGTTTGTAACTGCTAGATCGTATATCGCTCAAAGCATCTGTGTACATAAAAGAATTCATTATGTGCTCGTTTAGTGATTTGGTTTCATGATTTTATTGTATGTTTATGTTGTTAAAGCTTTTATATTGGAATCTAATTGGAACCCGTGGATTAGGAAGAGCAAGTTGGCACAGTAATTGAGAAATCAAAATAATATGTGTTAAATTTAGAGTGAAATTGCAGGATACTTAAGACCTGCCATTTGACTTCTTCTTGTCAAGGATCAGAACTTCAAATGCCAGTTTCCAATCTGAAGAAAAAAGACACAGTGTAGAACTGGAATGAGAGAAGAGAGCAAAACAATCCAAGGATTCTCAGAAGACCATTGTTAGTTCACTGGTTGCTTATGTGAGTTTAGCTTGGAGTAACTCTGAATAAGATTGCACTAAAAATGTAGTTATCACCAATGCATTCATGCTTGCTGTGAAGTGAGGTAAAGAGAATGGTTTGTATCCAACAGTATTTTCTGCAGGTGGAAGAGATTTCTGTCCACAGGGGGGGTGACTTACCTCTCCCATTCCACTGCAGCCCAAAATAACTCCCCCCAAAGGCTGCTCCAGAGGAGCAGGAACAGCATGAAGGGGGTAGGGATGCCAACTTTGGCTTTGGGATTTTGGCAGAATGTGATATCACTCTCTAGAAGAAAAAGAGTTAGTTTTTATACCCCCTTTTCTCTACCTTCAAAGAGTCTCAAAGCGGCTTACAATCTCCTTCCCTTCTTCTCCCCACAACAGACACCTTGTGAGGTAGATGGGGCTGAAAGAGTTCTGAGAGAACTGGGACTAGCCCAAGGTCACCTAGCAGGCTTCACATGGAGGAGTGGGGAATCAAACCCGGTTCTCCAGATTAGAGTCCAACACTCTTAACCACTACACTATGCTGGCTCTAGGACTTCTGTTCTCCAAAGCTGCCATTTCCGCCAGGGTAACTCATCTCTGTAGTCTGGAGATAGGGTTGTCTACTCCAGGTTGGGAGATTCATGGAGGTTTGGAGGTAGAGCCTGGGGAGGGTGGGGTTTGGGAATGAGAGGGACCTCAGCAGGGTATAATGCCATAGAGTCCACCCTCCAAAGCAGTCATTTTCTTCAGACTGTTTTACTTATGCTAGAAAGATAAATGAGAAAAGTTATAGTAAGTCCATTGTTCTTCCAATTGTACATTATGTTTCCCACAAGCAAGAGCATAAGAACTGCATAGACGTTTGTTTAAGGTACTACACAGGTATTTGCATAACAGTGCTAGGAACTGTTCTTATTCTGTCTTTGGTCCTTTGGATCGTTTCCATTAGGCTCAATATAGACAAGCATATTGTATTAAAATAAATGGCGATTAAGCCTGTTTTACTGTTCACTTTCATTTATTGATTTCAGTCCAAAAATCCTAGTGTAACTTTAAACTCTTACTTTCATTTCTTGCCTGGTCATCTGTATCATGTTTGCACATGTGCATACATCAGGTAAAAAGGTAAAGGTCCCTGTGCAAGCACCGGGTCATTCCTGACCCATGGGGGGGGGGTGATGTCACATCCCATTGTTTCCAAGGCAGACTTTGTTTATGGGGTGGTTTGCCAGTAACTTCCCCAGTCATCTTCCCTTTACTCCAGCAAGCTGGGTACTCATTTCACCGACCTCGGAAGGATGGAAGGCTTGAGCCAGCTACCTGAAACCGACTTCCGTCGGGATTGAACTCAGGTCGTAAGCAGAGCTTTTGACTTCAGTACTGAAGCTTAACACTCTGCACCACAGGGCTCCTGCATACATCAGGTAGCATTCAGTTTTATTTTTTACATGGTTAATTTAAGGTGGTATGAGTAGCCCTGAGTGCTCTGACAAGGGTTGCCAGATAAGGACTGTAGAAACTGGAGAAATTCCTAGAGTGTCATGGCAATTGGAAATGATGTCACTGTATCCATAATGTCATTCCCATTTCCTCCCACTGAGAGAGCAGGGGAAAGCCTGAGGTGGTAGGAGATTGCCCAGTGCAGCAGGTAACCAGATAAGCCTAGCTCTGACCAAAGACTAGTTGGGACCCTTCTACATTAGCCTAGTCAACTCTCTGACTTCTTGCTGGTAAATATGAGCCAGCCATCATGCCAATCCTTACTGCTATAGAACAGCACCCTTAGGAATTGAAGGGCCCATTGCAAAGAAGAGGGAGACTTCTAGACAGAACCTAGATTGTTGGAGGCCCATGCCTGTTTCAGCAGGAAAAGGGATAGCAGGTGGGATTGCCTGAGGCCCTCTGCTGATCTGTGACAATCAACTGGCTGATTAGTAGCTATGGGAATAGAAAGCATGCATCTATGGGTGGAGCTGCTCAAGGCAATGTAATTCTCATGTGGAGAAGTGGGGATGAAAGTGATTAATTGCAGCCACAATTATGCAGGGTTGCACTTAGGTCATTAACTGTTCCGAAAGATCACTGGACAGGATATGAAACAATGGCCAAGGTACAGATACCCTGCTGCTTAAACAGAAAGCGCTTCTGCTTTCTTTGGGGTGGAATGTTGCCAGTTGTCCAGCCCCCTCCGCCCAATCTTCACAGGACCTTCAACAGCATCTTTTCAAGTATGTGTGGTTGCAGATGGAAGGAAATGGCATGACGCACTGCACTAGGATCTAGTACCATTATACACTCAGTCACTTGGTTCAATAAATCCCCCACCCATGGCCCAAGAGGAACTGGCAACCCTATCCTGCTGTGTAAACTGTCAGCAAAGTGTGCCTGTTGCATCTTCCTAAGGTCATGTGTTTCTTGTGGACATGTTATTTGGGTATTTTCTCCCTAGCTTTAAATTCTATATGTTTCAGTTCATGAATGACTGCAGTCTGTAGCAGTAGAAATTAAGTTGTAAAATCTAGTGCACTGCCAAGCACTTAGAAAGCAGGTGGTGGTGGTGGTGGTGGTTGTTTGCTTCATTCTAAAATCTAAATTCACAATATGAAATGTGGGTTTCAGTGTGGGCCCCCAAGAAGTCTCCCATGGAAACAGTGGCCAGTCCCTGAACTGCTTTGTTTCAGTAAGGTTGCTGTATTGTGTACCTTCAGATCATGCCCTGGAACAGTTCTAGAAATCCTACTCAGCTTTTCCAATATATCTCAGCCACACACAAAAAGGAGAAAGGAAACACTTTCTGTTTGCTTAAATTGCTCCCACGTTTTCTGGTCAGCTGAGTTTCTTCCATGCCCCATATTTCAGTTTTCTCAGAGCAGGAGTGCACAGCCCCAGGGGCCTATTGTGTGCCAGCCAAGGGAGTTGGGGTGCATTGGTTTATTATAATTGTTGTTATTATTATTATTTTATTTTTAAGGGATACAAAAAGAAGGGAAAAGAGGGGGAATATAACATTTCATTTCATATTCGTGCGCAAAATAACCCATTTTCTCATTCCTACCCCAACTAAAATATCTTATTAAAATGCCAAATAAAAACAATCGCCCTAACTGCATTGTATGTTTTGTTGATAATAAATAGACATTAAAAGCCAAGCAAGTTGTGAGTTCACTGGTTTGTAAAGGTGTGTGTACTGCTGTGAGTCCAGTTCTCACACTGGTCATGGTGTGAGAAGAGGAACAACTAGTTAGGAGTTAAAATACAAAAGTGATATAGTATGGAGAAGGGCTGAAAGCAGTTTTGGTAGGTGGAAGTCCTAGCTAATTTAAAAGAAGGGAAGCACAATTTCATTTGAGAGAAATTGCTAGACCTTGAAATTTAGACATAATCCAGTTAAGTCCTTGAATAAGAAGAGAGATGTTTCAAAGACTGACAGTATATGAATGCCGTGAGAATACCAGGCCTGGGGGTGGGGGGGCAGATTACAGATAATACATTTTATGAAATGTAATAATGGTTTCATCAGCCAGCATTCTAGGAATGGATATTGGGTTGGATATTATTGCATGTTTTCATGATGACTTGGCTGATTTTTCCCCCATCACTAGAAAGAAAAATATAAGCAATATGAAATGGGGTTCACAAATCTCAGCTTCTGTAGATGCCCATGGGTGAGATTTAGAAAGCCCACTGTAGCAGAACTTTGGAAGGCACAAGTATTACTTGTTTCATTTCACTCACTTCCTGTACTCCCATTTGAATGGTCAACAGGTTTTCTCTCAATATCCAAAACAGGAGTAGCTCAGAAATGGCTGATTGTGCGGGGAAGGGTCAGACCTCCACATGTCAATCTCAATGTCTGAAGACAGCCTAGCATGTGACTGAGGATCTGCATTTTGCAGGGTTCCTGATGGCATGAAGAGAGTATACACCTTATATCTTTAGATGTATACATACAGGTTGGCAGCATGGGCGATGGACATGATCCCAATAACTTCCCCGTGTATTCACTGAACCTCTGAAAAGAGCTAGTGATGTCACACAATGCAATAATGCTTACTGCATTATCTACAAAGTAGTCAAAGATATTGGCTGCAGTTGCTTAAAGCTGTATAAATGCAATATGGCATATGGAGTGTGTATGCCCAAAATAGGACTTGGTGGATTGCACACTCTTTTTCTTAAAGATACACTCGAGAAGCAGCTGTGCAGAAGTTCTAAGTGTACAAGCCATATGAAGGTGAGCCATTGTGGCTATTGCACAATCCTACAGGATGGCTCTGCAGAGTTCATTGTAGAAGGTGGGATGAAGAGTTCTGCTGAGATGTCCAGAAGGCTACTGAGAGAATTACAATGCAGTCTTAAGCAAAGCTACATCCTTTAAACGCCACTGATTTCAATGAACTTAGAAAGCTGTAACTCTGCTTAGGATATGGTTGCCAACTCTGGAATGTGAAAGTCTGGGTTATTCTGGGCATGGAGCCTGTGGGGGTTGGGAAGGGGGAGGAACCTCCACAGAGTCCTCCAAACTTGCCATTTTCACCAAGGGAACTAATCTCTGTAGTCTAGAGGTCAGTTGTAATTCTGGGAGATGTCCTGGCCCCACCTGGAAGATGGCAACCCTAGTTTAGGATTGCAATGTTAGACAGCAATCCTAAACAGATCTACTAGGAAAGCAAGTACAATATTATTCCACGGGTCTTAGTCATGGGAAAGTGTTCTTAGCCTTAACTGCGGAACTCACATTCTGCTTGTGTACTGCGTGAAGTCCTGTCTTACTGCTAGAGAAGAAGCAGGAAATCTTAGATGCTGAGCTTTCTCGTGTTGGCTAGATGCCCAGTTTTACAAAACAACAGAGCAAAAATATTGTACACCATTTGCATAAAGACTGGGTACGATTACCTACTTTAAAAAAATACCCAACTAGTTAATGAAAAAAACACCCTAATTAGAATTCAATAGACGTTTTCCACCAGATTATATTCATTTAAAGTTGGTTGATATTTGGGGCCTACTCTGCTTCACAAAAGGTTTCTAACAAAGCTCTAGTCCTTGAAAATCCCAAACCAGTGATTCACATCCCTCCTTCAGTTCCCAGCTAATCCTCCAGCTTTTCCAGGTTTTAACATGAATAAAGCCTCTAAAAGGCCAGCAAATAGGAAAAGATATTTGACAGTAATCCCTTCATTCCCAAGGGCCAGCCTTCTCATATTACAGGTTATTAAAAACAAAATCCACGCAGCAAAAAAATTCAATGGAAGAAAGATTTAAGTCATTCAGCTTCCTCTGGGAGCAGTAACTCCCTGCATGAGCCTGACTAGGAGAATTAAAACACAAAAAGTTGTTTGAAGTTTTAATTTTGCTGATGGTATTTCCAGGTAAGTACCCAATTGTCTAAACGACTGAAATTCTCTGGCCTATGCTTCCTTGCAAGGGTTACTAGGCTGACATTTCAGAACAAAACCTTAACGTTAATGTACTCATATTCACCTTTTTCCAAAACAGGTTAACAGTGCTGTCTTAAAGAGAGTTATACTCTGCTAAGGGGCAATGGATAGAGTTGCCAGCTCCAGGTTGGGAAATACCTGGAGATTTGGGGGTGGAGCCTGAGGGTGGGGTTTGAGGAGGGGCTTCAATGGGGTCCACCTTCCAAAGCGGCCATTTTCTCCAGGTGAACTGATCTCTGTCGCCTGGAGATTACACATGAACACATGAAGCTGCCTTATACTAAATCAAACCCTTGGCCCATCAAAGTCGGTATTGTCTACTCAGCTGGGCAGCGGCTCTCCAGGGTCTCAGGTGGAGGAGGTCTTTCTCATCACCTACATGCCTAATCCCTTTAACTGAAGATATCGGGGATTGAACCTGGGACCTTCTGCATGCCAAGCAGATCCTCTCTGCCTTTGAGTCACAGCCCCTCCCCATCCTACTACGGAATTTTGCATTCATTTAATGTGTCATATTAATCCTTAAGTAATGTTGCTATTACTTGTAATAGCAAGAGATCTCCAGCCACCACCTGGACGTTGACAACCCTAACAAAGGACACTGATGTCCATTGACTTCAATAGGCAAAGAAGGGTGTGTTTAAGATTGCACTGTACATAAGTCTGCCCACTCTATCTTGGGAAATTCCTGAAGGCTTGGGGGCGAAGCCTACAGTGGATAGAGTTTGGGGAGAGGAGACAGTTCAGAAGGCATGCAATGCAGTAGAATCCAAAACTGCCATTTCATCCAGGGGAAATAATCTCTACAGTCTGATCAGTTGTAATTTTGGGGAGATCTCCAGACCCCACCTGCAAGTTGATAACCATAACTGTAAATGCTTCTGTGGTTAGGCTTGTCTAAATGCTTATACTTTTTATCACCAATATTGAGTCACTGAGAAACTTGCAAATAATTATCTTAACCTTGTTAATTGATTTAGAAGGAAAGGAATACTGGCTTTGCCTTTGGAGGATTTTTTAAAATGTATGATTTGCTTTGTAATTTGAAGTTATATATTCTGGGGGAGGGGGATGAGAAACTGTATTAAGTTCCATTGTTTGTACTATGGTGACATTTTTTTGTTAGTATCTCTGCTGTTTGACATTTCCTCAGAGGAAGACATTCCCAAAAGGGTACATACATATGCACTGGCAAGTCACAGCTGACTTATGACAGCCCCAGCAAGGGGCTTCCAAGGAAGCTGAGAAGCAGAGTTGGTTTGCCATTGCCTTCCTCTGCAGAGTCTTCCTTGGTGGTCTCCCTTTCATGTGCTAATCCTGTTTAGCTTCCAAGATCTGACAAGATCAGGCTATACTATGCTACCTTCCCTCCCCTGGAAAGGATAGCTGAATTTAAAAAAACAAAAACAGACAAGCAATACTGTTAATTTATGCACTTGCACACTGAGCCAGGAAGAAGGTTCTTCTGTCCTATCTCCGGGAGTCTCGGACCACATACTTGATGTGGCTCTACAGTTACCTAGAAGCTTATTTCTGTGGCTCGGGAAATAAGCTTACCAAATCATTGACACCCGGCAACTATCCTCTCCACTTTTCCTAAGGAAAGATTCTACACAGACCCTCCTGATGCTTCTGTCATTGCTGGTTTTAAACTTAGCCATGCAGAAGATAATCCCATCCACACCCTCAGAAATAATGCCAATGCTATCGAGTGTGAAAGCCTGCCAAAAACAGTGCTTTAGTTAGCACAAACATCTGGGGATTAGATATAGGAGGCTGTAAGACAGCTCTCTAACATCGCAACTATAGAGGCCACTATCCAAGATCCATTGATAGTGCCCAAAAGAACAACATGATCTGCAGGACAGGCTACTTGTCTGGTTAAGTGGGCTCTGCCCTCAGACCTTGTATCCTCAGCACTCCTGATTATCTGCAGAACATCATGAAAATCCTGCGGAAACTATACCCCATTGATGAGTTTCCAGTAAATATCAACATATGTAGAAGCACTAGGCATTGATGTGCAACACAGAGATGGACAACAAGTGATCAGGAATGTTACCCCTGATGATACCACAGCATACCTGACGGCTGAAATTTGCTAAACTGTTTCAGAGAAAGCTTCATCTTCAGATCAATTGTAATGTTATGGGTATTTGAATGGCTACACAATATACCAAGACATTTATTTATAGTTTGCTTAAAACAGTGTTTCTCTAGATGTGATCTAAAAGTTCTCTACCTGAGAAGCAGTCCTGGAGAAATTCTATCAGGATTTTAGTAACATCCATCCTATCAATTGGCTGGACCTAGATTAATCCACAGATTAAGTGCAGTTTCTGAGTACCACTCTGCAACTATGTGATGGACCTATAAACCATCAGCTTCTACTGGAAACCAACATATATTTAAATATGTGTATTATCCAGAGCACGCTGAACAACATGTTGCCTACACTGAAGCCCTGTAATAGAACTGCATTTGCACTAATCTTCTTTACAGAGAATAACCCTAGAGAATCTCACAGACTACAAATTACGTATTCTTAAACATAAGAACATAAGAAAAGCCATGCTGGATCAGACCAAGGCCCATCAAGTCCAGCAGTCTGTTCACACAGTGGCCAACCAGGTGCCTCTAGGAAGCCCACAAACAAGATGACTGTAGCATCGTTATCCTACCTGTGTTCTACAGCACCTAATATAATAGGCATGCTCCTATAATACTAGAGAAAATAGCTTTGCATCATGACTAGTATTCATTTTGACTAGTAGCCATGGATAGCCCTATCCTCCGTGAACATGTTCCCTCTTAAAGCCTTTCAAGTTGGCAGCCATCACCACATCCTGGGGCAGGGAGTTCCACAATTTAAGTATGCTTTGTGTGAAGAAATACTTCCTTTTATCAGTTTTGAATCTGTCACTCTCCACCTTCAGCAGATGATCCCACATTCTAGTATTATGAGAGAGGAAGAAAAGTTTCTCCCTGTCCACTCTTTCCATACCATGCTTAATTTTATAGACCTCTATCATCTCCCCTTAACCACCTTCTTTGCAAGCTGAACAGCCCTAAGCATTTTAACAGTACTCATAGGGCAGTTGCTCTAGTCCCCTGATCATTTTAGTTGCTCTTTTCTCCACCTTCTCAAGCTCTGAAATATCCTTTCTAAGGTGTGGTGACCAGAACTGTACACAGTATTCCAAGTGTGATCTCACCATAGATTTGTACAAGGGCAGTATGATATCAGCAGTTTCATTCTCTATTCCTTGTCTAATTATGGCCAGCATGGAATTTGCCTTTTTCTCAGCAGCTGCACACTGGGTTGACAACTTTATTGAGCTATCCACTACCACCCCAAGATCCCTTTCTTGGTCTGGCACTGCCAGCACAGATCCCATCAGTGTATATGTGAAGTTGGGATTTTTTGCCGCAATAGGCGTCACTTTACACTTGCTCACATTGAATCTCATTTGCCATTTGAATGCCCATTCCTCCAGTTTGAAGAGATCCTTTTGGAGCTCTTCACAGTCTGATTTTTTTTTAACCACCCTAAATAATTTGGTGTCGTATGCAAACTTGGCCACCTCGCTGTTCATCCCCAACTCCAGGTCATTGATGAACAGGTTGAAAAGCACTGGTCCCAACACAGATCCCCGATTATATTATAGCTTCCATTGGGAACAGAGAATGAAAAAAATACAGCAAGTTATGTACCATATGGAACGCTTACCCAAACTTTTCAGCTAAGATGTCTCCAAACCAATTCTTCTCCCTCACAGATCTGGCAATCTGTCCTTACAGACAGTCCTACCATCTGAAACAGCTAGTCACAAGCAACAATAGGCCACCTAGCGGAGATGCAAATTCCACACCTAGTGAAGATGCAAAACCCCATAGGGTTTTCAAGGGAAGAGACGTTTGGAGGTAGTTTGCCATTGCCTGCCTCCGTGTTTGGAGGTCTCCCATGCACATATTAGCCAGGGTCAGGGCTGAGGGTGTGTGACTGGCCTAAGGTCACCCAGCAAGCTTCCATGGAGAGAATGGGGATTTGAATCTGGGTTTCCCAGGTCCTAGTCCGACACCTTAACCACTACACCATGCTGGCTCTCACCATTAATATAGGCCAAATTGGTCAGTCCCTACACAAAAGAATAAATAGCCACAAATAAGACATTAAAAACTTTTAACCTTTGGAAACTTTTGGGGGAGCATTTCAATCTCATCAGACTTTCTGTAGAATATTTTAATGTCCGACTGGAAAAAAAAATTCAATGTGGAGGCATTTTGAATCCAATAGGAATTACCCAAAAGGAGGCATTGCCCCAGTGTGGAAAGGAGAGGGTTTCCTGTCTAATCTGGTACAATTGTATGTTCTAGGCAAAGAAACTCAAAACACCTTCAGCATCCATTATAGCAGAGTTCTGCTGTTTCTTGTCTCTCAGATTGACATCATCTTTGAATGGTACAAATGCAATTAATTTTTTATTGGGAATAACCTTGGTTTTGCCTTTCCATCCAGATGGGTAGTAATTACCTACCACAGCCCATCTAGCTGTCTTTGATGCTTCTTCAGTGCCAAAAGAGCCCTAATTCCTTCTTTGCATTACAAATCAGACAGTCAACTAAAAATAGCAATTAAAATCACTGTGAATGAATAGAGGCTAGGCTGCAGTGATTGGGCAAAGAGAAGAAAATTCCAAATTGATTTTATTGCCCTTCAAGTGTGCTGTTTCTAGACAATTCTGAATATAGGTAATAACTGGCACTGGTGCTTCTGAAAGAGATGATGGAGGCTTTCATCTATTTGGACAATCAGTGCTGTGCATTCTTATACTACCAAGTGACTAGCATGGGTAAATAAACTGCAGTTCTGTCCTTTGAACGTTTACTTGAAAGTAAGTTCCATGAATAAGAGGACTTACTCCAGTGTAAAGCTAGAACAATGTCCTTAGTCCTTTAAGGTTTGATTCAGAGTGAAAACAAAAGAAGAATCCTGGGGCACCTTAATGACTAACCGAGTTATTAGATTCATAGAGTTGGAAGTGACCACCAGGGTCATCTAGTCCAACCCCCTGCACAAGGCAGGAACTTCTGTGGGATGGAGTCCCTTTATCAGACACAATGAAATTAATTCTGAATCTAATGAAGTGGGCTCAAGCCTGTGAAAGCTATGCTACAGTAAATTAGTTGGTCTTTTAAGGTGTCACTGGACTTTTGTTTTTGCTACAATAGATTAACATGGCTTCCCCCTGGAATTCAAAGGCCAGTGGATCAATTAAAAGGCTCTAAGGAAAATTGGATTTACCAGGATAAGATTCAGGGACACTGTGGGCGAAAACGCATGGTCGCTTTAGCCTCCTTTATTCCCTGTTTCAGCCAGGATTCAGCCGGGATCAAACGCATGTTCAGCAAAACGCATGCGTTTGATCCTGGCTGAATCCTGGCTGAAACAGGGAATAAAGGAGGCTAAAGTGACCATGCGTTTTTGCCCTGTGTCTTTCTTTTGCAGCAAACATTCATGGTAAACTGTAATGAGATGTGGTGGCTAGAGTTAGGTTCAGCCTTTGATTGATCAGTTGATGATATATGTCTAAATGACTGATTAGGTAGCATCTAAGATATTCCTGACCTGCAGATACTGTGGATTAATTCCACTGGGCTGTGAACTCTGAATTCTGGGGACGCAGTTTAAATCCTATTATGTTCCCTGAAGAAACTGCAGGGATATTCCTTCAGGGTTACAGTATAAATCCAATTACGCCCCAATGACTGAATCCCAGGGGATGAAAAATAAATCCTATTAATCTCTCAGAAGATTGTGCAGTGATTCCCAAGTGACAGACAGCAGCTATCCTATCATAACTTGGGTTTACTGAGAGTTCACATACCCTGGTGTGTATATCCCATTACTTTAGGGAGACAGAATAGACTTGTGCCCAGGACAGAAAACATAAATTCTAGCCCAAGAGTAGCCAGGCTGTACAAGGAGCAGTAAATGACTGCTTCCAATAGTGGATTGAGGCTGATTTCTTGATCCTGTGGGCTATTCCTCAGTAACCTGCAGACGCAACAGAATGGAGTCACAATCTACAACATGATCTGGCACCTTTATAACTCTGTCGTGGTCTCCTGAAATATAGTGAATTGTTTCTGTAGTCACCAAAGCTAATTGTCTTTCCACTGATTTCTATAGGCTCTGGTTCTACTCTAGAAGTGCTGGGACTGATTTATGTAAAAGGTATCAGTAAAAAGAGGAGAGGGTGTTGGATCCTGACTAAATTTTCCACAGCTCTCCTTTCCCACTGCAGAACCCCTTTACAGCACTCTGATTCAGAAGTATACAACCCTTTTTTCAGGCAATAGCCGGTATGTGCAATTTTTTTAAATCTAAAAACATAAGCCTAAAAGACAAGCTTATATAAGATAAACATTTGGTGATTTGATTTCAACAGTCTTAGGTTTTGCCTTGAATCTGGCCTATTGTCTAATTAGGTAAAGAAATACCCAAAAGTGTGTGTGCAGTTCTCACAATGCAACTGTTAAAACTGCTCCTATGTGCCTTGAGGGCATAATTTGAACGATACCATGTAGATATCAATCCTGTCCGCAGATTTGTGATTTCTTCATTTTTCATGGAAGTAGTTAAGGGCTCAGTCAAATTATGACATTTCAGATGGCTCACACTTCACCAGTTGTTCAGAAGCTCATGAGTGGGTGTGTATCATCCAATGTATCTTGTTCAAGGTATATCAACTAGTTGATAATATGTAGCATTTATATTGAGTGTAAGCACTTCGCTTATATTTATCTTGTGATCGCAACAGCCCTGTAAAGCAGGTCAGTATTACATATTACATGTGGAAAAGGTGAGAAAGCAGCTTGCCTAAGGAATTGTCCGTTGTGAGTCCCGTGAGTTCTCCTAGCCTCTACACCAGGGGTGGGGAACGTCAGGCCCGGGGGGGCATTTAAGACCCACGAAATCATTTGGTCTGGCCCTTTGTGGGTCCTGGCAGATCTCTAGCTCAGAAGGATCTATGACTGGCGATCCGCTCAAAAGCGAGTCGCTCTACATGGCAGACGCTCGGAGCCGTCTCCGGTGGTGCCTCTTGGCTAAATGTTTGACCAAATATAGCAGGCTAATTTTTAAGTTGATAATTTTGTATGGCCCGCGAACAATGTTATAAATATCCAAATGGCCCTTGGCAGAAAAAAGGTTCCCCACCCCTGCTCTACACTAACAGCAAATGTGTTGGTCCTTCCCGTGATCCTTTGTTCAGGATCGCCAGGGCAGCTTCCACGCAGACATTTGTTCCATCTTGTGTCCCAAACTAAAGTGCTCTCCCTCTCTCCCCTCCCCCCCCAGCTGAGCCTCTACACAGCATCGCTGTTCAATCGTCCACCTTCTGGGTTTTCCCCTTCCTTGTCATGTTTTTCCTAAACCTGCTTTGGTACAATCTTTCTGGAAACACGATACTCCAAGTGAGTTTGGTCATTGTGTGGACAGGAAGTGGTTGATTTTCAGACTTCCCACCCACCTCAGTGTTATTTTCCCACAATATCCCCTTGCGCTCTCCCCCCCCCCATTCCTTCCTGTACCACAAGCAGGCTTTTAAAAAAATGATAGTTTGCTATATTGCTATACGTAGGGTTGCCAACCTCCAGATAATAGCAGAAGATCTCCTGCTATTACAACTGATCACCTGGAGAAAAATGGCTGCTTTGGCAATTGGACTCTATGGCATTGAAGTCCCTCCCCTCCCAAACCCCACCCTCCTCAGGCTCCGCCCCAAAAATCTCCCGCCAATAGCGAAGAGGGACCTGACAACCCTATGCTATAGTGTTAACACTATACTTAATGCTGCAGTTATATTAATTTTGTTTAAATCTGGTTAAAAGCCCTTCAGCAGCATGAGGGGGGGGGGGCAATGGCAGGCTCTAGGGGATACCAAGGAAGACAAAGGGAATCTCCCCTTCTGGGTGCTCTGTTGCCAGTAAAAACGTTTCTCCTTTTGTAATGGCACAGCAGGAAGTTGGCTCCATGTGGAAGCAGCTTCTGTTGCCCTACAGGATGAAGATTATGTTGAGATTTCAGTATTAAAGCAGACAATTAACCATATCTGTCAAAATGAAATTGCACAGACACCCAAGGCTCTGGAGAGCTGCTGTCAATCAGAATAAATAATACTGGGCTAGATAGACCAGTGATCTGACTTGGTACGCGGCAGCTTCACATGTACCGAAGGATTCCAGACTGATGTGAAATTTTGCTGCCTTTGATCAGTGTTCAAAATATCCATGTTTCCTTTCAGTTGTTCTTTTAATCTTAGTTTGCCACACAACAGGGTGGCTTGTTTTTGTTGTTAATTACACAGCTCTAGTACCACAGATCCCATAACTGGCTTGGATCCCGCTAAGCTAAACAGAGATAGGGTTGCCAACTTCCAGTTACTAGCTGGCGATCTCCTGCTATTACAACTGATCTCCAGCCGATAGAGATGAGTTCACCTGGAGAAAATGGCCGCTCTGACAATTGGACTCTATGGCATCGAAGTCCCTCCTCTCCCCAAACCCCACCCTCCTCAGGCTCTGCCCAAAAACCTCCTGCCAGTGGCGAAGAGGGACCTGGCAACCCTAAGCAGTGAGCATATTCCCAAAACTCCTTCATGAAGCCCATGAGGGATCTTTCATTCCATTTGTCTGCCTCTGTGTTGTAGTGTCAAGAGCTCCATCTCTCTATGGGGCTTAACGCACGGCCAATTTGTCTCGCTTTTGTGCCTTAATAGTAGCTAATCTCCATGGTCCACACGCACGACCGTCCAAGGGATGCGCATCGGACCCACCTTAATCGCGAATTAAGGCAAAAAAACCCGGGTTAATCAATCCCTGGTTTATAGCGATCTTTTCGGTGCTAATCCGCTACTTTTTTTTAATTCCGCTACATTACCGGAACGCCGACGTGTGTGTAATTACTTGGCTAGCTCGCTACTAATGCCCCTTTACCGGTCTCCTCCGTCCCGCCCCCTTCCCTGCGTGAGCAATTGCCGCTTCCCGTCCCCCGTCCCGCCCCCTTTCCTGTATGAGCAATTGCTGCTTCCGGCCTCCCGTCCCGCCTTTTTTTAATTGACAGGTTGAGACGATGGTATACCGGAATGTTGGTGTTCCAAGAAAAAAAAAGGGGGAGAATCGCCCTTTGATTGGATAACTCCTCAGCCAATCCTTGGGCGATGTCACTCCCCTGCTATCCCGCATTGCGAACTATCCCACATTATATGGTTCAAACGCACGGGGAGCCTCCAGCAGCTACTTGTTTCAGACTTAATGTGGGATAGGCTGGCGTCATGCTTTTGATTATCCAGACTTAAACATTGTGGGATTAAATATTGTGGGATAACAGAGGAGCGAGCCAGGAACATTCTGCCCATGCGTTAATGCCCTATAAGCCATGAAATAAATTCTCATGCCTGGCAACACCTCAGTTCGGTCAGAAGGAGCATGTTATAGCATCAACCCTGATGGGCATAGGTTTATTTTGTATATGACTGATTTTTAATGAATGCAATATTAATCCTTGCAGATGAGCAATAAATCATTATCCAAAGTCTAAATAAAATGATTAGGATAAAATATCTGGAACAGTGCATTTTTACTCAAGAAATCGCTTTATGAAAAGCAAGAAAATCATGGATGCAAAGATATGTGGGCATACTGGTATGGGAAAATATAAAGGAGGAAATCCTTTACAGTGCATCAATTCAAAAGTGGGAAGAAAATATATTAACAGTGCAATCCTAAACAGAGTTAACCCTTCTAAGCCCACAGAAGTCACTGGAGCTCAGAAGGGTATAACTCTAAAGAAACACTGTAAGAAACATCCATGTGCCTTAGCCAACATTGAGAGCTTACATTATTCTTCTATGTTCATACTTTGAATTTTTTTAAAAATCTCGTGCTAAATGGCATGATTTTATATGTTAATATGTGTCGAACAAGATTTTTCTATAGGTGAGAGCAAATCATGAAAGTTGGGCTGAAAAATTAAATAGGCATTCCAGGAAAAAATATCAAGTTCAGTAGCATCTTATAGACCAACAAGATTTTGGGGCTATAAACCTTCAAGAGTCAAAGCTCCCTTAGTCAGAACTTATAATATTGTTTTCCAAAAATCTCTTCAGCTGCTGTAAGTCAGTTGTGGAGCTGTTTCAGTTCTCACTGTTAAAGCAGTACAATAAAACAGGCAGCCGAACAGGTTATTTATGTTTGCTGCCTGTTTCCTCCCTGAAATCTTTTATATAGAGATGCAGTAGCTCATGGTTTCGTAACTTATGCAGCAGGGTCATAGGATTTAGAGAAATGCATTTTTCTTTGAGAGACTGGCAGCCACCATGCAGAGAAATTAACGTATTTTATTATTTTATATCCTGCCTTCCTCCCTAATGGGGACCCAAAGTGGCTTACATCATTCTCCTTTCCTCCGTTTTATCCTCACAACAACCCTATGAGGTAGGTTAGGCTGAGAATGTGTGACACGGCCAGGGTCCCCCAGCAAGCTTCCATGGCAGAGTGGGGACTCGAACCTGGATTCTCCAGATCCTAGTCCAACGCTTTAACCACTACACCACACTGGCTCTCAGAATTTGATTTTCTGAATTGGACAATAAATGGCAATTTCTGACATATCAATGCATTAAACTGGCATTTTTGCAGGTTGTGATATCAGCAAAGGGGTGTCTCAGATTGGGCTTTTCAGATAACCCAGTTCCATTTGGATGTCCAAATATGATAACTGCAAAAATTACCATGAGGTGGGAAGAAAATGGTAGCAAAGGGGGTGGGACCTTACCTGGTACATGAGATCCATCGTCATCAAACCATATCAGCTGTCATTCATATTTCATGGTATTTTACATCCACATGCATTAATAATTTGCCTCTCTTTATTTACAGTGTGACAAACTGTGCCTCTGGAATTACCTGTAATATGGTGCTCTGGGTCACAATCCAAAGAAGTAGTTTTCATGTGTAGGGTTGCCAACCTCCAGGTACTAGCTGTAGTTCTCCTGCTATTACAACTGATCTCCAGCCGATAGAGATCAGCTCACCTGGAGAAAATGGCCGCTTTGGCAATTGGACTCTATGTCATTGAAGTCTTTCCCCTCCCCAAGCTCCACCTCCTCAGGCTCCGCCCCAAAAACCTGGCAACCCGGCAACCCTATTCATGTGGATAAGACTACTGCAGGTAGCTAGAGACCCCTCTGAAATTTTATTTTGTTTTCTGAAGCAGCAGCCTCTCCCAAAAACAAAACAAAACTGTGCCCTGCCCCAAGAATAGGTAATGCTATTATTAGATATTCATGGGAGATGGCCCAAATATGTCCACTTGTCTCCACTGCTGTTTGTATTGCTGTCAATCGCTGTGACAAATCTGTGACCTCTTCGTTAGTTATTGTCAGTCAGTTTTACTTTGAACAGTCCATGTAGGAACATAGTCTGAAACTGTAAATTTTCTGTTGTACAGATTTGTGTTTCCGGTGGACTGAGAAGGATGTGACTTTTGAAGATCTCTGGTAGAATGCTTTGGCTTTTAGGCTAGCTGCAAACATCTGGTGGCCATTGCTTCTCGGTGTCTGAGTCATGGCCACAAACGTGTAGGAAAACTATGGCAGCTGATCTGGAATATCATGGGACAATATTTTGTGAGTCCCCCTTATTTTCTTCTTCTTCTATTTTTGCTAGAGTAGTATTCACATTTTTAAATATCTGAATGTGAATTTGTTTGGGGCATTTTAGATTTGTTTTTTTCTCAAATTAGGGTGCATAGGCCAATTTAAAAAAAAACAGTCATGGAGGGCATCTGCCTTTCCTGAAGATGATTTCAGACTGCCATGTTTCACTTTGTCATTTCATGACTGAGCCTGGGTTGTTTTATTTGGGGGGGGGGTTTGTGTGCTCCATCCCCCTCCTTTCCCTCTCCTCATGTGCAGCAATCTGATTAGACTTAAGTTTTCACATTGGGTCGTAGTTTGTTGTTCCACCCCTACCACAAAGTGGTTTCTTGTCATTCTTGCCAGTCTAAATTTCAAGAGGATTATGCCAGAGTTTGGAATCCTAATTTGCAAGGAAGAGAGGTTGCAGTTCAGATTAAATGACAAACTGTAGTTTGTTGTGGAAACAGCTGTCTTAACTATTGAGCTGCATGTAAGGAGAGGGGGAAGGGAGCACACAAACCCTACATTTTCCTACATTGTTCATGTAACAGCAGACTTGTCATTACATCTGAGTCATGGCAATTGTTTAACAGCAATTTTGGAGAACCCGAATCCTGGTTCTCCTTGTATCTTCCTTTTCTCTAGCCATGTGCATTGTCCAGAGTGCTGGGGGCAGAGACACAGTGCTGGAAATGCACAGTACATTTCAATGCACATGCATCCCAGTCCAGTACCAGATACATGTAATGGCTACCTGCTGTTTAATTACCCTTTGCTGGATTACAGCCAAATGGCTTCAGTGGGATTTTTATACATATAAATTAGGGGTACAACATATGTGATGAAGACTGTGGATCTCTATCACTGTGTAAAATCAAAATTTCAGGTTGGGACTGTACAGGATGGGGGAAAGGACTTCAATAGACCTTTGATTTATTTTTCTAATTGAATTGGAGCCCCCCTGTGTTTTTATTAGCCTTTTAAAGGGGAATGGTTAGGGTTTTTTTTAAGAGGCTGTTCATTTCTTTTAGAATGCTAATTATAATAATAGCTGGGGAGCCTGGGTTTGATTGGCTAAACCAAATGGGACTTGAAAGGTTAAATCCCCTTCCCACGCAGACATGATCCAAATTGGGGCTGCATGCATGTACAGGTTACCTTTCAGACTCAGTTGGCGATCTCTGATCTTCCTATTGTCTGTTTTGGCCTTGAGGCTATTGGGAATATTTATTAGTTACTATACTAAAGTTACACAGTTAGGAAAAATGTGGGAAACAAACGAGGCAAATATATTAGAACGTTTACTAGAACTCACTTTTATTGAGGTAGGTTGACAAAGGAGCCTAGTCTAAAGAATACTTTTTCCTATAACAAGTGGCTGGCTGTGCAGCAGCAAGTGAATGGAAATCAACATGCTTTCTCACAGGAGAGAACCACAGAGAGTAGGGTTGCCGTCCAGGTACTAGCTGGAGATCTCCTGCTATTACAACTGATCTCCAGCCAATAGAGATCAGTTCCCCTGGATAAAATGGCCACTTTGGCAATTGGACTCTATGGCATTGAAGTCCCACCCCTCCTCAAACCCCGCCCTCCTCAGGCTCTACCCCAAAAACCTCTGGCCGGGGGTGAAGAGGGACCTGGCAACCCTAACAGAGAGGGCTTGCCTCTTGGAAGACCATGAGAAGGAGGGAACACAAAGGGACAGGAAGAGAAGGAGCAGTTAGACAAACTCCCAGCTTAGAAAAGGAGAGGCCTCCTATCCAGTAAGGAGATATAACACACACATTCTTGCTCTGTGGCAAAGAGAAATATGGTTTTCTCCAGTGTCCAGGCATAATGGAGCTGTGAGCAGAGTGGACACAATCCTTGCTAATTTAGCGGAATGTGCCAAACGCTTCTCCAACACATTAGCACCATACATCCCCTCCAACTGCAATGAACGTAGGTGGCAAAGGATTGTGCTTTAAAATCTTAAATCAGAACTTAGCATATTGCTTTGGACCACGCTTTGAAGCCCTCGCATCTCTGAGAAGGCGCTTGGATGAGTTATCCAAGTGGGCGTTCGCATGTGATCATCGGCATGAGTAAGGATTTTTTTTTTTTGGGTAGCTGAATGTTTAATATTTATAGCAAAGACACATTTTGGCAAGCGTGTTTTTAGCTACACGCATCTCCAGAGCAAAACACTTTTCACTCCCATTTTCAAAATAGCCAGTTTTTGGGTGGAGACGTGTATGGGAAAGATCTTGTATTCTTTTAGCAAACAGAGTGGTTGTCTCATTTATGGAAACACAAAGGCCTGAAATATAAAATGGAAGAATGGATAATGGCATGGCTCTTCTGTGAAGATGGTGTCAGGCTTAACAAGCTTTTGAATAAAAGGCACTGAGATACAGCGGGGGAGGGTAGCCACAAAAGCACCCAGGTAAACAGAATTATGCCTAGCAATTATTATGACCCTTGCTCTTATCACACTTCTATCATTTTGTGCTGTGCCAATAGCCGTTAGAAATTTCCTCCTTCCAAGCGTTTGGAAGCCCATTAAAACCAAATGAACAGCAGGAACAGGCAGCAGCTACTTTATCTGTGATATGGAAGCAACAAATTAACTGTATTAGTATAGCTACAGTTTCCTGCACTTGCTGATGTCCTATTCTCTTTTCTCAATCATTTAATCATTTGTTTACCTCATCACTACATCTGAAACAATTATTCTGACTAGCCCTTGCCCTTTATGGTGTGAGCAGGATGGGGTGGGGGATCTTTTTCGCTGATTATTTCAGCTACAAATAAAGGAAGAGAAAAGAGCAAATTAAAACCATCGCCTTTTAGAACTAGCTTTTGCAAACGAAGAAGAGTTTGCAAAAGCTAGTTCTAAAAGGCGATGGTTTTAATTTGCTTTTTTCTCTTCCTTTATTTGGCTAATTTTAATCTCTTTGTAATTCAGTCCTCACACAGACTTTATCCAATACATAGATAAGGACTAAAAGGCCCTCGATTTTTGTATCTTTTTCAAGCAGTAAAAAGAACTTGGATGGTACTTGTTCGTTACTGTAATAACAGTGAAGCAGAGGAAATGTGGGGGGGGGGTCCTCTTGGGGTGGCTTTTATTTTGGAAGTGTGTGGTATGTGTGTGGTATGGTATGTACACTGGTGTACATACATGTGGGCTGCCCCCTCCATCCCTGGCTGCCCCCTCCATACCTGGCATTCAGGTGGTGACAACGCTCCACTGTGGATTCTTCATGGTACTGATCAGCTGCACTAATCAGTTTTGGTGCCATATGTTTGTGTTCAAAACAGCCATTCTTCCTAGTAATGGAGATATTATTTTCATTCTGAATTAATTTGCCCTCAATGATGTCATCAGTGCTAAATCTGATTGGCCGTGTGACAAAATCCCTTTTATTAGGACTATTTTGCAAACAAAAAAATGGCACTGAATCTGCGGCCAATTGTGATGCAAAAGCAGCAAATTGCCTAGGAAAAAGGTAAGGGGGGGGAAGGAGCTTTTAGGCCTGTCTAAGGCCTTTTGTTGCACTGAAAATGTTTACTGGAGAACATTCAGCTCCATTTAAGTGTGTGGCTTTCAGCATTGGATGGGGAACTCCCTGTTCAGTGCCAAGCAGATGGTCGGCACAGCCAATTTTTGTAGTGCTGATAGAACTGACCATCTGTTAGTGAGCGAGCATGCATGGATATCTCTAGATGGGGGTCTGTGGTTTGGGATTGCTGTGCCTCCATTGGATAACAGACATCCAAGACCCATACAGTCTCCAAAACTGGTGAATAGGGAGAGGGTTCCAATTGGAGAAGCAATATTTCTATTCTCCCCCCCCAAGGCATACCATTTATTTAAAAACAACTAGAAGAAAAGTTGGTTTTTATATGCCAACTTTCTCTACCACTTAAGGCAGAATCAATCCGGCTTACAATCACCTTCCCTTCCCCTCCCCACAACAGACACCCTTTGAGGTGGGTGGGGCTGAGAAACTGTGACTCGCCAAAGGTCACCCAGCTGGCTTCATGTGTAGGAGTGGGGAAACAAATCCAGTTCACCAGATTAGCCTCTGCCGTTCATGTGCAGGAGTGGGGAATCAAACCCGGTTCTCTAGATCAAAGTCCACCGCTCCAAACTACTGCTCTTAACCACTCCCCATGTTGGTGGTGTGAAAATGTGTGATTATGCTTCAGGGGGTCTCTATCTGGCTCTTATTTGTTTCATGCACTGAGTGACAGACTCATACAGCTTCACACATACATGACACCTATAGTGGTATCCAGTCTTCGGCTCAGTTCCCTCCAAAAATGGCTGGGGCCGTTATACATCAGCAGAGCCATTTTGGAGCACTTCATAGTTCAACATCATTTCCAGCATATTCAGATGGAATTTATACTGTTAAATCAATGACATCTTCCATTTATCAGTGCGATGGCTGTCATGCTGATATTTTCAGTGCTTCTCTGGCAGATGGGAAAGTCACTTTGCTGAGGGTGTGCATGTAAAAACTATAGATGTGTTACTCTGCAGCGGCTTCTGTTCTTCCTGACTTTGCTGCACTCTTCACCAGGCATAGATGGTCACGTTACTTCAAAAAGCAAACAACACTTATATATAGCAGAACTGCAAGCTGTTGAGAACCAAAGGGCAACTTCATAGTAGCATGATGTATATTCCTCCCTGTGATATGACTAGCAGCTGCTGTTCAGCAGCAAAACTTTCCCAACAATGGATAATTTTTTTTTTTATGGTGAAGTTTACTTGGCTGGCATGGAGGAATCTAAACTGAATTAGATTTTGCAATTACATTTTTTTTAAAAGAATAAACCCTTTAAAGTTCCAAACCATTTGAACTATTTATAGCAGTGTCCCATATATATATTTTTGGTCCGTTTAAGTAAAAGTCAGATATTGCTGCAGGAGATTTCCTCCAAAATCATAACTGTAACTGCATTTTTTTTTACTATCTTTTTATATGGTTGAGGAGCATATACAGTGTCAGCTGAGTAGCCTGCAGTTGAATATGTGGATATGATCCAGACTCATCCATGTGTCCATTCTGACCTATCTTTTCCACTGCATTGGCAGAAACATCCTCAATATGTTGTGCAGGCTTATCTCATAGTGTGATAAATCTGGATTTTCTTACCATATTTTTTTCTCCTCCATACAGATTACACTTTTCAGGATCCTGCCAGCAGCCTCTTCAGATCTGCCTGCTTCATGTCCACCCAGATTACTACTTGAACTCAGAGCTGTGCAAATTTCAGTGTGAAAGCACTCCCGCCCTTTTCACTCACACCTTCAAGACAATGCAGGAGTTTCATAGGAACTCTGAAGGAGATTCATTGACTATGCTGATTAAAGATATCTCACTGACTTCAGTGGGACAGTTTCAGTGCACGTGGTAAGTAAATGTTCTCTTTGCCTCCTAAACCTGGACTCCATTGATTTTTATGGGAATTAATTCAAACATTCATAGGACTATAACTGTGGGATTCTCCTGTTGATACAGACAAGAAAAGAGACCGCACTGTCAGTCACACCCAGTTTCATTGAAGTGGAATAGATACAACGACAAAGCATTTGTCTTTACACAGGAACAATGTGGCCTGGAATAGCCACAAGCTGACTGTGCAGCATTGGAGGCACAGGATACTGAGTTTTGCAAAGGTCTTCACTGAAATGACATGTACAAAGCAAGTATGCAGCACAGATTAGGTGCATTAGATGAACATTGTATCTGTAGATTAGCTCTAATACAGTTTCCATACAGTGAGGATTTTCTGTGTTCCATTGCCGCTGCCAATGCAGAGCCATGTGTGTTGGGAACACAGCTTCCACATGGGAGTTTTCTGTATGCTTTCTGCTGGGAGCCCCTAGCAGCTGCCATTTCCCCCACATTTTCCCCTGCTGTATTGCTATACTAATTACAGTTTGTTTGTTTTGTTTTCATTTCAAGCCCTCAAAAAGCCCTGTGGTGGCATGACAGGGGAAATGGCAGTTGTGAGGGGTGGGCGGCAGGGAAATGGAGTTGATGTGGGGCATGTCCGTAGAAAATGTGCACCTCCCTGTCCAGATAACATGCTTGGGCTGCACTCTTTCCAAGAAGAATGGCACAAAGCAGTTTTGGAAAGAGCATGCTGACAACTGGGAAAGGACGATTAGAGCATGATTGGAGCAGGACATCATGTGGATGCTCAGAAAAGGGTTCGGTGGTCTGGAAGCTGAAGTGGAGAGAAAAATAAAACCATAGTTTAAAAGTATTGGCCTCTCATCCTTTCTGGAGCAGGATTTGCCTATATGAAGACTATGCTAGTAAGATGTTTTTGATAATACCATTCTTTCTGCTTGCATCAGTCTTCTGAAGAAAATAGCCGTTGCTGTTTTTAGTATTTCACACGTGTTAATTATTGTATTGCTACTGAGAACTGTTGTTTGGTATCACCTGCCCTGCATTCACCCTGTAGTACCAATTAGAAAGCCAAATGGAAATTCAACCCCCCTCACCATACAGCACACCCCATAACAAAGGAGGGCAATAGCCTCATACAGTGTTTATAAGGACTAATTGGGTGAATAGACCCAAACAAGTGGGGGACCCACAAGGACTTGTGGAGAACATCTCATTTTCTTCATCGCCCCATTTCCTCTTTCCTTTTCCTGTACACTCTCATAGCCTCTACCATTTTCCTGCTTCCTTCTCTCCTTCCCACCCACCAGCCAAACTACCTTAACTGTCCCTGTCTTCAGCTTTTCATCCTGGCAGCCTCTCCCTGGGAAAACTGTGGTAGGGGTGGTCCGAGCCACCAGGCTGGGCTGCAACCAATTGCATGGGGTTGGCTACCTATGAAGGAACCCATAAAGATTTGCAAGGGCACCTCACTTTCCCCTGTATCTCCCCACACTATTTCCTCTTTTCCTCCTCCTGGCAGCCCCCACATCCTCACCTTTCCCTTCTTTCTTGTCTTCTTCCCAGCTACCAACCAAACCTAACTTTTATCTACCTCCCATCTTTATTATTTATTTGTTTCATCTATATCCTGCCGTTCTCCATAATGGGACCCAAAACAGCTTACATCATTTTCCTGTCCTCCATTTTATCCTCACAACAACCCTGTGAGGTAGGTAAGGCTGTGTGTGTGACTGGCCCAAGGTCAGCCCATGAGCACCATGGCAGAGTGGGGGATTTGAACCTGGGTTTCCTAGATTGTAGTATGAAACTCTAACCACTACACCACATTGATGTTTGTGGGTGGCTGCTGTTGAACAGTAGCAAGCAGCTGGGCCTGGGTGGGTCGTGTAAGTTGTGTGGTTTCATGTCACCCAGTGGTTGCTGCCAGGCCTGGTTCTAATGAGTCCTTCTTCAAAAGCCAGATCAGCCCTTAAAAAGGCCATGCCCCTCCCCTTGCCTTTTACTGACAGAAACTAAGACTTGAAGGTTAGCAGTACTGTTGTTACGGATTCTATGGACTGCCAAAAAAACAAATCAGTGGTTTATAGATCAAATCAGGCCTGAACTGATCCTAGAAGCTATAAAAGGATTAAACTGAGGCTGTCGTATTTTGGTCATGTCATGAGACAACAAGAGTCACTGTAAAAGACAGTCATGCTAGGAAAAGTTGAGGGCAGCAGGAAAAGAGGAAGACCCAATAAGAGATGGATTGACTCAATAAAGGAAGCCACAGCCTTCAATTTGCAAGATCTGAACAAGGCTGTCAAAGATAGGACATTTTGGAGGACTTTCATTCTTAGGGTCGCCATGAGTCGGAAGCGACTTGATGGCACTTAACACACACACACAATACTGTTGTGGTTGCCCAGCAGTGGCCACTGAGGGTGCTTGTTTCTTAAAGCTGCAGGCACTGTTTCTATTGGTGGGGGGGGGCAGGGTCTTAACCCCCAATTTTTAAAAAGATTTCATACCAACCTGGGATTTTCCTCAGGTTTGTAGAAAGATGTGTCCTGTCTGTTCATGGCCTCATTCTCCAGATTCAAGCATTATAAGTCATGCTGGATCAGTCCAAGACAATTTAAGTCCAGCAGTCTGTTCACACAGTGGCCAACCAGGTGCCTCTAGGAAGCCCACAAACAAGGCGACTGCAGTAGCATTATCCTGCCTGTGTTCCCCAGTACCAAATTTAATAGGAATGCTCCTCTGATCCTGGAGAGAATAGGTATGAATCATGACTAGTATCCATTCTGAAGAGTAGCCATGGATAGCCTTATCCTCCATGACCATGTCCATTCCCTTCTTAAAACCTTCCAAGTTGGCAGCCATCACCATATCCTGGTGGGGCCATGTTGAGAATTATATATATCGATGATAAGGTGAATACTCACCAGACAAAAACCTTCTTGGCTGGGAGCTGGTTATGTAGTTCACAGCACTCAAAGAGCTAGTGATAAAGGACTTTGGTCCGTGCATATACAAAGCTGATTCTTTATACTTCATGTGGTTTCACTGTATTCAGCAAGGGTTTCATTCAGAGTAAGGGATTAACCTTAAAGAACATTTGCACATACATCTGGAAAGCTGGACACCTGGTCCGCTGTTCATGATCAGAATCTTACCTGGTACCATAGGCTAGAATAAAAAGAGAAAGGAATTTAGTTGGTAGCAAAGCATTGCAAGCCGGACTAATTCATCTATTGAATCTGGTAATTATGAATGTCAATGATATCACTAACTGAAGTTGGTTGCTGTCCATTGAAGTGACTTCCCTTGAAGAGAGAGAAGAAGAGAGAAGAGTTGGTTTTTTATATGCCGACTTTCTCTACCACTTAAGCAAGACTCAAACCACCTTACAATCACCTTCCCTTCCCCTCCCCACAACAGACACCCTGTGATTGGTAGATGGGGCTGAGAGAGCTCTTAATAGAACTGTAACTTGCCCAAGGTCACCCAGCTGGCTTCGTGTGTAGGGGTGGGGAAACAAATCCAGTTCACCAGATTAGCCTCCGCCGCTCATGTGGAGGAGTGGGGAATCAAACCTGGTTCTCCAGATTAGAGTCCACTGCTCCAAACCACTGCTCTTAAACCACTACACCACACTGGCTCTCCATTGTGTGCACAGAACAGATGGTTTTTCCTTGCCATCCAGCCCCACTTCATTCTATCTAAATACAAGCAAAGAAGAGTTCTTTCCCTAGACAGAACGGCAGTTTTGAGAGAATCCATCCCTTGCTTTCTGTTTTCTGGCACCTGGCACAGAAAAACGTCACTTCTCTCTCACAAAGCATCTACCATGTTTCCTGTAATTGTAAAGTCACCACTCAGTTTGTGCTCTCAGAGTCTGAAGAGCACCAGGAAAGCCTTGAAAGTGTAGAGCAAATGTCATATACATCTCTTAAACCTGCAGTAGCGCAATTATTGCTAATACCTACTCTTGTGCCTAACCCTGGTTAATAACACTAATCATACATTTATATAATGTTTCTCACAAAGAACAAAAATCATAACATGCTTTTTTAAAAAGGCTCACTGGCTGCTTGTCCAGGCCTCTGCCCGTACCACTCCAAGGCAACCTCCTTGTAGGGATTAACGTAACAACCCCACAAACTAATATGTTTTTGGTTTTTAGAGAACTAAGACTCCCCTCCCTATCTTAACCTATCTTTTCTTTTAATCTGCCCCCTTGCCCTTATTGCAGCAGCCTGTAATGTTTCTGTAATGTTTCAGGCTGAAAATAATTAATGCATTAATTATAGCTACTAGGTCACCCAGTTCTCAGTCATGGTTATTTAAAAATGTACAAATGATAGTCGTGATAAGACTGGGAACCGTAATGCAAAAAATATTGCTTATAAACTTTTTAAAAAATCAAATTACAAGAGAAAGCATGATACAGCAGCTTTCGCTATTTAACAAAGGCTGTGCTCACATATTGTTGGATGGTGTGACATCGTTGCGCTATAGCAATAGTTTGTGAGTGGATTTTCCAGTGTGGACAAGACAAATTCAGGAGGTGAATGATTGCTGTGGAACAATGAAAGTGCAGTTTCTAATAATGTGTAGATGCAGACCAACCGCAAGAGTGAGCGGCTTGCAGTGGTGCAGGAGGAATAATAAAATAAATTCCCCCCAAGCCCCATGAAACTGCTCCATGGGGTTTCACGGGGCTACACCATAAGGGAGCTGACTAAAGTCAGCCCTGTCCTGGGAATGCCCCCTTTGGCACCAGTGCGGGCCCTTGTGACAGAGATACGCTGCTGCCACAGCTGCGCCACTCTCCAGTGCCGGTGTAAGTGGCCCTGCGCCAGCATTAGTGCCAATTTAACCAGTGCAAGTGGCACTAACGCCAGCACAGGGGTCATGCCAGCTCCTAAGGGCATTCATTCCCCTCCCCCTTTGTGGATTGCTCTGCCTGTTAGCCTTCTGGCATTTGAGCTTATGCCAACGCAAGGATTAATGTTATTCCAGGGTTTTCCTGCTTGCCCTATGAGAGTACCTGAAACCCCCCTCTGAACTTGGTTTCTGTAGCTTTCATGGATTCTAAACAAGTCCAGTCTCAGCTAACCGGCTTGAAGGGTTGTATCTTTTTAAGTTTTAATTTTGTGGCTGTGGTGAAATATTGATAGCCTGACTCACAACCTGCACTTGGTAAAATCTGTTTTATACCATTTCCTGGTTGATTCGGTTGGGGGTGGGTGAGTCAGGTGAATCATATTTGTTCAAACTGCTAGAAAGTGGCATGAAAGTGAGGTTTTGTTTTGACCTAACAAACTATTTGTGCTGTGACATGTCACAAATGCTCTGTGTTATAAGGCGAAATGTAGGTCTATTGGTATGCAGGATTCCATCTCCCTGTTTTCAGGGAGGCGGGTGCATTAGTATGCAGGGCTGTTCGCGCCTTTTCCTGATGCATCATAACACGCATGGAACCAAAGTCAAGCAGATACAAAAGCTGAATGCCAAGTAGGCCACCGTGACCGAGTCTGCTCTCCTTCTGCTTGAGCTCTTTTTGGGCTGCTGTGCGATGGCAGCTTTTCCTCTAGAGAGCCTTCTGTTCAGCAGATCACTAAACCAAATGTATACGCAGCAGTTAGAATAGTGTTATTCACTAAGCTAAACAAATCATCGGGTAGGATCCAACCAGCTTTTCCACTAGTGAAAAAGGGAGGAAGGGGGTCCCCTTTGAGCACAAAAAGGCTATGCTGGGCATCATGGGACCTGTCTGGACAAAAGCCATGTGGTAATGGGAGCTTTAGCAAGGAATGGAATAAAGTGAGATACAGTGGGAAAAGTTGTCCATTAGGTTTCCTCTGCTGTTACATTTTTAAATTTTGTTGCAGACTATTGAAATTTTTCCTAGCAACTTGAAGAGTAGAGTACAAGGCACTGATGGGGCAATGGGAGTGTATGGGGTTGAGCAATGGGATCTGTAGGATTCACAGACAGGAGCCATCTATAGCTTCTGACTCATTTTCATGTCACTGAAGAGCTGTTTTAGACAATCCAAGACTGGTAAATGTGAAAAACTGGTTTCCCCACTGAAACAATGGTTTGGACCCCAAAGCTTGCTTTCACTTGCCCTTTTCCATTATGGGGGCAGTTCTCTGCTGTGGAGTGCATTCCTCCAGTTCTAGGGGCATCCACTGAGGCAGGATCAGAGTCTTACAATGAGCAGGAAAGCATCTCCTGCCTGAGGAAAGAGCTGCACTGGAAAGGACCACCTCCACAGTGGAGGAGAAAGGTTGGAAAGGAAGTCAAGGTTTAGGATTCAAGTGGGTACAATTTCAGATACAGCCAAAAAAGACAAATCAGTGAGTTTTAGATCAAATCAAGCCTGAACTGTCTCTAGAAGCTAAAATGACTAAACTGAGGCTATCATACTTTGGTTGCATTATGAGAAGATGAGTTGCTTGAAAAGACAATAATGCTAGAAAAAGTCGAAGACAGCAGAAAAAGAGGAAGACCCAACATGAGGTGGATTGACTCTATAAAGGAAGCCACGGCCCTCAGTTTGCAAGACCTCAGCAAGGCTGTTAATGATAGGATGTTTTGGAGAACATTGATTCATAGGGTCGTATGAGTCAGAAGTGACTTGACGGCACTTAACACACACATCATCATCATCCAAGCAATGTAGAATGTGGGAAATACAAATATTTTAGGGCAGATAATGCCAGAAATATAGGGTTGTGCTGGGGGACAAATGCCCCAGCATTGAGTTCTCCCTCCACCCCCATAATGTTTAGCAGTGACACATGTGAAATGACGTCCTTGCCCCCACTCCTGACCACTGGCTGCAACAGAGGGCAGAATGCATAGCAGGAAGTCATGTTATACAGTTCTTTACTGTAGGCTGCAGAGAAAAGGAGGGGAAACTAGGCCCTAGACTGGTATTTTGGTGGCAGCCCTGTGTTTTTGGTATCGTCTAGTTCTCTCCTCGGCCTCCTGCAGATAATCTTCAGTAGCAAGCTTACATGTGGGACCTTCTGCCTGTACTTGAACTCCTGGGTCTTTGATGTATCTTTGAAACTGATGTTCTTCTTCAAAGAGAGATTTGGCAAGGCTCTCCCCCTTCCCTTCTCTTTCCTTTTGAACCTTTTTTTTTTGTCTGCTCTATTGCTTTGCAGAGAGAAGTAGGACTTCAGGGGAAAGCCCTCCCCCCCCCATTCCGCCAAGTGTCCCCCCTCTCTTTCAAGAGCAGATTGACTCTTGGCCAGGGCTGCATGTCCAGAGACATCAAAGAGACAGCAGGTTGCCTGGACAGCAGCAATCCCCAGCGCTTCACTATCTTCCCTTTCCCAAGGCGGCAAGCCAGAGACGCATCACATTGATTTAAACAAACTTTGAGTGTAGTTGAAGCCAGAGATGCCAGCGTGTCAAAATGAAGCTCTTTCCCCCTTGCAGGCTCTGTTCCCCATGTGTGTCAGAATTTGAACTACTGTCTGTCATAGCAACCAACTTCGTTACCTCCTTATTATCCATGCAGGTAGTACAGCTTATTGTTTTTGTGATCTGTGAAGTACCATCTAGTATCTGACTATTTTGTGCATCCCTCCCAGAGCCTAGGGTTGCCAGTTCTGGGTTTGGCAGTATCTGGAGATTTTGGGGGTAGAGCCTGAGGAAGTTGGAGTTTGTGGAGCGGTGGGATTTCAATGAGTTATAATGCTATAGAGTCCACCTTTCAAAGCGGCCATTTTCTGCAGGTGAACTGATTTCTGTCACCAGGAGACCAGTTTTAATAGTGGGAGATCTCCAGCCACCACCTGGAGGTTGGCATGCCTGTCGAGCTGATGATGGAGTATAATTTAAAGTTACTACTGCCTTTCTTAAAGTGTGTGTGTGGAGGGGAGAAATCCGAGTCATGTAAGCCCCTCTCAAACTGCCCTTATAATCTGTTTTAGCAGCTGGTTGCAAATGGATTTTTTGTGTCATTTCAGACACAACCATTTTGGCTCCCAGCTGCTAACAGATTAAAAAAAAAACCTTTTCAGAAAAGGCTGCTTGTGTCCCGTTGGCATTCCAGGGCTCAGCCGTTTTTTTTATGAAAACCGCTTTCTCTCGTTTTCAGTTTTTCCTTCTGCTTCTGAATTGCTACAATGTGCTGTCTAAAATGTCTGGAGCGCTTCTGAAAAGACCACTCCCCCCCCCGCCGCCTTTTTCCATGGTGCGTTCTTTTTCACCCCTTTTTAAAACGTTTTTTGAATGATTGCTACCGTGCTATGGCGCTGCAGTGCAAATCTCAAGATGTAAAAAAGGGGTGAAAAAGAGCACACTGTGGATAAAAGTGGCACTGTTTGACGTGGCCAGAACTCTTTAGAGACAGCTCGTAGACGGATTGAAATGAGCTGTATGGAACACCCATCTCTGTATCGCTTCACTCCGAAATGGGCCAACAACGGATCACATCCAGTTTAGAATGGTAATCTGAAAGGGGATGTGGTGTTCACTTAATGGTCCAGGTCTGCTGTGAATTTCTTGGTGGAACTGAGGCAACAGGGGCTGTTAATGTTTAAGTTAGCTACAAACAGTAGCTTGGGTGGGGGCTGTATAGATTGCCCCCTAATACTCTGGCGAAGCTGCTTGTGGCCATGGAGTGGAGGAGACCCTACGGGTTCCTGACTTTTCCCCGTAAAGGCTGGAAGTGCCAGGGAGGGAGGATTTTTTTAATATTTGGGAAATTATATGGGGGGAGAGTAACCTCCCCCCATCACTGCAGCCTCAACCCACCCCTTCAGCTGCTTTTTAATGCTAAAATATGCACTGGGGGGAATCCAGTCATAGATCTCCAGTGTCACATGTCATTTGGCCCTAAGACAAGTCCAGAATAGAGGTGAAGAGGCTTTGGAGAGAGGCAGGATGCAGCGCCCCTGGAAACTCCACAGAGATGCCCAGGTTTCAGAGGCCATGCTTTTGGTAGACCCTGTTTACAAAGGAGTCATCTTTGGCCTGAGGTTATTTCACCCCTAATCCGTAGAGGTCACAAGTAGTCTGGAAACGCAAAGGGTCAGCAGAAAGATGGTCTGAAACATGTTTTGTGCGGTGTATTGGGAGCATATTTTGTTGCTGTTATCACAAACAACAGATGTCATTAAGAACACCTTGCAGCTGTAAGTTGCTTCCCTGGCGTTCTTAAAATTATGTGTTTATTATGTTTCCTCTTATGAAAAACACCTGTGTTTCACCTGCCCCTCTTTGAATGCACACCCCCTTCATCCATCATGTTCCTTTAGACAGTAATAATGGTGTGCTTTCTTCAGGACCGTTTAAAAAAATAAATGGTTATCATATTTTCAATTATTTCCATTCATAAAACAATTCATAATTACAACTGATAACAGAAAAGCTATAACTGGAGAAACATTAAGTGATTGCAATATTTCAGTTAGATATGCCCTACTCACTGGTAGAGCTTGTGGTGCAGCGAAGACTTGCAGTGCAATCCTAAAGAGATTTACATCCTTATAAATCCATTAACTTCAGTGGACTTGGAATGGTTTAACTCTGCTTAGGGCTATACTGTTAGTGTCTCTTGTTCACTGACTGCTGAAGGACTTCTTGTCATGGGTCTTGTTCTTCTGCTCTTGGTAGAGAGCTGGAGCTTATTTTGGTGTAACATTAAATCAGTTTTAAGGCACAGTCTGCCAGGCCTTCTCAAAGGAATGGGAAAGAGCACACAGGCTGCTACACAGGTCCTGATCGTTTCAGGGGAGCATGGATCCTATGACATTGTTTCCCTTATGCTTCTTTCCTCTGATGGTGGTTCTCACATCCCCTGCCGCTAGCACTTCCTTGTGTGCAAGGTCATTGTTTTTCAGTGAGCCCTTGCACATCCAGAAGGGTTAACGGCTGAGGAAGGGAGTGCTACATCAGAGGAAAGCTTCTGCAGCAGCTGCAGAGAAGTGTGAGAGGAAGAATGTCATAGCATCCAATAACTAGTCTAGGGAACTACCTGCTTCCGTACAGGAATTTATTTTACTTTCCTTGCACTATATCTCAGATTAAGGATCAGCATGAAAAGAATCCACATCAGTACAGAACTGTACAGTACAGTACAGTCCAGGGCAGCCATGTAGGAGCTAGATAAGATTTTGAAGTGTAAGGATGTGTCACTGGCCACCAAAACTAGATTAATTCATGCCATCATATTCCCTATTACGATGTATGGATGTGAAAGCTGGACAGTGAAGAAAGCTGATAGGAAGAAAATAGATTCCTTTGAAATGTGGTGTTGGAGGAGAGTATTACAGATTCTGTGGACTGCCAAAAAAACAAATCAGTGGGTTATAGATCAAATCAAGCCTGAACTGACCCTAAAATGACTAAACTGAGGCTATCGTATTTTGGTCACGTCATGAGACGACAAGAGTCATTGGAAAAGACAGTCATGCTAGGAAAAGTTGAGGGCAGCAGGAAAAGAGGAAGACCCAACAGGAGATGGATTGACTCAATAAAGGAAGCCACAGCCTTCAATTTGCAAGATCTGAGCAAGGCTGTCAAAGATAGGACATTTTGGAGGACTTTCATTCATAGGGTCGCCATGAGTCGGAAGCGACTTGACGTCACTTAACACACATGCACACACAGAACGTTGAGCTGCATATGTATATGGTTAAGAGAGCCAATGGGTGGATTACTGGGCAGTGCTGTGTGATACAATTGCTGGGTGGTAACCATGGAGTTAGAAAAAGATGAGTTGTTTTTTATATGCTGACTTAAGAAAGACTCAAACCGGCTTACAATCACCTTCCCTTCCCCTCCCCACAACAGACACCCTGTGAGGTAGGTGGGGCTGAGAGAGTATGACTAGCCCAAGGACAACCAGCTGTGTAGGAGTGGTGAAACAAATCCAGTTCATCAGATTAGCCTCCACTGCTCATGTGGAGGAGTGGGGAATCAAACCCGGTTCTCCAGATCAGACTCCAAACCACCGCTCTTAACCACTACACCACGCTGACTATACCCATATTTCCCAGATGTCTGTACTCTGGTGTTTAAAACACATGTATGTGCGTTAATACAATTGCTATGGAAAGTAACACAGCTATAAAGGTAAAGGTCCCCTGTGCAAGCACCAGGTCATTCCTGACCCATGGAGTGACGTCACATCCCGACGTTTCCAAGGCAGACTTTGTTTGCGGGGTGGTTTGCCAGTGCCTTCCCCAGTCATCTTCCCTTTACCACCAGCAAGCTGGGTACTCATTTCACCGACCTCGGAAGGATGGAAGGCTGAGTCAACCTTGAGCCGGCTACCTGAAACCGACTTCCGTCGGGATCGAATTCAGGTCGTGAGCAGAGCTTTTGACTGCAGTACAGCAGCTTAACACTCTGCGCCATGGGGCAACACAGCTATAACACAGGTATTTTCCACAGTGGCCATTATATGTAGCACTGCCATTAGAAACCTGGTGCAAGAAAGGGAGTGCCTGAACCCAGTATGACAGACAATAAATGCCTGTGAACATTCACTTTCTTAAACAGCGTGAAAGGAAGCTGAGATCTTAAATCAGCACCAGACTAGCCCCTACAAATCAAACTGAGTAATTCAGCAAAGCCACCAGCAGCATCTCTGTTAGCTGAGCAAACGGCAGTCTTGGGATGGCTCTGCTCCTGAGCGATTGCTCTTTCAGAGAGGCTGGCTAGAGTCCCCTACAGGCTTATCTTAATAGGTGGAGGAAAAATGACCTGCTCTCCCTCTGCTTCTGCTAATGAGAAGCCCGGGCTCAGAGGAGGGAAAGAAGGAAGACAAGCTTGCATTTTTCATATCATGTGAGTGTGTATGTGTGTATGCACATGTGCATATGTGTACACACACACGCAACTGTGTTCATATGGGAGTTCCCCACCTCCAGAATTGGCAGCCCTATAAGTAGGCATCAAATGGATTCTAACAGAGTAATAGATCCCAGATTTCATTCCTCCCACATACACCTTCTTAACAGAATATCTGTGTTTGTTCACTCTCTTGTCTGGCTTCCTGTCAAGATATCCTGCAGCCAGCCTAGAGCAGCTTCTAATGGGCTGCCAGGGGATTTAGTCTGATATGAGAGTGTACCAGGTGCTGACAGCTTGCTGGAGCAGCTCGCTCTGCTTGCGTGATGGGAAATTGGTCTCTCATTTTCACCCTGTCATAGTGGGTAGATAGCGGAGGGATGAACAAGGATGCTCTCTTTCTTTCCGTAGATTTCCACTGCTGTGAGAGGTAGGACACAGCCAGCCTTTCTGCCTGCCTGACGATTTGCTCAAGCGCGCTTCCACTGCCTTGGCTCTTGTCATAAGGGGGAGGCGAGCCTTATCATCAAGCCACATGAAGCAGCTTTTTTGGGCGCCTGGTTAAAAAAATGGATGCCATTTCCTTGCACCCGTTCTGTGTTGTGTGTGTCATTAAAATGAGCTCCAGTCTAGAGTGACAGGGTATGTGTGCCATTTCAGTATTTTCAGATGTGAAGACACCTACAACCAGCACCAAGTGGGCGATAAAATTCAAGTATTGCCAGGCCTCCCAGAAAACTACCCTCCCCAATATCTCCTGTACATGTGCTAATTAATTTTTAAATAGGTGCATATTTAACCTTTGTCTGATATTGAAGAAGAAGAAGAGCTGGTTTTTATATGCTGAGTTTCTCTACCACTTATGGAAGAATCCTGTGAGGTAGGTGGGGCTGAGAGAGCTCTGAGAGAGCTGTGACTTGCCCAAGGTCACCCAGCTGGCTTCATGTGTAGGAGTGGGGAAACCGCTCATGTGGAAGAGCTCCAAAACACTGCTGTTAACCACTACACCACGGTGAAGGAACCTTACTGAGTGGTGGGCTTGCTACTTAGCTATTCATCTGTTTCTCTTTGGCAAATGTGAATCACCACATGGCGCCCAGGAAGGAAACGAGCATAAGTTCTTTTTTCTGTTAAACTGTTCCACAGATATGCAGAGGCTAGTAAAAATATTCATGGGCTTGTAACGTTCATAGATGCTGCCAACAAGGATCCTTTTAGTGCTTAAAATAATGGCATCTTAGGGTATGGAGCTAGGTGATCGAAGGGGCTGGCAAGATTAAGCATTCTAGGGATTCCTTATTATAAGGTGTAGCAAGAATGGGTATGAACTTGCTTGCTTTAATGTACTTATGGAATCTCTGAAGGGAAGGCAGGACATTCTCTGATGGCTTTTAATTTTATACAAAGCTAAGAAAAATCACACCAGCTCTCAATCAGTAGAAGGCCTGATTGAAACATGAAGTTCACATTGAGCTGGCATGCTAAAATTGCCTAGGTTAAGTGAGAGGCCTCCAGGATCACACTGAAATCAGGCCAAAGACTTGTGTATTCAATTGTTAAGAGAATTCAAATATTTGTTGTTGTATAGTTTCTGTTGTTGTTGTATAGTTTCCCTTGTTGTTGTATAGTTTCCCTTGGAACAAATACTGAGTAGACCAGAATTAACCTGTCATCTGGTCTAGTCAATTTCACATCTACTGAAATACTTTGGTACTAGGAGAAGCAGTTGCAGGAAGTAAGAAAGCACTGGGCGTCACATCCTGCAGCAAGGATTCCCCCTGTTCTCATTGGCTTTGATCCCACCTAGCATTCCAATGGGTGCAAGAGTGTCACTGATTTCTCTCCCACAGCTCTGCAAGCTTTCTTTGGGCTTCCCATTCCCCAGGAACAGCCCTGAATCCCTCATCTGTGTCACTCTGATCAGGGGAGAAAAAATTCTGCACTGTTTCTTATTGGGTCTTGTTGCCACGTGCTTTTAACAAGGTCTTCTTAAGGCTGCGTTTATTGTTCTGTTGATCTGTGGTTTAAAGCAATCGTTCTTATTGCGTTATTGCTGGTTTATCCATTTTATTGATATTGACTCGGAAGCTGCCTTGGGATCCTGCGTACTGAGAGTTGCGAGGCATAAAATATCTTAAATGAGTAATAAACAAATAATGCTGTATTGAGCCTCAGTCAAGGACAAGAACTGTGTGGCTTTCTAGAAATCATTTTCTTCCCGGTGGTCAACAGACAACTCTGTGGGAATGGAAAGATGCACAAAAGTTCCCTTTTGTCCTTCTCTTGCCCCTTAAACCACATTGTGGTGGAGTGGGGGGGGGGGATGAAGCCTAGGGCTTCCTGCTCAGCCATTCTATATTAAGCTTCTAGCATCTATCCTTCCTTCTGACATTTGCCCAAATTGGGTTGGGATGTTTTTGATGGGAGTTCCGTTTCTTTAAGATATGCTTCTCTATAGGGAGATGCCTGTCTCTCATTTTCAGAATGGGGGCAGTCCTCTAAGCATTTATAATTCTCTCCCCCCCCACCCATGAATATGAAGCATTTAAATTCTTTATGGTTAATCTGTGACAATGGCACCATTAGTCTACCTTACCTGCCTCTTAAATTCTGCAACCAACAACCCCTGACTAGGATATTTAACATACTCTGTTAAATATCAAAATGTATGTTTGTTTGGGTGTCTTCTTTTCGGAGACATAGGTTGATGTTACATTCAGGCAGTGTGAAATCGTCTTGGCCACACTGAGTTAAAATGCGTACACTGGAGGTTTCTGGAGTTTCAGGTAACGAGATACCCCATTACGATACCAGGAGCCAGGTAAATAGAAGCTGGACTGGAGGGCGGGGGGAATCTTTTACAGTTACAGCATTCTAAAAAGAGATTTCACAAGGGCATTAAAGTACACAAACTTTTCTTGGAATAAATAAATCTGTGCTCCAATACATAGCACAGGGCTTATTTCTTCCCCGTTTCAGGAGTCAGTAAACTTTTGTTTTTCTTTTGGCTACCTTCTTTTTATCCCCGTCCTCTCCAGAAAATAACCCTTTTTATTTACTTTCTTTCACACCCAAGGGGGTGTGTGGTCCCCTTTAGGGGGCCCCTTGATGACTGATTGGCCAACTTCATTCCAGCCTAAACCTGCCTCCGCTCAGTTCCATTGTGAAATGCAGGCAGGGTGAGAGCTGAAGATAAAGAGAGCGGAGTGACAGCCCTCATTATGAAGAGTAGAGGGCGAGGGCCAGCACTGAAGGGCTCACACAATGATGGATGTCTTCCCAGAGGAAACCCACCTGCTCCTTGGCACCAAAGAGATGCCATTTGCCTTACTGTCTTCTATGGCTTTTTATTCCTATGTGATTATACTGCTAATTTCATATAGGGATTGAAGCCATGCAATACGCTGGGGCTTGCGACAGAGGATGCCGCTTTCCCACCGGACTGTGCTCTTGGTTAGCAACCCCGTTTTTAAAGCGTCGTTCCAGCAGCAGGCTACGGGAGAATTTTGCCTCAGCCTCATTTGCAAACCGGCAGAGCTGGCTCTGTCGGCAATTGTGAAGAGTTTGCTGCCCTTTCTACTTGTGGCTTCTCACAATCCTCACCAAGTACAACTTGAGAGGCTTGCCTTTAACTACAGAAAACCTGTTTGGAGCAGTATGTTCAGGTCTCTGCTTCCAGGCAGTTTTCTGAAGTAGTTCTCCATCGTCACTGGAAGAGAAGAGCACCGGGGATTGCCCGTAAACAATGGAAGAAATGACCATTCTCAAGTGTGTGTGTATGTGTGTGAAAAAGTGGTAACCGTGTCTGTTTTGTTAGGTTGCTTCCTTGTTGAAGTTTTATGGTCAAAGCCCACTCATCCGAGAGAAAACTCTTCTTCTAAAACTTCACGCTGTGTGTCTCACTGCGGAGTCTATTCTGACAGAGGAAGAGGATGACAAATGTTTGCACCTGGGCTGCAAGCGGAGTCTCTGCAGCCTTTATGTAGATTTAGCTGGCACTCTGCAGCCGAGGGGGAGAGGTGCACAGAATCTGATGCCTGAACAGGATTGTTGTTGCTTATGTCGCTGTCTTCCAAGTTTCCAAAAGAGTGCTTGAGGGGCTTTTTAAAGGCCTGGCATTAAACCTGTTATGTTGTTGGAAATTACAGTTTGCGAGAGTTTACAGGAGAAACCCTCCCCCATATTCACTTCATTAAAAAGGGCCCCCGTTAACACCTTGTGAAATATTACCCATTTATCAACCTCTGCACATAATAAACTATCCGCATATCTCACTATCTAATCCCTAATGAAGCGGTAATAGGAATGCTGGAGAGCAGGGATATTAATGTCTCCTAGGAGGCCACAGCGATGGTACGGCTAGAAGCCAGTTTCTTAATTCATTGCCAAAAGCTTCCACTGTTAATAAGGCAGTTACTTGTCCCTAACCGTTCATACTGTTTGGGTAAAAGTGCTTGGCTGAAGAAAAATGAGCTCAGCCCTCTAAAAGTGCTTAACCTGATCCCCTCTGTTTGGCATGCAGAAGGTCCCATGTTCAATCCCCGGCATCTCCAGTTAAAGGGACTAGGCAAGTAGGTGATGTGAAAGACCCCTGCCTGAGACCCTGGAGAGCTGCTGCCAGTCTGAGTAGACAATACTGACTTTGATGGACCAAGGGTCTGATTCAATATACGGCAGCTTCATGTTCCTCTTCTGCCCTAAGTGTAGCTACTACAGTTTACCCAGTCAGCAACCCTATTCAAGTCACTGCCCTGCTTTCTTGTTTGGCTGAGACATAGAGGTATTGTAGCATCCCCTGCTCTGCACAGAAGTGTAAGCTATATTACTCCCAGAAGGACCTTCTCCTCCACATCAAGTGCACATGTGCATGCACACACCCTTAACAAGTGTATAAAGCCTTCCGTGTTTTGTGCTGTGGCATCAGCTTCAGAGAGATCCAGCAAGGTGCCTCCTGCTCCTGGAGCTTATTTAACAATGTGCAGGTTTAGGCTGGAGCCTGCCAATTGCTGTTCCGAGAGTTGAAGATCCTATAAGAGTGAGAACCATGGTTACTCTGTCGCTGGAGCAGTTTGGCAGGTTTTTGAAGCACTACAAACACCTGCAAAACTGTTTCAATGGAGATGATAGTTGGAAGAGCGTGCATGTCATTGGCACTGATGGTTCTATCATTCCACCTTCAACACTCAGGGGGGAGGGGAACACCTGTGTAAAAACACTGGGTGGCTGTTTCAGGATTCCAGGAGACACGTTCAGCTTATCATCGACCATTTTCTTTCCATGCTTACTGGAAATTCATCCTCGGGCTGTGCTCCCCTTTTCCATTGCAGAGCTGGTTTGGAACAAATGATACGATGACGAGAGAAAACAAACGTTATCTGTGGGAGTCTCACCTCTTTAAACCCAAGTTAGGAAATGTGACCTGCTTTGTTCACATGCCCACCCACACAAAAGAATGCTGGGTGTTCCTATAATTTCTCTGTGCTATATTTTAAGCTCTCTCTTGCTGTGACATTTTCATGCTTTATCATTCTTGAAACGATTCTCCACTTTGCAGGAGCTCTGTAAAAGTGTTATTGGCCCCTATTATACAGAAGGCAAGTGAAAACTCAAACTCCTGCCACTTCACTTTGCTAGTGGGCTGTTCTTCATCAGTAATAATAATAATGAGTGTTGATTAATATGGCCAGAACTCCTGCAGCGGTGTTTGTGGCTGGACATTTGGTAACAACTCAAGGATTTTGACTCTTGCTTTCTTCTGTTCCTCTTTCTAGGCTATCCTGCCTCCTGGGCTTTGTTCACACAAAGCATTTCCCCTACATGTTGTAAAAACAAACAAAACACCCCACATGCCTAAGTGTGACATGTCATGTGGCAGCTGGTATTTGTCTTCTCATAATTACACCAGTGGTTGTACATGCAGGACTGTGGACTTTCCCTTCCTGCCCGCGGCTGTTGAATGGCGGTGTGGTGTGGGTACTGTGGCTTCCAGTGGGCAGAAACCCATGGTAGCTTTGGTTTTACAAAAGGCTCCCCACTTCTTTGGTGGCCTAGCAGAGATGGATCCCCTTTCCCACAGGAAGTATAATACACAGCCTCTGATGGAATGCCAGAAGTGCAATCATGGCGAAACGGAAACTCATTTTTCCTGTGTCTGGGTGCTCAGGTAAATGCGCTATGCATGATTATCCTTTAAACTTAAACTTAAAAAAACCTTTAATGGCATAAGGATTATCCTTAAGTAAGAAAAGTGCAAGTGGCCCTCGCTGTGGGGGAATGTTGGCACCCCAGGACGGTGGTCTTTCTCAGTAGCTATACACGTGGCAAACCATAGCCCTGTCTTTAGTCATGCTACTGTAAATCCAGCACTGTCTTTGGAACAGAGATCTTACACATTGAGTCACATAAAAATGGGTCTCTCAGAGTCCCCTCAAATTCCCATATAGGAATGTCTCTAGTCCTTTTGCCTGAAAAGATAGGCAATAAGGCCGCATTAAAGGGGGCAGGGAGCATTTTCATAATCCCTATTTGCTTCTGCAAATATACCCATTTTAAATGTGGCCCTCTTAATTATCTTTCATGACATACCAATGTGGTTGGTAAATATTTTGCACTGGCATTTTCCACACAGGAATGTTTGGTGTGCCTCTGCTAAACAATGCCTACGACAATTGTCATGACTGGCAAAGCCAGAATAAGTTAGGCAAAAACAGTAATAACTGAAGGCATGTAAAATATGAAGCTTGGCCAGTTTGCCTAATTCCTGGAGGTTCCAAAAACTCAGCTTTTCTTACCACAAGACTTGGCTCGCACACCTGCTAACATTTTGGTTTTAGCATGAACTGCAGGCAACCCTGGCCATGTGGCTCCCCAGTGTCATTCCTATTAATTGGCAAGGGATGATAGCGGGGGCCATTCGTCTATTCAGAGTACTCTCTCCTGCCCGCCACCCCCCCTCCCGCAGCAAACGTCCCTTGACAACTGCTCCATCAGAACTCTGGCAACAATACGGTGAGGGATGTTTTCTCCTCAGAAAGGGCTCTCTATCTCCCATGACCCTCCAGTGAGAGTCAGGCACGTTGTGCATGTTTGAAAAGTAAAAGTGTTCTTGCAGCCTCATTGTCCTTGACCAACTTCCCCCATTCCTCATTAAAGGAAAGGAGATTGGAAAGGGGGGGGGGAACTGTGCAAGGGGAAAGGGAGCCAAGTGAACACGGATGCGAAGTGTGCTTCAAACAGCAGCGTCCTTTCATCTAACCTTTTTTATCAGCCTTTTCCCTTTACAGGAGGAATTTATTTTAATCATCAGTGAAATACTCAGCTTTAAAAAAAAAAAAAACCCACACAGGGACGTTGTTAGTGAGATGTATGCTATTTTAACAGCTCAGGGATTACCCTGGAGAAGTGGATGCTGCTGCAAAGGCTTTGTGAACCTGTCTGAGCATAAGCAGCATCTTCAAGGATTAATGAAGAACTCTGCAGATATAAAAGAAATTGTTTTTCTCAGAGGCCACTGCTGAGTGTGGGGGGAGGGCGCAGAAAACATGGTGGGGCCAGGCAATCAGATAGTACAGATGGGTTTAGGCCCGTACAAATCATCACCGGGAGGCAGATTTAGCAAAGCTTGAATGCTTGGTTTTAACATTTATTTATTTTTTAAGAAAACACCTTTTATCCTCCCCCCCCCGAACACTCAAGTTCTACATTCGCTTAATTCCTTCTTTGCAAAACTTCACACACATTTTATTTGCCATTCAAGTACTTGAAAGGACAAGAGACCCTGTGATATGTCACACTTTCTGTGCTGGTGAATGCACTGGCAGCAAGGGAAAAGACACTTGTGTATCTACACCAAAAAGTATACTCAAGTCAGGTTTATTTATTTAATTTAATGAAACATTCCTACCACCTACCATTTCCCTTTCTCCGAAAAGGGGACCCAGTGCAAACAAAACAAAACCCAGGACAAGACAATCTACAGTGAAGAGTTAAAAAAAAGTGAGAATCATGAGACCAACAATAAAAAATTAAAACTGCCGCTCATCAGTGTTAACCAAAAACTTGGCGATGTGAAATTGCTTTACATCCTGAACGTAGTTAAGGCAGATACATGCCTAACTGCCTATGAGATATCAGTGCACAAGACTGTGGCTACGATCCAAAAACCCTGTTAATCGGCTTGGAATTTGAACTTGGGTGTCTCACATCCTTGTCTGACACTCTAACCACCATTATTATTAGCAGTTGGATTTCTAACCCGCCCTCCCCATCCAAGGCCAGGCTCAGGGCGGGGAACAACGTTAAAAATCATACATATAAAGCATCATAATAATTTTACATTTAAAACCAATAAACCTCCAATGATATTAAAATGGCGTAAAACCATCTTAAACGACAAAATTAAAACAGCAGATGGCGCTCATTTGGAGTACAGTAGCCACTGAGAGCTCAGCAGTCAAGACGGTACCCCCTATAGTTCATAGGACGAACAAGGTTGAAAAGGGGGGGTTAGGGTATGTATTTTTTGACGCTCAAAAAGAAAGCTCGATGTTTCCTTTCTATATTTTAACCACACAGAACATGCATGAAAACATACTCCCCTCTGGAAAATCCATTCAGAAGAAGGGTGTCCTAAGGTTACCTAGAAGCTAAAATGACTAAACTGTGGCTATTGTATTTTGGTCATGTCATGAGACGACAAGAGTCACTGGAAAAGACAGTCATGCTAGGAAAAGTTGAGGGCATCAGAAAAAGAGGAAGACCCAACAAGAGATGGATGGACAATAAAGGAAGGCACAGCCTTCAATTTGCAAGATCTGAGCAAGGCTGTCAAAGATAGGACATTTTGGAGGACTTTCATTCATAGGGTCGCCATGAGTCGGAAGCGACTTGACAGCACTTAACACACACACAAGGTTACTTTCACACATTCAACCATAGAGGCAGACTCCAACAGTTAACCCTATCTCCATGCCTTTCAGACAAAGAACCATCTCCCTTACGCATGTTCCCATCTTGTCTGCTTCCTCAGTTGGTTCTGCCATTTACTCGATGCCCGTGCTGTAATGCAAGCTGAATCTCTGCTGGGGTGGCGGAGAGGAAGAGATTTCTAACTGTAACAGATGCAGAACCGTGGACCTACTTAGCCAGAGATTCTGTTGTGCAATTTTAATATTGTACATACGCATGTTTTTCTGTAATACTGTTGTTCTGGCTGTGGCTAATACAATGCAGGTTCATTATATATGTAATGAATGTGACATACTTCCCACCTTGTGTACTGTTTTTAAGAATACTACTCCCTAGAAATAAATGTTTTACTTTTTTTACTTCATCAGAACAAGAACATGGTATTTTATGTATTTAACCAATAAATAACGTGTTTAAGGATATTCTGGTTTTCTGATCTGTTTGGAGCCTATCAAACTGAAGTATCACAAAACTGTGCCTTGTTTTGCTAAACTACTGGGAAGATATAGTGTGAGACGAAGGTGCTCTTTAGACATTCTCCCCAGCTGACTGAAGTGCACGACTAACTCTTTCACAGCTGAGAGTTTAAATGATCCCATTACCTCAGGCTGATTCCATGGCAAAGACCCAGGCAAATCAGCCCCGGAGAATGTCTAAGGGCACCCGAGCAGTGCAACATTGCTCAGCGAGAACGTAACTGTGCCACCTTGCATTTGCCTACCATCTTATTTAAACTGGGTACGTCTCCTAGCACCCCATTGATCAAAGTTGGGAGCCTTCCATCAATGTAAGTGGCTCGTCCTCCAGTGGAAGAGCTACTTGTCAGAGGAAATCTCCTTGGGCATCAAGAACTTCCTGCAGTCTCAGGTGTAGGATACATGCCATTGAGAGCACCATGTTAGCACAGCAGAGATCTGAAGCCCAAGTAGAAGAAGAGTTGGTTTTTATATGCCGACTTTCTCTACCACTTAAGGGAGAACCAAACCGGCTTCCAATCACCTTCCCTTCCCCTCCCCACAACAGACACCCTGTGAGGTAGGTGAGGCTGAGAGAGAGTGACTTGCCCAAGGTCACCCAGCTGGCTTCGTGTGTAGGAGTGGGGAAAACAAATCCAGTTCACCAGATTAGCCTCTGCCTCTCATGTGTAGGAGTGGGATATCAAACCTGGTTCTCCAGATCAGACTCCACCGCTCCAAACCACCGCTCTTAACCGCTACACCACGCTGGCTCTCACTACACTGGTATGCTAATGATGCACTTAGTGGGCTTTCACACACAGCAGCCTAGTTTAAATGAGACCCTGAGTATATATAAAGTCACACAGGTACATCTTTCGTGCTCACCATTGTTACATTTAAACGAGGCCTAGGAGTCTCATAGCTCTGAGATGGTAACTCCATTCAACAGGTGGTGGTTAACGCTGACCACTACTGAAGCTGGACCAGTAGGCAAGATGATGCAACTAAGGCTGTTACGCACTAGGTATTCCCAGCGATGTATTAAGAGTTTGAAAATGTTATAAAAAATACTGTTCGCACTTTCTATGTATTCCCACCAATGTATTAAGAGTTTGAAAACGTTATAAAAAATACTGTTCGGACTTTGTTTGGCCCCTTTAGCTGTGAAGATGTCTTCCAACCATTTATAAGCCGTGGTATCCAAAAACCCTTTTAAAGCGATGTTTTTTACAACATTTTCAAACCCTTAATACGTCGCTGGGAATACAAAGTGCGGTAACCACTTCTGTGATCCTGTAGTTGTTTTTTACTTTGAACTAAGCTGCACTGGAATAGGATTATTTTAAAGTCCATGTGTTTATCATTAGAGCGTGAGTCTCATCCCAAACCCGTTTATCACCCAAATTTAGGGGTGCTGAGGTAGGAAGAGTACATTCAAAAACCTATGACAATGACCTATTCACATGACCCTTTTGAGACAAAGAAGACCAGAGACTGGATTTGTTCATTTGCTTGGTCTCAGCAAACCAGAGACTGGGTTTGTTCATTTGCTTCGTCTCTAGCTGGTGATGCTCAAATAACGGTCTGCATATCTCTGCCACAGCACTTTGAGGTCAGGATAGTTGACTCTGCAGGCTTTTTGTTCTTTGGGATTAGAGGAGTTAATCAGAGTGACAGTGACTTCTGACTTTATGCAGTTAAAAAGGTCACAAACTTGAGGCTGCATTGTTTTCTGGCCAGCTTGCAAAACAAGGCATGGGAGTGCTCACAGCATCCACATGACACTGGGCATCCTCCCGTGAAATATCAACCAGCAAGAAAATGTCATCACAAAGGGTGAGCAAAAGGGCACAAGGTCAGATTATATTTCTGCTAAGACATCTGGCCTGTATTTCATACCACTCTTTCTACAGCACAGGGATAATACGCTCCGCTTTGGTGTTAAGTATTGACTCAAAGATCAAAGGGTCCTTACTGAATTTGGAGCACATTTGACGAAAGCTCTTCTGTCAGGGACTCTCCCGGTGAGGGAGCAAAATAAGATCCCCCCCCATCAGACCCAACCTGGGGTGACTTAATGTGCAGAAGGCTAATCTACTGACACCTCATGTGGGGACAGCTGCCACAACATGACAACATGCCCACAAAAATGGTAGATAAAAATACCTAGTTAATGTAGACAGGGGGGTGAACTGCTATGACGTTTCTGTATACTCTCTCTCTCTTTTGGCCATCAAGTCACAGCTGATGTACGGTGACCCTGGGGGGGGGGCTTTCAAGGCAAGAGAGATGGTTTGCCACTGATTAGCAACCTGACTTCCTGGGTGGTCTCCCATCCAAGTACTAAAAATTACAGACTGTGCTTAGCTTCTGAGAGCTGATGAGATCAGGCTAGCCCTGGCTATCTAGGTTAGCGAATACCTTCATTAGGGTATGGGGTATTTAATGTCTCACCATCCATCACTTTCTTATCCAGAACTGTGTTGAGAGATGTGGGCTTAGGCCGGAGTTCCTGAATCCCCCTGGCAAAAACGTAATTAATATTCTTAAGAAGAATGTTTTTCCCCAAAAAAAGAAACAAAGTCAAGCATATTAGAAAAGAGAAGAACACAAAAATGCATTCCAGTTTGGTTATACTGATTTAGAGATGGTAAATACAAGAATCAATACTAACATGTTTGAATCAATGGCATTTCCTCTTCCAAAAACAGCATTTTTCTTCCACCTACTCAGAGGGGCTCAAATGTGCAAAACGTGTGGGCTATCCAGGCCCTGATCTGGATGGCCCAGGCTAGCCTGATCTCGTCGGATCTCCGAAGCTAAGCAGGGTCAGCCCTGGTTAGTATTTGGATGGGAGACCACCAAGGAATACCAGGGTTGCTGTGCAGAGGAAGGCACTGGCAAACCACCTCTGTTAGTCTCTTGCCTTGAAAACCCCAAAAGGGGTCGCCCTAAGTCGGCTGCGACTTGACGGCACTTGACACACACAAAACAGGGAGCCACGGGTATATGTTTTCATGGAGTATAATGATCTCATAAGACCATGTGATTTAGAACAAATCGGGAAATTGGTTCTTGTAGGTTATCCGGCCTGTGTGACCACGGTCACACAGCCCGGATAACCTACAAGAACCAATGAACTCTGAGCGTGAAAGCCTTCGACAATAAATCGGGAAATATTTTGATTTTACATTTAATATTGGACAAAAGCTTACATATGAGTCATTGTGAGGAGGAAGGGGGAAAGCCTCTTTTCCAACAGAGAATGATTAACACTTAGCTGTGTGTTGGGAGGGGTTGTTTGGCCTACAACAGACTTAAACAGATGTAAAAATTTATACAGTTCCCCAAAGGGATCCAAAGACAGGCAGATCCTGTTACACTGAAAGGATTATATTACAATATGGCACCATGGACACACTATTCAAAAAGACCAAAATTAATATACAGAATAAGCTTACATGTTTTCCACCATGCTTTAACACAGGCCTAACGCAACCAATAAGGTAATGCTGACTTCACTTTTATTACCTTTTTTTTTTTTTTTTTTAGCAACTGGACTTTGGGAGTCCTGGATTTCTTCTCTTCCTTGGGGTGGGAAGAGTTCTAACTCCCTTTCAGATTGTGCACTGCAGGATCAAAAGATGAGCACTTACCACTGCAATCACCCCTGTTCGACAAACAGATGTGAAAAGAAGTTTGATTCTGTGACGGACAGGAGGCTGTCCTGCCCCTGAAGGGAAAATCAGCCACTCAGATGAGCTGGTAGGAGTGCTGCTCCAGCATCCAGTCACCTTTGAGAAGGGAGATGAGATGTTGGGAGGGAGCACAGGAGAAGGGGGAGTCGAGTTCTGCCTCAGGGAGAGAGAAGGGACTGCTCAGGTCTGGCTCCGGAAAAAGAGCAGATGGAGTAAAGGGTAGCTCTGCCCGGCAGTGTGGCAGAACGGTTCAGCTCCATCTCTGGGAGAGAAGAGAGGGGCTCGACTGTTTGGCCTGTCTCTGGTGATGAGCAGGCCTTGTACCATTTAGCCTGACTCTGGGGAAAGGGCTGGCTGGTTGTGGGTGGACTCCTGTGTGAGAGAGAGCATCCTGCCCAGTGGCTAGTCAATAAAAGTCTGCTTGTGCCTGAAAGCACTGTTAAAAAAAAAAAAGTCTAACTACTCTCTGAAGTCATAGCCAGTTGACATTTTTGTGCCTCAGCCAGCTTTCTACTTTGTTTACCTGGTGACCTGTGCTGCTGGTTTGTTCCTTTAAACCCAACCTGTAAATAAATAAATCTTCTTACTTGTTTATATATTAATCCAGCCTCAGTGATCTCAATAATCTTGTGCGCACTGCAAAACTTACCCCACAGAAGTGAACCCAAAGCCTGTACACTCGCTACCTGTAGAACACCTGGGAACTGAGGGTAAGGTTTATAGTTCAAAAAGAACCTAGATCCCAAAAATCTTAGGAGGCTGTGTGCATCCCCTCAGTAGGACAAAAAAAAAGCTTGTCACAGCTTCTGACTCTACAAACCACATTTCCCCCCCCCCCCAAAACACCATAACTGGAAAGGAGCAGAGGAGTGAACATCTTAAAGGACAGCTGTTTCTGTTGTATGACCAGTGTGTCTTTGTTGCCTTTATGGATACATACAGCAACAAGCCAAATCTTGGATGGAAGCACGAAGAGTCAAAGCGAAGGCACATCTGCTTGATGTGTGGCGGTAAGACCATGAAGAAGCCCAAAACTACAGAGGCATTCAGGTGAGCTCTGAGTTCACACATCTGCTGAAGCAGGCTGTTGCCTATGACAGCTCTTGTCCCAATGAACCTGTTAATCTCTGAAGTTCTACAGCCCTTAAATATTAGAATAAGATGCCATTCTTACCAAAGCTCGCATGTTACAATATGCTTAAAATCACAGGCATTTCTGCTACTGCAACATGCATTTTGGTACTAGTTGCAGGCTGAAAAACAATTCTGCAGCCCTGGAATCCAGGATGATATTGCTGGTGTTACCTTTTGTCGCAGCCGAATTAGAGGAAATGGAACATCTGCTAATTAAGAAGCCTTCCTTTATGTCGATGTTAGCAGCCTGGAGGGCAGCAATCTCCGCTGGGTGCAGTCTTAATTTTGATGCTCCTCCTTCTCAGCTCTCAGGTGCCATCACTAACCACCTCTGGCTCTGATCAAGACAACGTGAATGTCCATGACATTTGTGCCTGTCAGGCCTGTCATCAGCAGGTGACGACCGTTTTGGAACCTGGAGAAGAAGGTGTACGAATCATTACTGCTCAAAAAGGCCTCCACGTCGAAACCTTCCTGCTCGGCCTCGCCCACCAGCTCTGGACTAGAGAAGGCTCCAGCTGCCTCCGTGGGCCCGTCTTGTCCATCGGTGCCTCCGCTCAGGAACACGGCTTCATACTTCTCAAGGGAGCTGCCATGGCCGGATGACTTCGCCCTGTGCAGCTCCAAGGCCACCCGCAGGGCCAGTTCTTGGTTCCTCCCACCTTTCCCCGTTCCTTCAAGCTGCACCGTGGTCTCCCCGCCAGCCAGGAGGCAAACGGGTCTTTCTGCTTGGGATCCTTGCAAAACATTTACAGCGTCCACAAGATTCAAGCTTGGAATCTCCAGCTCCGCTGCAAGATTCAACAGAGCTTCTCCCACCTTGCCTTTTAAAGGGTCGTTTCCAGCAGCTCTCAAGCAAACCAGCTGGATGAAAAGGCTGTAGAGGCAGGCGACAGAGCTGACCTCCCCACACACTGCATCGCTCAGAACCAGAGTCAGGTAGCCCAAATTCTCTGCCTGGCGTTTGGCTTCCTCCAAAGCAAGTCTGTTTGAGCCAATGATGACGTTGTGGACACGGGCAGAGTCTCTAGGAGGGCCACGCTCTGCAGCCGGGCTGGAGAGCACTGTCTGCACCGACTCCGGCACGACATTACTTAGATTGTATTTGGCCAGTATCTGGAAACAGTCCTGGGCTCTGGGAGGACTAGCGACAGTGGGGCCGCTGGCTATAAGGTCCACAGGATCCCCGACGATATCGGAAAGGATGAGGCTCAGCACCTGGAAGCAAAGGAAACCTTTCACAGAGTGCAAAAGGACTGTCATGGATGTTCAACGGCGCCCACCTGGAATCTGGGCCTCAACTGCAACCAAGGGCAAGTTTCCCTCTGTGTGTGAATCACCCAATCAAGTGATGAGTTGTGTTTGTGGAAAAGCCATTACAGATCAACCACCACAGAGTGCACTTTCCCTATCAGCTCAGAAACGGCAGGTTTCAACGGAGGAAGCATTTTCAACTGAAAACAATGGAGGAGGCTGCAATCCTAATCAGCATTACTAGGGAGCAAGTCAATTTGAACTCTGTGGGATTGAATTCGGGGGGGGGGGGAAATGCTCAGGATCATGCTGCGAGTGATGTCTATGCAAACATGAACCAGCATGAACAGAATCATTTTAATGTGGGGGTGGGGGTGGTGGGGACCATGTTTTAAGTATGTGATAAAGGTTCTCCATCAGCATTCCCAGTTGGGCAAGGGTATTTTAAGCAACCCATGTGCCGTGTATGCTTTTGGCTGTGTGTCTGCTGTGGAAAAAACTGGTGCAGACCCAGCCACCATGCTTGCCATATAGAGTGTGGAGACTCCTTCAGCCTCTTTCCTGCTACTTTGACCAAACTGGTCCCCCTCTCCTTATTTTCTGGTGAGAAATCATTCTTCTTTCTCAGTCCGTGATTGGCGGTTCCCTCACTCCTTTCTTTCTGACTTGCTAAATGTTGAATGCAGACTTACGAAAAAGCAAGTCAAACGAATTACAATTGCACACATTCACAAACACACATACATACACATCCATCATGGTGCAACTATGCAGACCACAGAAAATATGAATTAAGTAACTATATATATACATTCCATTTACATAATTTGTTCCTGCTGCATAAATTGGGGTTTTTGATTGCATGATTTTGGGATTTGTAAGCATTGAATTTCAGCTCCTCTGCTAAAGCCGTCTGTTTGGTTAACAGACTGGATTATATTGCTTTTGATTTTGAAAAAGCAGCTTCTGAGCCCTCATGGTTATGTAGAAGTAGTGTGAAAAAAGGTTGGTAAGAGCTTCAGAGGAAACGAGTTTGCTCCTGTAGATTTCACAGACTGTCATGCTTCTGTGCTCCGAATGGCTCTCTCCTGGCCACCTTGCCTTCCTTCTCTCCACACGATCCTTTCCACCAAGCCCTCTTGCATCTCTCACCTTCCAAACATACAAACCCCCCCCCCAACAACAACCAAATTTTGTAACAACTGGCCATCAGAACACCACACACACTCCTTTTCTCTCTCATTTTCCATAATTTATTCCGGATGCATCATTTTGGATTTCCTTGGCACACAATGTGCACAACCCCCCTTCTGCAACCTGAAGGTGGAAACCCTACCAGAAGAGCTGCGCAGCTATCAGGTGGTCTTTCAGGTCAGTAATGCCGGAATGCCTCTAATGCGTCCCACCAGCTATCTGATTTGCAGTCACTGACACTGATCAGGACTGAAAGCATCCAGCCCTTCTGTACCCACCACAGTCTAATTCTACCTCCCCCGCCCCCTGGGGCATCTGAGCTGAAAATCTAAACAGCGCCCCTTTCAAACATTCACAGAATTCATTGTTAGAGGCAATCATTCACACCCACCTGTGCTGGGAAGGCAGCCCGTGCCAGCCCTCCACCTTTTAACACAGACAGCGCTTTCCGAATGGTGTTAAGCTCTTGAATGGTGGCTCCTTTTGAAGCTAGGAGCTTGGTAACAGTCTCCTTTTCTTCAAGGGTGACTGGTGGGGCAGGGGCAGGCAACAGTGCAGAACCCCCTCCTAAAACACAGAAGGAAGTCACAGCTAGGACGTTTTTTATACAAAAGGATTGCTTCTCACAACCCAGAGACAAGCCTCTCACAGGCTTCCTATGAATGGAAGCAGATTTTGTCCTCGGTTTGAAAACCACACGTGCAGTTTATTGGAATGATGGCCAGCTGTGCTTTCATACCTGGTGGTCAAAACGGAGAACCAGATGTGAAATCCCTCTGAATGTATTAACACTCATTGACAGTTACTTGGGGCAGTCCGGGATCCGTAAATGTTGTTAACACAAGCAGCTTGTGCAAAAACCAAAGGACCCGGTGTAAGAACACAGGTCTTCCAGGTATATTGAAGAAGAGCAGTCGCACATCCGCATCAGGGCAAAACTAGAAGCGGTGCTTCTCCTGGACGTGCCTGGGCTGCAGCAGGTGGCTATGCCCCTGCCCTGATCTCTGGGCTGCCAACCATTGCTATGGCTTCCCCGACTGCAAGAGGGCCGACACCGCCTCTTGGCCAAGGGATGCACAGCTCCTCCACATCACTGAGTGGCCCCTTTAAGGAGATGCCAGAAGCAGCTGGACCATCAGGCAAACCAGGAACAGGTGCGGCAGGTCAGGGTGGGCTGTTGGCAGGGTTGCCAGCTCTGGGTTGGAAAATACATGGAGGTTTGGGGGGGGGGCAGAGCCTGAGGAGGGTTGGGGAGGGGAGGGACTTCAGTGGGGTATAATGCCATAGAGTCCACCTTCCAAAGCGGCAGTTTTCTCCAGGTGAACTGATCTCTATTGCCTGGACATCAGTTATAATAGCAGGAGAACTCCAGCCACCGCCTGGAGGTTGGGCATGTGTGCCACCAAACCTGGCCCATATAAGCAGCCAAATGTCGGGCCAGGGAGGAGGCCCCAGGCCTTCTCCAGGCTTTGCAGGCGAGTTAGCTACCAAATTCCCCACAAATAGTTCTGGCAGGAATCCATGGGGTTGGATCCCATGGGAAAGATCCTTCTGCATAAAGGGGTGAGGCAATTTTTTGCCTTTTCCGCACTGCTGTGCCTGCCCTTCAGCTCTTTCCTCATGCTGCTCCTGGGAGGTCCCCCACCCTCTAGGACCAGCACATTGGGGGTATTTTAGGCTGCAGGGGAGAGGGGAGGCGGGGAAGTTGTATTTCCATTCATGGAATTTAGACAGGATTCAGCTCAAGAAGAAGAAAAAGGAGTTGGTCTTTATATCCCACTTTTCTCAAAGTGGCTTACAATCTCCTTCCCTTCCTCTCCCCACAACAGACACCTTGTGAGGTAGGTGGGGCTGAGAGAGTTCTGAGAGAACTGTGACTAGCCCAAGGTCACCCCAGCTGGCTTCATGTGGAGGAGTGGGGAATCGAACCCAGTTCTCCAGATTAGAGTCCGCTGCTCTTAACCACTACGCCATGCTGGCTCTAGGATGTGATGCTTCTACTTTGAAAATAGCTGCTCGTCCACATCCCTGGCCATCAGCCTCTTCCCCCGTTGCTCAAGTGTGTGGAAAGTACAGGTGAGCATAGTGCAGTGTGTGTGTGTGAGTGGGGGGGGGAACAGAGCAGCTGAGTAGGGAATGTTAGTTTAGTGGTATTTGCTGCCCAGAGGGAAGGGTGTAGAATGAGGTCATGGTGGTCTACAGAGAAGGAGATTAGGTCACAAGGATACTGAGACTGGAGGCATGCAGGGGAGGGTGGGAGCTGTTTTGGAGGCTTAAGGAGGAAATGGGAGATGGTCTAAGGTGCTCAGGTCTAAAGCAGAGGGATCCAACTGGAGGCAAGGATGGTGCCGGTGAGAACTGATGGGCAAGAAATGAAAGAATGGCATAATAGGATTGGGTGGCAAAGGTTGTTTTTTGTTTTTAAAAGGTAGCCACTGATCCTCCCACTTTCCTCCACAGTTTGCTAGGTGGGCAGGTTGACCCTTCAATTCATTTGAGTTTGTCGCTCCTGTACTAAAGAAAACAGAACAGCTCCAGTGGGGGAGAGAAAGAGAGAAGAAGGATTTACAGTCCTCATTGTTTTATTGACCTCATTCATAATGAGAAGCTCTTTTTTTTTAAAGCACCAGCAGTCCAAGCTAAATATAGAAACAGAGAACCGAACTGCAGCTAAAAGCTTATGGCAAGTGACACAGAGGGATGGGAAGGAGAGGGTCAGCAAAGCAAAGAGAAAATAGCTCAAGCAACGAGGCTCCCGCAGAGATTGGGCAATGGATGCCTGATCACAACTAACAGGACAAGATGTGATAAAAAGTTACGAAAAGGGGAGAGCGAGCAACTCTGCAGCGCAGTATGCATTCCAACGCTGCCATTAAAGGATAAACACAGAGATTTGAGACACAAACTCTTCAAAACATGACAAACCAGACACAAATGAAACAAGCATGACTTTTCATCGCTCACGAGGGATCTAACCAGCAGACAGCAAAGGGGTATTTTAAAAAAAAGGGAGTTTTGCACATGGTTTATTTTTATTTTTTTAAAAGGAAAACAGAACAGGCTGTGGCAGGATTTTAAAGGCCTACAAGACTTTGCAGGCAGAAAGAACTAAAAGGCAAGACAAAGCTCAAGGAAATTGCCCATCAAACAGTACTTCCCCCTGGCAGACTGAACAATGGTGTGGAATTCTGTTGTACCCCTTGAAGCAAAGCAACCTTCACTAAGACTACACTGGACTTGGGGGAACTATCAAACATGTAAAGTGTCCCTGAGGGAGGGCTCTCTTGTGAGTTAAATGTGGCAATGCTAAGATAGGAGTCTGTGAACATGTACACACACATACATGTATGCCTTTGCTGTCCATTTCTACACATGAGCAGTGTGGATGCCTTAGAGACCATCTTCACCCCTACGCTCCATAACAATTGTGGTGGTCTCTGGTCCACCGTCCACTCATCAAAATAAGAACCAGGATGGCACACAAAGGCACTCTGATCTGGAAACCCCTCTTCCTTCAGGGCCACAGGAGCCCAAGGGCTTTATTGTCTGGACTTTAGCAGTTGAGCATAGTTCAGCCCTAAACCTAAGGAATATCAGCAAGATAATGTACACACACACAATGTTGTATTGCATAGATCTTCAGTGGCTCAGTACTCTATGTTGAGAGCCAGCGTGGTATAGTGGTTAAGAGTGGCAGACTCTGATCTGCAGAACCAGATTTGGCTCCCCAATCCTCCACATGCAGCCTGCTGGGTGGCCTTGGGCTAGTCACAGTTCTCTCAGAACTCTTTCAGTATCACCTACCTCACAAGGTGCCTGCTGTAAGGGGTAAAGGAAGGCAATTGTAAGCCACTTTGAGACTTCTTACAGTAGAGAAAACGGGGCATAAAAACCAACTGTTCGTCTTCTTTGAAATGCAAAAGGGCCATCCTATAAAACAACATTCTGGTCATGGTCTCTGGGCAACGTTACTTCAACATTATCAGGTACTGGAATTATGCCCATTTATCTAAAAGGCATTCTGAATACTACACAGGCAAACTACCTCTAATTGTGTAAATTGTGTCCCAGATGCAACGCCTCTTCATCCATTTCTGTACCATCTAATGCAGAGGTGTCAGTTATACGGCCCAGGGTCTGGATCGGCCCTTTGAGAGCTCTTATCCAGCCTGCAAGCCAGCCAAGGCAGCCCCCCCCCCAGTCCTGACCTGGCAAGCCCGCTGCAGGCTGGCCAGCTGAGGCAGCCCCCCTTGATCTGGGCTGGCGAGCTCAGCAGCCGAGGCAACCAACCCCCCAACCCCCAAATCTGGGCTGGTGAGTCATGGTCCAGCCCGACCAAGTGACATTTATGTCTGACCCTCATAACAAATGAATTCGACACCCCTGATCTAATGCTACTCCTAGCAACAATGATGGTCCTTACTGGCAAACTGGATTCAAAAAAGGCTGTTCTGCCAGCACACCACTATGCATCATCTTCCTTTGCGCCTACGGGTATGAAAATGTTTCACATAAGTAGGTTAACTTGTCACCCATTATAGCTCTTGTGAATGGCCACTGTGCTTTTTGCATAGCAATGTGACAAACAATGCCTCCTACTTTTCCTGGTATTTTAGCCTCCACTTTTCACATTGTTTTTCCTCTGTGAGTAGCTATAACTGCTGAGTGAGGCAGTACGTCATGTATCTGATGGAATGGGCTCGAGCTCAAGGTAGCATTAAATTAAGATGCCGTGAGAGTTTTGCTATAACAGACTAAGACATCTACCCAATTTGAAAATGCGAAAATGCCTCATCATCACACACCAAAAATCAAGAAAATACAGAACATCCTGTTCAGTTGCTTCACCTCCCAATTAGAGCAAACCAGGGAGCACCTTCTCCAGTTGTATGGTGCCTAACATTTTCATCCCCAGCCCTTTGCTTTAAGATTTTCTGAGTCAGGGCTGCCACCTCCTGGATGAAGCTTGTCTTGACGCTTCCAAATACATGCAAGCATTTTGAGAAACAAAAGCAAGAGCACTGCTTTGCAAGGCTTAAGAATACAGCAACGTAAGGACAGAAAGCTAACCTGGAGATTATTTATGATTGCGGGAACCTCAGATCTCAAACATGTCTGCGAGAAAAAATGAGGCAGGAAAACTTGAGCGAAAGACCGGAAAGAGGAAAAAGTTATTTAGCAGAGGGAACAAAACTGACATAACCACGTCATAATTAGAAATCTATGTTAGTGAGGTAACTAAATTGCTCAGTATTAGAAATATTTAAACTAAGTATTCCCAATTACAATACTTTCCACAAGAATGTCAGTGGAAACCACGCTAGATCAGACCAGAAATCTATGTAGTTCAACAACTAGTTTCCCACAGCAGCCGGATGGAGTGATCACATTCCAAAAGGCAGCTTCCTCTGGGATGTAAGAGCAACCAAAACTGGGAACAGGTGGCCTATACGCTACCTGCATCACCACTGACATCATATTCAAAGCCAGCAGATAGGAGAGCAAGAGCTGCGTCTCAGAGAGCAGGCCGCTGCCTGTTGGAGGAGCACATTCTAAAACACATGCAGCGAAGTTGCCACCAGTGCGAGAGTCACACTGGGAACTACTCTGAGCCGCTTTCTGCTCCAGTTCGGCTTCCTCTGCAACAGACAACATGACCTAGTTTGCCAAGCATGTTCTTCCACGCACAAAGAAGAAGAAAACAGAAACCGGACTGGGAAAGGGGGAAATGGGAAAGGACCACTGTGAGAAGGCAAATGGAAGAAAAGAAAGCTATGGCAAAAGTCAAACCCCCACCCCCCACCCCGTTCTCAAATCCAAGGCATTACCCGAGATCAGCACTAGAAGAAGGTCCTCTGCCGTCAGGCCCTCAGCCAATTCCTGGATGGCACTGGCTGCTTTCAGAGACTCTCTGTCGGGAAGGTTGTGCTTAGCTCCTTCCATGACTTGGATGCGACTCTGGGGCTTCAGCAACATCTCCCTGCAGAGTTAAAAAAAAAAAAAACTCAGCAGGTCTCTCCTGAGCTACACTTGCCTGACTCCCATTAAGAATGCCCTTGAGAATGGAGGCCCTATAAGGCAGTCAAATGCAGACTGCTTCACTGCTAACCAGGGCAAGAGCCAGGGTGGGGTCCAGTGACCCAACTAAGCACTGATTCACCTCACCCAGGATTTTTTCCCATAAACTACAAAGAAGAAGAAGAAGAAGAAGAAGAAGAAGAAGAAGAAGAAGAAGAAGAAGAAGAGTTGGTTTTTATATGCCGACTTTCTCTACCACTAATCAAACCAGCTTACAATCACCTTCCCTTCCCCACAACAGACACCCTGTGAGGTAGGTGGGGCTGAGAGAGCTCTAAGAGGGCTGTGACTAGCCCAAGGTCACCCAGCTGGCTTCATGTGGAGGAGTGGGGAAACAAATCCAGTTCGCCAGATTAGCATCCGCCGCTCATGTGGAGGAGTGGGGAATCAAGCCCGGCTCTCCAGATCAGACACCACCGCTCCAAACCAACATTTCTGTTTAAAGCGATTTTTTTTAAGTAAAGGAAAAATTCCGAACAAAAATAATAATAATCAGTAACAGCTATTGCCTCCCTCCCCCAAAAGTGGTAGTGCTCTAAACTCCGCCCACCCAAGATTCACCATGGTGAATTTTTTCAAAAGCACAATTACCTTTATCGTGCTCCAGTGAGCCTGAAAAAAATTCCCTCTTTAGCTACTATGAGTCTAACAAACTGCTTAAACGAGGTAAGGGGTAACTTATGCAAGTTATTATTGATTCGAGAAGATATTTATTACAGATAGGTTAAAATTTCAAAACTTTTCTTACTGGATGTAGATTAAAGTGTACTTAGGCATCTAGGCTTGGTAAGATGCTCCACCTGAGAAATATGGCAGCGCTACAGACTGAAGAAGACTGAAGCTCCTAGTAGCTCAGTGGGCCTGCGCACAGTCCAGTAGCTCTACAGGGCCAGGGTTTTCCTCACACAGAAGACTGATAAGAGTGTTCAGCTCCAGGGCAATGTAGGCTGGTGCTTGGACCTCCCGCAAAACATAGAGCACCACAGAAAGATTTCAGTTGGCACTCAGGGCCAAACTAGATGTGGCAACAGGAGAACCACAGCTGTTTTTAAAGCTTAAATTGCAGTTCTGACCCAGCTTGGATCAGCACCATGGCACAAGATGGCCACGGCTATTTAATGATCCCAACTGTCCCCCTGGGATTCTATTTGCCCCATACAGATGCCCTTGTCTTCCTGCCCCCAAATTCACAAGGCAAGCAGCAGCTAGGAGGGAATTCAGATTGTAAAAATGGCACAGGAAGTTTGGAAAGTATGTAGAAGAGAACCATACCCACAGTCTTGAGCTTCTTAGAGGAAGGACAGGATAAAAATTGGATAGTTTGGACCCCTACAGTTATAATTTTTAATTTATAAAGCAGCATGGCTGTGCCACTGGCATTCTCATTTGGTCCTAGGTTACACCAGGTGGCCCCGGCTGCCTGCAGAGCTTCTCTTATCAGCAAGGTTGTATTTAGCACCCTTTGTGTTCTTTTGGTTAAAAGGCTTCTTTGTAGGGCAGGGTTTAGATACCAGCAACTTTTGGCAGAAATGTAAGACTGGCGTAAGAGATCAAGAGTGAAACTAAAGTTAGGTCAAGTCAGAAAGAATTCAAGGGAGAATCCTAGAGACTGACAGAACTTTTGCTCCCCGCATCTTTTTGTTTTTGCCATCATTCTTGGTGACCCCGTAGGGTTTTCAAGCCAACAGACTTTCAGAGGTGTTTGCCATCGCCTGCCTCTGCATCAGGACCCCGGCATTCCTTGGAGGTCTCCCATCCAAATACTTACCAGGGCTGACCATGACTAGCTTCTGTGAACTGATGAGATCAGGCTAGCCTGGGGCTATCTGCATCAGGGTCCGTCCGTCCCCATATCTTAGTTTGCACTTATTGTCAAATAACAGGGCACTGCTTCCTCACCTCATTCCTTTGTGCTGCAGAGTTGCCTGAATGCCCTGAGGAACACTAACAATTCCTCTAACAAGGTGGTCGCCAAGGATGCTTTCTGCCGCCGCTGCCATGCCCAGGACAGCCTTCCCAACGCCAACCAGATACAAGTTCCTCCTCAGTTCAAAAGACCGACCGTGGACTACAAGCCTGGGGTGTCCGCCTGTTTCAAGCACCAGGGCCGCCTTCAGCATGGGACCTGGCAGGACGGTGCCGACAGCACTGCGGAAGAGGTGCAGCCCATGCTCCTTGAGGGACATGTTGGGAGGAGCTGCCTCGCTAACAGAGTGAAAGGCCGGCCGCCAGCAAGCCCTGCAAACACCAGGTAAACCCCTCCAGGCAGAGACCATGGCCTTAGCAGTTAGCCTGCAATGGTCAGAAGAAAAAGAATTGGTTTTTATATGCCGACTTTCTCTACCACTTAAGGGAGAATCAAACTGGCCTACAATCACCTTCCCCTCCCCACAACAGACACCCTGTGAGGCAGGTGAGGCTGAGAGAGGTGTGACTAGCCCAAGGTCACCCAGCTGGCTTCATGTGTGGGAGAGGGGAAACAAACCCAGTTCGCTAGATTAGCCTCCGCCGCTCACATGGAGGAGTGGGGAATCAAACCCGGTTCTCCAGATCAGACTCCACCGCTCCAAACCACCGCTCTTAACCACCACACCACGCTGGCTCTTTTCTACCAAACCTGCAACAACAGGTAGAAAAGGTTAATATTTTAAACTACTTAATAATAACATAGTCAGTGGAACTACACGTTACCGCGTTCCTGTGTCAGCCACCTTGGTAGCCCTGAGCGGGCAGAAATGTGGGATATAAATATTGAAAATAAATAAAAATTAAAAAAATATTTAGTGCTGTGATAATTTTCAGACTTTTTTTCTTTTGCAAATGGCGATGTGGGAACTGTTTTTTAGATGGCAAGGATGGTGCAGGGAGGGGAACCTTTTAATCGTATTCCCCACTGGAAAATGCCATCCCGCAGCCGTTGTTACCCCTCCTGGGGCAAAATATGGACACTGGTCAATTTTCCACATTGAGGGTAAAAGCATCTCTAGGGTTTAGTGATTCAGCAGGGAAAAAGCAAGGGAAGACAGGGTTGAAAAGGCACAGCCCCACTCTTTCCATCCAAAAAGCAGTCCCAGCAGCTGCATTTGCAAAAGAAAAATAAACTCTATTAAAATGATCACTGAACTGAGCATAACATGCATGTCTGCCTTGTGGATAAGACATGGGTGATAGGATTGCCAGGTTCCTCTTCACCACCAACAGGTTTTTGGGGTGGAGCCTGAGGAGGGTGAGGTTTGGGAAGGGGAGGGACTTCAATGCCATAGAGTCCAATTGCGAAAGCGGCCATTTTCTCCAGGTGATCTGATCTCTGTCAGCTGGAGATCAGTTGTAATAGCAGGAGATTTCCAGTTAGTACCTGCAGGCTGGCAATCCTAACGGGTGATGAAATGTGTTCATGTCCCCCCTTGCAGCTTACCTGTCTTACAGAAACCCTGCCTCCATCCCAGATTGTTTTCTTGCCTCAGCCTCCAGCAACAGTAATGCCAGCTTCCTCCTCCCCTAAGAAAGTCCAGAGGTCTTCTAGTCCAGCCAATCTAATGGAGGTTAATAATTAAAAGGTCAGGGCCTACCTGAAAACCCCTGTCTTCCATTAGGAAACTAAGCAAACCAGGAGCCCACAAGACAGAAAACTTCAGAAACCTACAGGCATGCCTAACTAGCTTGTTTCCCAAAAAGGTATAGGATATACTGGAAGACTGCAAGACAGCAAGGCCATAAGGTTAGGGTTTGTGAGGTTAGGGTTACAAAATAATGAAGCAAATGGGAGAGGGCTCTTTAAGGATCACTTGGTTGAGCAATATGAGCACTGGAGGATGAGAGAAATAAGGATTGCCATTATTCTTCAAAAGATTTGATCCTATTACCAACGATTTCCTCCAAGGACACAATAGTGTCTGTCAGCAGACTAATCAGCAGGATCTTTAACATAATGGCCATAGATGAGAAAATAAGCTTCCAAAGGTCCTCTGTCTGCTAAAGACCACAATCTCATAGAATTCGACAGACTGGTTCATGCTCCCCACTTACTTGAGCAAGAAAACTGAGGGTAGCTTTGTCAGTTCAGCTTCTTTGTGTGGAGGAAATAACGGAAGATTTTGTGGTGCTTTTGTAGTACCCGTTTGCTTACAAGTACATAGGTTGAGCTGATGGGAAATAGTAGGCAGACACTGGCTGTTACCCCACTAGGTATTCCCAGCGATGTATTAAGAGTTTGGAAATGTTATAAAAAATACTGTTCGCACTTTCTATGTATTCCCAGCGATGTATTAAGAGTTTGAAACTTATAAAAAATACTGTTCACACTTTGTTTGGCCCCTTTAGCTGTGATGACGTCTTCCAACCATTTTTTAACTGTGGCATCCAAAAACCCTTTTAAAGCGATGTTTTTTATAACATTTCCAAACTCTTGATACATCGCTGGGAATATCTAGTGCAGTAACAGCCACTGTTATCTCCTAAGCTGCACCAGGCCACAAAGGCAAGAGCAGCTTCCCTAGAGATTCCCCCTCCCCAAATGCTGTTTCTGTCAGCTAATTCAAAGTGTAAAGTATTGGATTTTTCTGGCCAGACTAAAAAAATGGCAAGAATTGTTGCTTTCAACAGTTTCAGCCTGCATGCAAGTGAGCCTTCAGATGCTTCGTGCTGAAAGCTTTAAATAAACAGGTCAACAATGCTGGAATGTCACGCTTATGACACCCAGTTCTATTTTTCATTATCGGGCAATCCAGAGCATCTGAGGCAGACCTAAACCAATGTCTGAAACCTGTGGTAGGAGGAGGTTGTTATGCCAACTGATATGAAATGTGGACATTTATCAATTTGCTGTACAGTGCAAACATGCTGAAGGCATGCGGTAGGCGGGGCTTCCTTTTCCTGAACAGATTTACCGGTAGTCTAGGAGAGCTTCTGGACCTGGCATTGTCCCAAGAGTCTCATATTTCGCAGCTGTGGCCAGAAAACACTTGTATCAGATTTAGCTGATGCATAGGCTGTGCCCTTTTCTAACAACAGGGGATCATGCCCGTCAAGTATACCTTTATAACCTCATGAGGATCGACTGTTACAATGTGCTTCTTGTGACCTGTCCTTGAAGATGGCTGAAAAGCCTGTGAGTTCAGAATGGAGCAGACTGTTCTCTTGAAAGACTGGGGAGATGTGAGCATGGAGCAGCAGCAAGAAGCATGCCTCGTCTGCACTGGCTCCCTGTGCAATCCTGAAGTGTGCAGGGCCTAAGCAACAAACAGATTAATTGATTTTGACCTATAAAGCCCTAAACCTTCTAGGCCTTGGAACTATGTCAAACTCAAGACCCAAGGGCCATGTCAGCCCTTCTTGTGGCCAACGACACCCTGTCACACATTACTGAACAACTTTCAGCGCCCTTCTGTTGAGAAAATACAGGAGTCACCTATCGGTGCTAGTATATGTGACAACTGCAACCGCTGGAGAATTTCCACAGCTGGCTTTTGAGGGATGGCAACGGTTGCTCCTCGGGCTTCTCTGTAGGACACAGCAAGGAAAATGAGTGCATGCATAATACCTTTTGTTGACACCTTAATAACGGATAACTTGCCAGAACCGCTGTAACCCTCCCCCCCCACCACCACTTTCAGTTTTGGCATCTAACTGAGCTAGAATCATTGGTCTAGCTTTAAAGTACGGAGGAACTGATTTTGTTTAGTGAAATTAAATAATACCACCTATACATCATCTTGTAGATATTTTCTCTTAATGACTGAGACAGTATGGGTTTCATATCCCGTGACCAAAGTCTTTCCCATTTATTTAACAGTATATCATGGCCCAACATCTGTGCCCAACTAGTCATAGTGGGTTTTATTCTTTCCTGCTCGCAATAGAGTTCTAACAGTAACTTGTACATCTTGGATATTAAATGATCATTTGTATCCAATAAAAGTTTTTGAAAAATTGATTTGTTTTTAGAAAATCCAGTTTTCAAGTCCTGAAGAAAGACAGAGTTTATCTGATGGTATTGAAACCAGGTCAAAAGATCCTTAACTTCATCGTAGTCTTTTAGCGAGCATTTATTTCCATCCCAGAAAATACTTTTCTCAATGTAGCCCACCCCGCTCACTGCCCGTGCCCTAGAACGTTTTTGTTAGTGGAGATGCCATCAGGGGGCAATGGAAGAATCGTACATCACTCAGAATGGGGCTCCTCCCCCTCCACCCCCCAGCAGCTGCTTCTGCTCTGCGAAATGAGCTGGCTGGCAACGTTCAGCTATGCTCAACATCACAGGCCTTCAAAAAGGCTTGCGGGACTTCCCCCCCCACACACACATTGTAAAAGACTTTTATGGAGACGGGTTGGTTTATTATTATCATCCTACATTATTATTATTATCTATTCGATAGCGCCATCAGTGTACCTGGCACTGCCAAGGCCCCTGCCTCAAGGGGGTTTCAATCTAAATGCTGACAATAGGAAAGCCCATAGAGGGAGGGAAGAGAGCGGCAAGGGTAACAAGGGATGAGCATATGCAGTTCCACCTACTTAAGCTTCATTATCATGTGCTTGGCTTCATGCTGTGAATGTGTGTGGCATTAACGGGTTTAATCTATTGTTATTAGATTGTACTTTTACGGCATTTGGTGCGCTGCTTCAGTCTGGAAAAGAAGGGAAAGCCAAGTGCTCACCCTCCGCTGGCGGATCTAGACAGAGAAGGCTGTGACCTTGTTTGGCACAACAGAGTGGTTTGCCCAGAACATCACTGCCGATTTGCTACAATGGGAATGGAGGATCTCACAGCGGCAGCTGCTTTCCCTGCTTCTGCTTACTGCTGTTCCCTCCTGAGCAATGAAAGAGCCGTTGCAGCATCCATAAATGTACATAATTTATGATCGGAGCTGAGCTGAAGCAGAATTTCAACTTATGACAATGACGATAGCCGGCCCAATATATCAACCAAGTTTTTTTGTTTTTTAACTTCTGAGCCTCTGTTTGGAAAGTGGTCCGGAAGCCCTCATTAATCTTTGCAGAGATTTGCTGAGAATTGCTTCTTCGGTGACAGGATTGCGCAGGGATTGTGACAGGCTTAGATTAATCTTCTTTAAATGAAAACTTCATGAGCTGCCATTAATGAATAATGGCCCCAATCTGCATATTAATTTGAATAAATCATCACAATATGCTCTTCTTTGGGAGGTCCTTTTGTGATTCTGCAGCAGCCCGCTGTCCTGAGCACCAATACATGAGACTAAAGTTGGTCTCATATGATGATGATGAAATTCATCAGAGGTGTTGCAAAGAGGGCATTCTAAATAAATATGAATCGGGGCCCCAAGCATATTGCACAGTCATCCTTTTGCCTGAAACAATAAATCCAAAAATCAAATTATTACTAAAGAAACAACCAGTTCAAGAAATAATAGATTTAGTCAACGCTACCTCTAAAACAAAATTTTGGGTCACTTGTACAGCTAGGCCACTGGAAAACTATCAGACACCAAGGAATCATGGGTTAGATTCAGTGACCTATCAGTGGAAAGTCCTGATGGTGATGGATATTTCCTACTTTACCTCTCCCCCCAACAGTCTTTTCTGATACTTTGGAAATTTATTCCGGGGTGTGTGAGACATGAACTAATAGCCAGACATATCAGGATGCTGCAGAGGGGAGGGGAAAGGGATGGGATTGTTTTTCTTGCCTTCTCCATCAGTGGAGTTCAATGCAAAGCATTTTTCAAAAATAAGGACCAGACACCCACTGGCTAGCAGTGAAGTTTACCTTCAAACAAATGTCACAGCAGTAATTTCACAATACAAGACTCCACTGTTTACTAACACATTTATCACCCTGCATTTTTGGGTATGTGCTTTAAACATCCTAGACGTACTTTAAAATTTAATGAGTTCACCAAGAGGCTCCAGAATGCTGCCATCTGGCGGCAGAAAGAGTGGAAGCCTCTAGAACTGATATAAGGTCATCTAGCCCAGTGTTTCCCAACCTATGGGTCTGGACCCAAAAGTGGGTTGCGAAGCCTGCAGAAGTGAGTTGTGGGCTCTTGTGGGCTTATGGAGCCTCTTCCCTTCCGCTCCTTGCCTAGTGCCCGGCTGAACTCACGCTTAATCTCTGAGGCAGGGTGCAGAGGGCCAGCCGCCCAACCAGCAGTCCGTGGTGAGCAAGACTGCAAGCTGTGCCTGGAAAGTAGCGCGGGTACCTTCTTGCCCTACACAGAAGTGGGCTCTGTCATCATCCCCTTCATTTTTTTTCCTTTGTTCGGTCACACTCCTCCCCATGCTTTGCTTTGAATACCTAGATGTTTCTCAGCAGTCACTAAGGTGGGTTTTTTTGTTTGTTTTTTTAAAGGCCTTTTGTGAGCTGCACCTGCTCTTGCAGCTGCAACAAATGGCCAAAGGAATCACTTCCCCAGGAAAGTTTCTGGTGCTGCTGCTCCTGCCTGCTTCACAGGTGCCATTTCTTTGAAGAAGAAGAAGAAGAAGAAGAAGAGTTGGCTTTTATATGCTGACTTTCTCTGCCACTTAAGGGAGAATCAAACTGGCTTACAATCACCTTCCCTTCCCCTCCCCACAACAAACACCCTGTGAGGTAGGTGAGGCTGAGAGTGTGTGACTAGCCCATAGTCACCCAGCTGGCTTTGTGTGTAGGAGTTGGGAAACAAATCCAGTTCACCAGATTAGCCTCCGCCACTCATGTGGAGGAGTGGGGAATCAAACCCAGTTCTCCAGATCATACTCCACCGCTCCAAACCACCGTTCTTAACCACTACACCACGCTGGCTCTCTCTTTGCTGCTGCTGCTGGCTCCAGCCCTGCTTGGTGCAACAGCAGCAGCTCCCGTGCTGTGTGTGTGCTCTTTGGGAGGGGGGGGGTCAAGGGCAATAGTGCTGAGATTATTACGTTAGCCCACAGGGGGAAAACATCAGGACCAAGCTACCCTTGACTCGTGGTCTCTGATTGCTGGGGAAGGCACGATTTATACACATCTCCTGGCCCTGCCTCTTCAGTCTTCTGCAAAAAAAAAAAAAAAAAGAGCCAATGCAGAATGGGGTCTGCTTGGTGACTATCCAGGAGGAGCCCTTAGAAGCCGTCATGATCCTAATATTCCATTTCATTTTTAAAGGTCTGCCCTGCTGATGCATGAGCAACTGACTAGCAACTTTCGCTTTTTAAAGTTGCCATTTTGTTGGGCAAGGTTTGTGATCAGCGTGGCAGCCCTGGTGGAGGAACAAAATGGTCTTCTTGGGCCTTCCTCCCACATGAGTCTATATTATTTTTCAATCCAAGAAGCATCTCTCGGATGTGCTCCCCAAACCTGTATTTCACAACCTTAAAATGCCAGTTTCGTCCCCTCTCTCACACCGGCCATTGGCAGAGACAGAATGTGTCTGGGACTCTGGATAGGATGTCCTGGTCTGAGTTGATGATCAAAAGAAAACAGAAGGTGCTTCATGTTTGGAAACAGATACATTTTCCCAAAAGGAGAAATGTTCCACGGAGGTTAAATAGAATATGAGGGAGGGGTCCTTCACTTCTAAAACAGTACTGTAAGAGGGAGGAGCTTGATGCTTGAAATTCGACTAAATAGGGAGCAACCCAAGTAAATCCCAATCTCTTTTCCATGTTTTGGTTTCTCAAACTCTACTTTAGAGGCTAAGTAAATGGGTGGGACCCCGGCTTTGTATACCCAGGTGAGGCCAAATCCCTCCCCCTGGCTTTTGTGCGGTTTCTCTGAAGTAAATCCCATTTAATTCAATGGGGCTTTCTTCCAAAGCCAGTCTATGTTTTCTTACCTAGGAGTAAACCCTGTAGAATACAGAGACTTACTTCTGCGTAGACATACATAGGATTGTGCATTCTGACAGGGGTGTGGAAGAGATGCACTAATTCTTGGTGCTACTTTCTTCAATTACATTTTAAATAGCCAAAGGAAAAAAAATAGATCTGGTAGCCTTCAAGGTTCAACAAGATCCATTTGCTGCGTCTATAATTTTTATAGCTCATGAAGCTATAACTTGCAATCCGATAGTTGTGTTCGTACATTCACATTACTGTGATGACTTCATGGAGGCAAGGGATCACGGGGTCTTGAAAGCACCGGCCAAGTCACTGCCTCCTTGCACAGACGGTTTTTATTTTCAGTTGACTGCTCCAGCTACCTGAAGGTGTGGTTATCTTCACCCACCTCAGGGTTACCATACATTGCAAAGGAGAAGAGCCACAATTCTGCAACCTGCCTCTTTGCCTAGGAAACCTCCCTGGGACAATTCTCCCTCTCTGGTTTCCTCCTCTTCTTCTTTGCCCTTTTCCTCCTGGCTGGCTTGGCTTTCCTTTCTGCTCCCGTGCCTTCTTCCTCCAGCCAGCCTCATCCCATTTCCCTCTCCTCTCTTTTTTTAGCCCCAGCTTCACACCTGGCCCTTGAATTAAACTCCTCTTCTCTGCTCCCTACTGTCCATAGCCATGCCCTGCCTTAAAACACCTGGGCCCAGACAGCCGTTGTTCTCCCATCCAGGCTTGCTCATTGCCTTTATACCTGTTGAGCTTTCTTGGAACACACTGGAGACTACCATGACTGCATCCTCCTGCCCCCACCCTGCTCCTCCAGGTGAGTCCTGCTGCTGGGTTCAGGGGTGTGTCTGTAGCAGCCCGTGGCAATAATTGGCTTGAGCATATGGTTTTCCTCTGGATCTAAATAAATAAAAAGCATTCCTTAAGACCTAATGCAGTAATGTGGGGTAAACGTCATACCACTTACAGCTGTTTTGAAATAACTACACGGCTACAAGGTTAAAGGCACTTCATGCTGCCTGCTTGATAGTTAAGTCTGAAAAGTCGGCACTTGCTTATCTGAGGTGCTTTTCCAGGCATAGAATGGAAGGTCATCTCTGTTTTGGGATTTTTGGTCTCTGCTTTGAGATACAGTGTAAAGGACGGAATTATGCCACTGTCGGACGGAATTATGCCACTGTCTGATAAGACAGTGCAGCAGTACAATAAACCTTGTACTGGTGATTTTGCACTTGTAAACCTGGTGACTTAATACTTTCTGCATAGATGGGTGAAAATGATACTGCCAGTCACTCTCCAGAAAGACCTGATTTGGATCCATGACAGAGGCCTGAAGATTCCTGACTCAGCTCAGATAACCACTGATCTGAGAGGATATAAGGAAGCCTCAAACGGCCAAAAGGCAGGAGGACTGGTAGAGGACAGCTGAATGCTGTCTGGCTGCTGGGTCTCCCTGACATCCTCCTAAGATGTTAAACTAGGAAAGCAGAGAGTTGATGGAAGTTGGCTGACGCTGACCGACCTCACTCTCTATACTTGTCTCTTGCGTGAGACACATGAAGTGAGTTACAGAGAGGGCAGCAAGTCTGTCTGGCCATAACTCATTTCCATTATATTCTATCATTTCATGTCTTGCGTGATATGAAACTATACCATTTCACAACATGGAAGTTGTGAAACCCAAACTACAGAACTGGTCCATACAGTTCTTAGAACCAGAAACAGGGAAGAAAGGAGTCAGAGGCTCCCCCAACATAATAGGGGAGGCTTCTGTACTCAGAATAAGAGGCAAGAGATGTTCCTGGGGGAAAAAGGAGAATCTCTTTTCTCTGTAATGAAGCTTAAGGCACATATAAAATGCTTACATAAAACATATACAAAATCTATTAAGCCTATTCATGGAGACTCTTAGTTCAGGAAACATATTCACTGAAATTGACAAAGCTAGAGAATAGCTGAGTCTTCCATACAAACACTAATACAGCCTTAAGCTTGCACATAATAAATAATATATAAGCTCTGCATTGCTGACTGTTAAGAGATACACATACCATCAGCATGTATGAAGCATTCCTGATCTTAAAAGTGATCAGACATCTATAAACATAGAATGGTTTAAATATAAAAGATCATAGTATCTTATCCTCTGCATACTGCATTGGGTAAAGATACTACACATAGCTGTAATAATTGACTATAGCTCAAATAGCTCTAATTTCAGCTTTCCCTGATAAACAGACTTCAGAACAGTATTTCAATGAACCTAAACTGGCATGAAATACTCAATGAGCTTTGGACTATAATTCTTAAATAAACTAAGAACCAGAGAATCAAAGATATGGTAAAGACATAGAAGCATGGGAAAAGTCTATGTCCTTACAGAAAAGGTTTGCAATATCTTAAATATCAGCTATGCATATGAGCTGGAGAGGTTTTAGAAATAATATAAGGTTGTACTTAATTTACTATAACTTATAGTTTATATTTCAGGTACTTTGGATAAAGAAGCTTTTTGCTATAACAAATCTTTTTCCCATTATATTTAACCATATCTTCTCTCTGTGAAACTAATCAGGTTTTTACAAGATTCTGTAACTGTAGTATTCTGAAAGAATCTAGAGATACTAGTTAGAATCTCATAAAGAGAAATGTATTAAAGGTTTAAGGTTAGGAAACCTTACATAGAGAAATTGCTTATAAAGATTGTATGAAACTGCTTGCATATGTTAACATAACTGAACATGTTAAAGAATCATGTTTGTACTTTATGACATGTTTTGAGAATATGTATTCACATGCATATATATTTTATGTGAAATAAATGTTATTTAAAGGAAGTCCCTTGTTCATAAATTTTCAGGCACTTCTCAATAGAAAGCCTACAGTCCTTGTAGGAATTATCATTGACTTCTGGCTGTGAGGTCTCGCTGAATAGATAGCTCCATTTCTCAGTAAATGGTACATTCTAGGAGTGTAGACCCCTTAACGCCACAAGCCGTGACATGTCCTACCCTGCCAGGTGAGTTGTTGCCAGATTACCCTCCACACCTATCTATCTTTCATCTGCTGTTAGGAAAGCATAGGTGTACTACTACTGCTTATCATAACCACCTAAATTATGGGAATGAACATGGGGATGAAGAGTATATTCTGGTACAATATTGTGTGTTAGGTGCCATCAAGTTGCTTCTGATTCATAGCTACCCTATGAATCAATGTCCTCCAAAAGTCCTATCGTTAATAGCCTTGCTCAGGTCTTGCAAACTGAGGGGCGTAGCTTCCTTTATAGAGTCAATCTATCTCATGTTGGGTTGTCCTCTTTTCCTGCTATCTTCAACTTTCCCTAGCATTATTGTCTTTTCCAGTGACTCTTGTCGTCTCATAATGTGACCAAAGAAGGAAAGCCTCAATTTAGTTGTTTTAGCTTCTGGGAAGAGTTCAGGCTTGATTTGATCTAGAACCCACTTATTTGTTGTTTTTTTGGCAGTCCACAGTATCCATAATACTGTCTTCCAACATCACATTTTAAAGAAATCTACTTTCTTCCTGTCAGCTTTCTTCACTGTTCAGCTTTCACACCCATACATACTAATAGGGAACACTATGGCATAAATTAACTTGATCGTGTTACCAGTGAATCACATCTTTACACTTCAGATACAATATTACCCACAACCATATGGGAAATACTGCTGGATGAAGCTAGAATCTACTCGCTCCTACAGAACTCAATGAAAGCAGAGCTGCTAGGAAACTAAGAGAAATTCCTAAATCATTACATTTTAATCCTGACTTTCCTTCAAGAACTTGGGGTGGCATACATAGTTCTTTGCACCTTCATTTTATTATTATAGCCATATCAGGTAAGTTAGGCTATGAGAGAGTAACTGGCCTAGGATAGCACAATGAGTTTTATCATGGTGAGGGAGAATTTGAACCCGGGTCTTCACAGTCCTAGTCCAATATGCTAAGCACAACACCACACTGGCTGTCAGGCTGCATTCAGACATCACAATAAACTGAGTTTGATCACAAGCACCTGTGAATTATGATATTCTGAATATAGATGGTTCAATGAACTGGGATTTTCATCTAAGGTTTGCAGCTGGTTTGTCAATTACAGTTTGTCCACAATGTGGTAGTTGGGACATTTGAACTCTCAAATCTCAGTTTGCTAAAGCTGCTTGGCCACAAAAATGGCAGCACAGGGAGGATATCATATTCTTCCTACTGGGAGGTGGAGAGAAAGCCAAAAGGAAGCATACCAGCACTTATGCACCAATTGAAATTTATTAAGTAATTGTCTGGAATTCATTACACAAGCCACAGTTTATCAAAGATGTCTGAATGGAGCCTAAGCAAAATACAAGAAATAGCCTTCTTGACAGTTGTCTTATGCCCTGACTGAACTAAAACCCTATCCTGCTTTCTGTGAAGTTGAAATTATCTCTGCGGCACGGACTCCTTTCTTAGGCACTTAATATAAATGACTCTTCAGGGGCGGATGACTGATCCACACAGCCAAATCAATACACACATCATCCCACTATACTGCTTCCAGATTACTCCGTTAAAATGTCTGCTCTGTAACAAAATGAAGACTGTCAACTAAAAATTTTCATACAATAGTCTGGGATCAAGGGCTTGGGTGTCATACCCTAGCACCAAAAAGATGAACAAACTTGATATTTGCTGAAGTGCTGCTGTCACTATGTTTACAAGTGTCTGGTCAGTAGAGTAAGCATGGCTCTAAAATTAGTGGAATACCCAACAGAATATTCGAAAGGAGGTTTCTCTGCAACGAGTAAGCCTGTGGACACTTGGGGTTGAGAAAAAAAATAGGGATTAGCAAACTTGAAGCAGGGGGAGCCTCTCTAATTTTTACATGGAAATGGTGTGTGGCAGAGGGGACCTTAACTCTCCCCGAACTTACCTCACAATCTTCTTCTGGCACTTTCTTCTCCAGCCTTGCTTACTTCTAGTATTGAAACTGGGCAAAAAGAAAAGCGCCTGAAAGTAAAGCAGAGGAGAGGAAACTACTCAGCTCCCCTCATGCAGGTATCCCATTTCATGTAAAAAATTAACTACCACCCTGCACTGCGCATTAACTGGGTAGACACATGAGGGACCAATGGGGCTGCCTCCTGCCAGGTCTGCTCTGCGTATTCCTATCTCTCTTCATTGTCTTCGTCTCAAAGTTAAGACCACAAAGCTCTGTGGAGTGGAAACCCTTATGCCCTTTGATGGCATTGTATATAATAATAAAAGACAAGGAAACCTGAGAACATTTCTGGAAGGGGAGGGGAAATCCCACAAATCCCTGTGCCTTGCTTTCTCCCCTCTTGCTTGGGTTCTGTTTCCCCTCTGTCTTTCTTCCCCAACCTGCCCAATTACCTGGTTCTCCCCTGCCCCACCCACTGTCTCTTCCCCTGGCCTATCCCTACTCAAAAAAACACAACCACCCTTTTTTTCACTTGGCATCTTGGCAACCAAAGACATCGGCCGGGTTTTTCTGTGACGCCTGTGCAGCATGTCATTGATTATTAGGGAGGGGTGGGATAACTTGCCTTTTTACACTGCAGAACCTTTCATTGATTCCAAATGCAGTGGCTAGGCTATTGTCATGAGCCAGATGCAGGGATTGTATCACTCCTGTGCTGAAAGATCTGCACTGGTTGCCAATTTGTTTCCAGGCACAATTCAATGTGCCTGTTCTTATCTTTAAAGCCCTATATGGCTTGGGGCTGGGGACTTGAAGAACCACGTCCTGCAATATTGTCCAGCCTGCAAATTGAGATCTGCCCCACAAGACTGCTCTCTGTGCCCCCACCTTCAGAGGTGAGGTGGGTCGCAACCAGAGAAAGGTGGTACACACCAGCAGTGGCTCTTTGGGAAATGTATGATTTGGCCACAGTTGTTCATGCCCTGACAAATGTCGTTTAGATAACTGCAGCAAGTCATTTATGGGGTTGCTGGTGAAGACTATTTGGAAACTTCCAACTAGGTCATAATACAGCTGCAAGGTTTTTGACTGGTGTGGACAGGAAGGAACTTATATTTTGCATACTTCAAGTGTTTCACTGATTACCAGTTGGCTTCAGAGCAAAATTCAAAGTGTTTTGATCTATCAGTCCCTGAACTGCCTGAGATAGCTGAAGGATTGCCTACTCCATTATGAATCTGCTTAGCTTTTAAGACTGAAGTACTACTTGTCCAATAGTTTTTACTCCTAAGCCTCTGAAGGAAGCTGTAATCCATCTGTTACTTAAAAAGTACGTTCTGACCAATTATAAACCATAGCTTTAGGACTGGTCATCATCAATATGCTGATAACACTCAGCTATACGTTTCTTTAAATAAGCCTCCACATGCTGCTATCTCTGTCCTAGGCCAGTGTCTAGTTCAGGGGTGGGGAACCTTTTTCCTGCCAAGGGCCATTCGCATATTTATAACATCTTTCGGGGGCCATACCAGGTGTAGATCTCCCGTGGGGGGGAGAGGCTAGGGTTGCCAGGTCTCCAGCCACCACCTGGAGGTTGGCAACCCCAGCGGAGGCCACCCAGAGAAGGCCTGCAGGGCGCCCCCACTCCCCCCTCCCAGGTGGGAGGGCAGCCAGCGGTGGGCCCCAGAAAACAAGGTGCCAGGGGGGAGCAGCCCACAGTCGATTGGCAAGGGAGGAAGGGAGGAAGGAAAACAGAGAAAGAGGAAAAGGGAGGGAGGGAAAAAGAGAGAGAAAGGGAGAAAGAAATGGAGAGAGGGGGAGAAAGAAAGAAAAGGACGGAGGGAAAGAAAAAAAAGGACAGAGGGAGACAAAGAGACAGAAAAAGAGGGAGGAAGAGAGGGAAAGGAGAAAGAGCGACAGAAAAAGAGGAAGAGAGAAAAGCCTCCCCCCCCACACACACCCCCGCGCATGCTGGCCTGTGCGACAGGGCCCCAGCCACCCCACCTCCCCCACCCACCCACACACACCCGGCGGCGCACGGAGCACCAAGCAACCGGGCCCCAGTCTCCGTGCACTCCCCTCCCCAGAGCTCCGCGGCAGGGTTCCCGTGGTAGGGTTCCCGGAGCTCCCGAGGGCCACAAAAATGTCCTCAGGGGCCGCATACGGCCCCCGGGCCTGAGGTTCCCCACCCCTGGTCTAGTTGCTCAGTTGAAAGGCTGGGGGAGAAGCAAAAAGTGAACCCAGGCAAGACCTGTTCGATAAGGTCAGTGTTCTGGATGGAACTGAACTTCCTGCTTAAGATGTGGTAAATCTCTCCTTTGAAGAACTTGGGAATTTTAATAGAGCTTGCCTTTTTGCTGGAAAACCAAGTTTGTACTGTGGCTAAAATTGCATTTTCTTCTCTGTTTGGCTCCCCAGTTATCATACCTTCTAGACCAGTGGTGGTGAACCTATGGCACACGGGCCAGAGGGGGCACTCAGAGTCCTCTCTGTGGGCAAGTGCGCCATCGCCCCAGCACAGAGTTCGCCTGAGTTCGTTACTAGAAAGCCAGAGGGACGCAGGGCCGGGCTGCTCCCCTCCCCCTCTCTATGCGCACCTGAAGGCATTTCTCACTTCACTCGCCCCTCTGCCCGGCAGCCCAGTGGGAGCGCTTCCTCCCTCCTGTCACATGCGGCAGGGCGGCTCACATGCGGCGTGAGGGTGCAGCGCGTACGGCAGCCTGTTGAGTCTGTGGCGAAGGTGATTCTCATGGTGGGGTTGGAGAGGAGCTAGGTTGGAGGGGAGCATAGCTCACAGCGTGGCATAGCTGGAGGGGAGCAGAACACTCAGGCTACAGCGCGGGCTTTGCGGCGCCTCCCACCTTTCAGTGAAATCCCCTACTAAAAGAGGAACACCTACTAGTATTCAGGTTAAATTGCCATGTTGGCACTTTGCGATAAATAAGTGGGTTTTGGGTTGCAGTTTGGGCACTCGGTCTCTAAAAGGTTTGCCATCACTGTTCTAGACAGACTCAACACAGGGCTATCCTTGAAGACTATCTGGATACTTCAATTGGTACAAAATGTGACAAGCTGTTTTTTAGCAGGAGCAAAATGTTGCGCTCAGATCGCTTCAACTGTAAGATCACTGCACGAGCTGCCAATATGTTCCTGGGTTCAAAGTGCTGGTGTTTACTTTTAAAGCCCCCAACCAACCTGGGACCCACATACTTGAAGGCCCACCACTCCCTGTACAAACTTGTGGGCAACTCCACCTTGTCCCAACACCTTACACCTTGTGTAAGGAGGGAAACAACCACAGCCTGTTCACAGCCTTTTCTGTAGTCTGTATACTAATAATTTTTAGCACAAAATGTGCCCTTTTCACTGCTGCCATGCTCCAAGCAGGCATTTTAATTGAGCTCTCCACCACAACCCCATCATCTCCTTCCTGGTCAGCTGCTGCCTGGTCAAGTACATTCAGCAGAAATGTAATTTAGGTTGTGTGTGTCACTTTCCCCCTATGTACCCTGAACGTTATTTGCTATGTTATTTATTCTCCAAGTTTGAAGGGATACTCTTGGAGCTCTTCAGTCTGCTTTGGTTTTCACCAACCTCAGTAATTCGATGTAATCTACAAATCTGGTTACTTGAAAGCTGCAAACTAAACACCTCCCCGTTGTCCGTTTCTCTTACTTCTGAGCAGTTCCCAGGCTCCTTTCGCTTAACTTAATGCTGTCTGTGCAGAATAGGGCAAAAGGTCACCGCAGGGACCTCTAAATAGGGACCTTATAGTCAAAGCCATTTCTGCATGGGAGGTTTTGCCTTGGATTTGCCACTCTTTAGATGCACATTTTTCCCATTCAGGTTCTCAAAACTCAACAATAAGCCCCCATGCAGAGTTTTGAGGATTCGGATGGGGAAATGCACACCTAGCGGCAAAACCTCCCATGCAGAAATGGCCAAAGTTGCCTGTGATCACATAGGAGAACCACACACAGCCATCTTGACACTGGGGAAATAAAGTTGTTGCTTGCTAACATAAGTTTCTAACAGTGACTGCTGTTTTGTAACCCCAAGTCCCCCCCCCCAATAGTTAAGGCTGGTATGTGCCCCAATAAACAATGCATTGGGCTCTCTTACAATAATATTTCCTTGCAGAGGGGCTCCTCCGTGCAGCTCGGCTTTTTTCTGTGCCCGCTCAATCAATGAATGGCACCGAGTTCAGCAGGGAGTATTCCTTTTTTTAAAAATATTTTTATTATTATTTCCTTCATTTAATATATCAACATATACATCAACATCTATTTACTAAAAAATTAATAAATAATAAAAAACAAAAAATAATAGTAATTTAAACTAAAAAAGACTCCCCCCTCACTCTTTTCCATCTAAAGATAAGTTGTACATACTTTTGCTAAGAACATTAATCCCCATATTATTTAATTTATACTTATGTTATATTGTTAAAATGGGTTAATTCAGCACCTTAATGTAACCATCGTACAAAATATATAAAAGGGATTAAACCAAAGAATATCCTTTCAATGGTCCCATTAAAAATTGATTTTCGCAGTAAGTTCTCCACGCCTCCCATTTCCCCCCCCCCCAAAAAAAGTGCACATTATCATTCTGATTTATCCAAGCTGTCTCTTATCAATTCCAGCATCTTATTTATCCGGTCATTTTTAGTCGGTATCTCGCCATAGCAGGGCGTCTTCCCAAACCAGAGCGATCGCGTCTGCAATTCGCGCTTACGATTGCGAAGCACCTCCCGAACGCATTGGGGAAACCACCTGCAACGAGGCGCGAGACTCTCACGACGCGCCGGGGAGGCACGAGGGGCAGAGCGGGCAGAGCTCCGCGCTGAACACGGCCTGGCCGCTTCCGGGCTGAGAAACCGTCCCCCCGCTCTGCGGTCCTGTGAAGCGGCAACTGGAGGGAGGGAGAGGGAGGGAGAGCTCGCGGCCGCGCGCCACTGCCGGAGCCGCGTCACGTGCCACAAGCCCAACGCTCCCCATTCTACCGTTGCCGCCCAGTCCTATCCCGTCATGCGTTGCTCCGCTCGGGTCGCCTCACAGCTTTTCCCGCCTCCCCTCCCACCTCCCGTTTCCTTTGCTCCCCCACAATCCCGCGCGCCGGCGGGACCTCCCCCCCCCTTAGGCGCCCCTGAAGCAGCAAAATGGCGGATACAATGAACAGGAGACGCCTCTTCGCGGCTTGAATCGAGCCCGCTCGAGGGCGCACACACACACACGCGCGCGCCCCCGTTTCCGCTACCGCCGCTCCTCCCAACGGCTGCGGGCTCTTATTTTCTCGGCGCTTTCCTTCACCGTTAGCTGGTGGTCGCAGGCCTTTGCCGGTTCCTCTCCCCCTCCCCCCCGGCGGCGGCGGCATGAAGCTGACGGACAACGTGCTGCGGAGCTTCCGCGTGGCCAAGGTCTTCCGCGAGAACTCGGACAAGATCAACTGCTTCGACTTCAGCCCCAACGGCGAGGCGCTCATCTCCAGCAGCGACGACGACTCCATCGTGCTCTACGACTGCCAGGAGGGCAAGTGAGTCCCGGGGGGGGGGAGGGGAGGAGGGCCTGAACTTTAGCTAGGGATGAAGTTGCAGTCGTTGGGGTTTATTTGTACATTTCTGTCCCGCTTTTCTCCCCAGCGGGGTCCCAAAGTGGTTTGCAGCGCAGTTCTCCCTGCTTCTGTTTTGCCTTAACAACGACACCCCTTTGAGGTAGATGAGGCGGAGAGACAAGCCCAAGGTCGCTTTGTGAGATTCTATAACAGAGTGGGAATCTGAACGTGGGTCTCCCAGATTCTAGTCTAACACTCCAGCCAGAGCATCGCGCTGGCTCTAAAGAACATTAGTTGGTCTCTCTCTGAGGTGGATGATGAAGTTTGGTTAGGCCAGGGGTCGGCAAACTCATTAGTCAAGAGAGCCAAATATCAACAGTACAACGATTGAGATTTCTTTTGAGAGCCAAATTTTTTAAACTTAAAATATATAGGTAGGTACACTGTTTATTAACTTAATAAACTTTAAAGTTTTAAGTCTTCATTAAACTATAGGTACACTGAATAAAACTTGACATCATACTTAATAATGATCTTATTTATTGATACAAATTAAATTGTAAGTAACATATCCATAACATTAAATCATGACAATGACTGACAAATACTTAATGTGAACAATGGCCTTGCATCTCCTTGGAAAGTTTGGGTAAGGCAGGTTTGGATGTTGTTTTTAATTTTAGGCACGATTCCAGGTTCTCATCAATCAGACGACTTCTCAATTTACTCTTGATAAGGTTCATGCTTGAAAAAGCTTGCTCGCATGAATATGTAGAACCGAAAAGGGAAAGAACAGCAAACGCTAGTTTTTTCAACTGATCGTATGAGTCAGGAATACTATACCAGGTGTTAAAAATCATCATGTCTTCCTTCTCCAGGTCTTTCAAAGCAGACCACTTGTGCTGTGAACTGGCCGAGGGGCCAGGGAGGGTGCCTCGGGGGTTAGGCCCCTCCGTCGTTGGCAAGCCCCCCTCTACACTGTAGGGAGCCCCGTGCTCTGGCGCTCCCCTTGCCAGCCCGGGAGGAAGGAGGGCCCGCACGGCGGGGGGGGGGAGGTGGCAGCCGCCAGGGCAGCTCGCTCTTTGCCTCCCCTTCCCCTCCGGGCTGTGGGCGGCCTCAAGAGTGGAGAGAAAGGTGCCGCGCAGGGCTTCCTTGTCCTGGCGACGCGCATCCTTTGGCGCAATGCGAATTAGAGGCTGGGATGCTCCGTCACAACCCCTCCCAATCCTAAAAGAAAACTTGGGCTTACCATACAAATATCGACATGGCAAGCGCTCCCTCCACTGCTTAAAAAAAAAAACAATCCCCACAGCAGGCCCGCCAGCATCAGTGGCACGCCGTCGCTGCTTCGTCACGCGAGCGCCTCCTGCACAGACTCTCTCCCCACAGCAGGCCCACCAGCATCAGCAGCACGTTGTCGCTCCTTTGTCACTCGAGAGCCTCCTGCGCAGACTCTCTCCAGCCCCCTTTTGGTACTGCCTTGCTGGTATTCGTCTCGTTCCCCCCACCCCCCGTCTCGACCGACATTTGCGACCTGCGCGCCCGCACGTGGGAAGAGCCGCACTCAGGGGCCCAAAGAGCCACTTGCGGCTCAGGAGCCACATTTTGCCGACCCCTGGGTTAAGCTATAGGCAGTCAAGAGATGAGGCGGGGGAATCTTGAGATTTTCTAGTTGAGGGACTCTGCCTTTAGCTGAGGGGTGGGTAGGGGGTGAATGGAGAATAGAGTGACATTTCTCATAATGAGGGTTTTCACAAATACATTTTATGTTATTTAAAGGAGGGCACATTTCTATGTCAGGGCATTACAAAGTACTGGGATTTGCACATAGTGACAGTGATGATCAAGATTTGCCTTCACATTTAAACGTGTTGGAAAACCCTGCCAGTACTTGACAACTATGGCTGAATTCTGTGGTTACTAGCTTTTCTTTAATTAAACATGATTTTAATAACAAGATGTACTGATGCTTTGGGGAAACTCTTTGATAATGAGGTGCAGGAGTTCACAAGAGTTAAGACTTGGAGAAATAGGTGTGATGTCCAGAAATGGTACAAGAGCTGGAACATATTTGGACTATCAGTAGAAATGCATCCAATTAGTATTTGGTGGCATCTGAGGCTCATAACAAGTAAACATTTAAGACATAACATAGTGGTCAAAATATGTATTATGTTTGTGTTGCATGCTTATGATACACTGATCTTGAGCATACATTCAATGAGAACTTTGGACTTAAGGGCCATCAGCTGACTCCATAACATTAGGATTCATTCTTATTTGCCGAATACTACTTTTTTAAGGCCCGAGGGAGATATCTGGGATTTTATCATCTGTACAAGTTGAGCAGCGTAAAGTGACTCTACTTTGCTTACTGTTGCAAGCTATTGCAAATAGGGAGAAGGAGCTGCCTAAAATTCCAAATCCATGGCCCTCTCCCCCACTTGCACACAAAAGTTCTAAACTGATCCCCTCAGATTTGTATATCACCGCTTTTGGAGCTGTATGGCTCCATTAAGAATCACTGAGCTAAAAAATAGCATCATACTGTGTGCCTCTTAAATATGTGTGATTACTGTCCTCTGGTACAAAATAGCATCATTGGATTAGAAAGCATATGTTCTTGGGCTGCTCGGTCTTATTTGGGCATCTGTATCATATAGCACTAAGACACAGCTGGAATGATTTGGAGTGATCACAGTTGTTATAAGTGCAATATGATGCTGCTGTTACTGGAGCTGAAGGAAACAAAATGTAATTGTGAAGATTTCTATTTTATTGCAGTCTCCTTTCCATATTTTTGTAAAGATTAATCTAGCAAATACCCCTGTTAAAGATACTTAAATATACATGTACTCTCTCACACGATTCCTAGGGATATTTACCTAAAATACATTAATTACAGCTTTGAAATACCTAGCTTGTCTGATTTCTGCAGAAAGATAAAGTACAATAAAGTTTTCTTCCTCACTTCTCTGATGGACCAACATGCCAGCTCTAGTGTTTTTTGCACTCTGGCGCTTGGTTGAACAAATTAGATTTGCATATACTTGTAAAACTGTTTTAATACTGGCTCTTTCTGTTGTTCAGGTTTTTTGCTTGGCTTCGTGTATTTTTAGCTACATTTTCTCCCCCTTTGTTTGGAGTAGTCTAGATTTGATGTTAGGCCAAAGAAAATCCACAAAAACCTGCGCCTACTACCAGCACGTTTTCTTTTTGCGTTTTGTCAGTTTTTAAACATAAGAACTATGTCTGTTTAGTTTTGTCTGTATGTTCCAGGTAATATTAAAAGACATTTGCATCAGTTTTACATTAGTTGCCAGAAACCTTAAGCATCATGAGGAGAAACTAAATTTCCAATATTGTTGTTGAGTTTCTTCGGGGCAAAAAGCCCCTGTGCATAGTGTTTTGAGAATTTGTCTGCAAATACTGTGCCGTTAGAGAGCAGCAGATCCAGCGGAAACAGACCATGCATAAAAGGCCCCAGACTCCGAGATGTGACACCATAGTAGCCAAGTTGCTATCAACCAGTATTTACCAGAAGAGCTGAGCTTAGAATAGGAGCTATTCAATTTATTATGACATCTGAACACAGCAATTGTTTATACATTTCCTCAGTCTGATAAATCTGACCTGAATACATTATATGAGGAATTCTGAGTGGCTGCTTTCCTTCACAAAACCTAAGTGGCTGCATTTCTGGCTTATCACTCAGATACTTGCAGTGAAACCCTTAGTGTAGTTAGACCCTTCTATGTCCATGGAAGTCGGTTAGATCTCTCCTCCTCTGTATCTACAGACACTCATGAGAAATGGTTAAGGAAGGGGGTGCTGGAGCGGACCATTTCCTTTCCGTTCTTCGGTTTCTGTTCATTAGAAATTGAATTGGATCCTAAGTGAGGACAACAAACAACAAGAACTTTGCCCTTAGGACTGCAGTTGAAATTGCAGTTCAGTCCCATTTCCCTGGGTCTTAGGATTCCATCCTGAGTTGTCCCTATGCACACTACAGAAGAGAATTGCTTCCCAGACATGAAAGAAAAACTCATAAAAGATATACAGGTAAACCAATCAGCTTTATTGAATCAACTTTACAGAGGCAGCCCTAAAACACCCACATGTTCTCATATGGGCCTAACTATGTGTGACACTGTTTCAGGTCCCCTCTTAGTTCTGGTGAGCCAGAGAACCTGGGGCGAAGCTGGAAACAATCTCACATGTAGAGAAGTCCTGAGTTGCTTCCAATGAAGGCAGTGCAGAGAAGGCAAGAAACTTGGGGTCACAGGGAAAAATTCCTCTCAGCTCCAGTTCAGGCAACCAGCTATAAGCCTGCAAGGCAATGCCCTGCACCCCTTCCCTAAATCTCCCCCTTTTCTTTTTCTTCCCTCTTCCCTCCTTTCTTTACTTTTCTCCCCAAAATCTGCCCCCTGATTCCCTCCCTCATGTCCCCTCTCTCTCCATACCCATCTTTCCCCCTTCCCCATCCAAGAAGATCTGGGGTAATCTGTCATTGCAGACTTTGAGAGGCCTGATACCATAGGGTCAAGGCCCAGCTTTAAGAGGCAAATGTGCCCCACCCACAGCTGGGACAAATTTTGGGAACTTTTGTTTACTATTCTAGTGTATCTTCATTAGGCCAGTTTAGTAGTGTGTAGTTGATGTTCAGCATTTCCAATGTGCTTGGCTTTTTTCAGTTGGACTTGTGATAGTTTAAGAGGTATAATGTGCTAGGGGGAAAGTAATTCTTGCATTATAGGTGTAATATAAGTGACAGAACACACTTTTCAGTCATCAAGAGAAGTCTTTTAATTTCCCCCACCACTGGGGAGGGGATTCAAAACGTTTGGAAAGAAAATGCCATTTTTAGTGTTAATTTCTCAAATAATGTATTCTGACAGCTGAGAGAGGTTTTGTGGCACCTGGAAGAATAGGTTTCATTGTGGAAGACCAAGGTTAAAATCTGCTCTGCAGTGACATTCATAGTCTGTAAATCTGCCGTATGCAGTTGCGATTTTTTTTAAAAAGAGACTGATTGGAAGTCATCTTGTCATGATAATATAGATTACTATAAACTACTTAAAGCTGATGGCTTAGAATGAGAGTTTTGCATATAGATTTCATAGGAAGAGGCCCACAGATATAAGCTTGGTTTAGTCATTTCTTGTGGTTGCCCCAACCCTTCCCACTCCCACATTCTTAAGAAGGATTATATGATTTCCATATCACACTGAGGTTTGGAGTAGGCAGTCTGCAAACATTACACACTCAGGTCTTTTTCTACTGAGCAGGATCAATTTTATTCATTGCTACTGTATCTGTTATGCAAAATGCAGGATTTTTCAGGGTTTGACAAGACTGGATTAGCTCTGTTGGACTTTGGAGCAGGCAAAGTAGCCTATGGGACATATCAAGACTGCTGAGCTTCCTGCCTTGACAAGCAGGTTTACGGAGACCTGTTCCCCAGGCAGCAGTAGTTGATTTCTTGATATATTCAATCTAATCCTAAAGTACTGCATATGTTCCACAGTTGTGTTCCATTGAAGGAAAAATTCTTAAGAGTTACACATGAGAATACTGGAAAATGAGTGCCAAAAGTTTATTCAATTTGTCTGTCTTAAAATCTCTTCAAATGCATTCCAATGTGGATACTGGTTGTAATACAGTGGTGACCCTTGAAAAAATGCCCAGTACATCTTGTGGTCCATTTGTGAATCATTTGAACCACTTAACCATGATGCATGTGGGAAAGATCTTTGGATCTGTTAAGACACCACTTGTACTCTGGATACCCCAGGGGTCCAGCGTCTTTGAAAAAGCAGCCCAGACTTCCTGATCAACTGATTGGGATTGGGAAGGAAGCAGGCAGCACTGGTTTTCTGCTCCAAGCTTCCTTACCCTCCCCTCCAGCTCTAACCCCTCCCTCATTCACTGCCTAGTGGGAGAAGCTGCCTGGCACTCTCCCTTCCCACTCTGGTCGCCACTTTCCTTCCTCCTTCCTGGTCTCATTTTGATTAAGAGGGGAGAAATTTGGGGAAGAGTATGGGGGGATTTCCTTCCCCTGCAAGTCTCAAAGGTCCCCTGTTCTGGTGTAATTCTGGACTTTGTTGTTTTTTTTCTTGTTCATTGGGGGCTATTGTTAATCCTGCACCTTTTTTAACTTGCTTAAACCACGATTTAATAAAGATTTGTTAGTCTATTAGGTTACTCACTGTTGATTTTTCTGGTAATTAAAGTCAAGGCATTCATAGAACAGTAACTGATTTATTTGATTTATGGCGTGCAGTTTCTTTTTAAAAGGCTTTGATATGGCTGGCATTGGCAGAGCTCTTGTGTTGGAACAGATGATATAATTGTTCTTGTATTTCCTCTTGGCAGACCAAGGAGAACACTGTACAGTAAAAAGTATGGAGTGGATCTCATCAGATATACACATGCTGCCAACACTGTAGTATACAGTTCCAATAAAATAGATGGTAAGTGATATATTCATCATTACTAATCTCTGCTTGTCCTCTGTCAGGGTCAGATAATAGCACTGGAGGCATGGGGAAAATATTGCTCTTGACTAAAATGAATAGTTTATTCACTGAAACTTTTAGGTGGTGAATGAATGTTTTCCTACTGTTAGGATTTAATTTCTAAATCATGGCTTTCAAAAAGGTTCCTTGACCAGTTCTTAACAGTGAATCAGGGTGAAATAAGTGTATCAGTGATTCAGTACCTATTAAGGGAGATGAAATTGTCTGTTAACTTTGCCACTGGCTTAGTCCCAATCCTTAAAGTATTTATTTAGAAGTATGTCCCATGTGACCGCCAAATAAATATATTTAGCAAGGCAGCCTTAGTTTTTCTCTTCCAAAATGTTATAGTGAATTGTTACTGAATTATTTAGAATCAGTGATGCAAACTACATTGAAGTGGTGCCTTTTATCAGACCAGTTATCAGAAGCAAAATTTTGTATGTCAGAATGTGTTGAGACTGAAATGAGGGACAAACCGGACACGATGGCCAGCTCTTGTCTATTAATGAGCACTGATACAGATCTGGTAAAAGATATCAAGACACCAGTTTTATGCATCTCATATAGGGCAATTTGAATATGCAGACAGAGTATGGAATCATCATATTGTACTTATGACCCGAAGAGCTCCCTTAACAGGGAACTCCTGCTGTTAACGTTAAATAATATCTGGTTAATATGTTGTCCTTGTTTTCTCAAAATTCTCATCTCAGGTAGAGATGCTAAAGGAAGAGCCTGTGTTTTATCCATTTAAGTTGTGTATGGGATGCCATTTCATACCCACTTCTGTTTGACGCTTGAGTAAAAGGATGATAGTGGCTAGGGTCAGGTCAACCATGTAACCTAAGAAGATGTTGAGATAACTGTACATATCTTAAAAGGGGAGGGGCAGAATCTGGAGTCAATTATCAATAGATTAACTCAAAAGATTATTGAAAAGGCAGTATAGATATACAAGGAGTGTGTTATAGTCATACAAAATATCACTTGAGCTTAAAGTTTTAAACGTCAGTGGTCTAGAACAAGAATATTTGATATGTATATAGTTCTGCAAACTTAATACTGCTGTGTTGGAGGACTTCTCGCTTTACTAAAAAAGGTTCCTTCCTTGTTAAGCTATGATAACTGGTTGGCAGTGTTTATCTAGCATGAGTTAAGCATTTAGTCTGTTAAAGATGTCAGTTGATAAGTAAGCCTAGAATCAGTATCTACTTTAAATGATTCCATGTCTTCTGATTGAAGAATGGAAGCTGGAATTTTCCAGATTACAGCAGATGTTGGTATAATGCTCAGCATTGAGTTAAGATACTAGCGTATCTCATTATTTGGCATGCAGAGAAAGAATTTCCACAATGGTGGGACCATGTCACTCCAGTCTGTTTCTGGGTACAATTCAAGATGCTGGTGCTGACTTTTAAAGCCCTTGCATGGTTTGGGATCAGCATACCTGAAGGACTGCCTACTCCCTTTTGAACCTACACAACCACTATGGTTATCTTTAGAGGCCCTGATTTGGGTGCCCCCACCTTCTGAGAGTAGGTGGGTGGCGACCCGAGAGGAGAATGAAAGAAGTAGAGATAAAGATGAATGTGTACAGATGTGTATGTGCAGAAACATGGCATAAAGAGTGAATGGATTATTAGAGAAATTGAGGTACAGAATGGGGAAGAAGGGTAACAGAGGTTGGGATACAAAGATATCTGTGGCAGTTCAGAGGGAAAAGGGAGGTAGCAAGGAATCTAGACAGATCTGTTGATAGGAATACAAAAAAAGGAGGGGTAGAGATAGGACAGTATGTGCTATGGAGTGGAAAGAGGAAACAAAGCAGGTAACTGCTGGATATAAACAAGCTGGTGATAGAGAGGAACAAGGAGTAATATCTATGGGTGGGATGGAGAAAGAAAGATGGGGATGCAGTGAGACTTGTTGGATAGAAAGGGGGAATAGTACATAATGATATCAGGTGCAGAGAGCACTATGGAGGGAAGAGTTAAGGAAGGGTCAGCAGAGAATAGTTCAGGTGGAACTAGTGCAGTACAGTGAGTGAGTGTACTGGGAGGCACCAGTGAAAAGCTGAAGCTGGTAAAAGGAGTTATTTGCCATAAGGAAAACCTGAGCTTCCAACCCTAGGCCCAGGTTAAGGGACTACTTCCCCCCTCAAGCCTGTTATTTTAGAGGACATAAAACCCCTTCTGGAAGAGGCTGTCTCCTGATTCTGTGGCTAGCACTGAAGAGCAATCTCTGAGGGCCAAAGTACTTGTTATACCTGCCATGTCATCAGGACAGAGATTTGTAGCAGGACACCAGCTGTGAGTTCCCTGTGGGAATTCAAGTTAGAAGCACTTCAAGGGCCCGATTCTGGTTGAGACCATGGTGTGGTGGGAGAAGGAGCTGCTCCCCCCCCCCAATGCTATTTTCTTGACCTGAAACAGCACCAGGAAAGGCATCATTTGCCCCATTGGGAGGCTGTACTTGCAAATATTCAGTGCATGTGTCCCCCTGGGCTGTTTTGTTTCAGGGAAACCAGACACAGAAGAAGGCAGGAGTGCTTCCTCCTTCCATGCCACAGTCCCAACAGCATAGGGCATCTGTGGCACTTCTAAATTGAGTTCCCTTGGGGAACTTGCAGCCGTCATATGGTTGCAAGTCCCTGTGACTGTCACATGGTAGATGTAGTGTGTAGTTTGGCCCTCAGTATTGCCTGGACTGATTTTTATTTATTGGCATTCATCCATTCCCTTATGTTCTCCAAACATTTGTTCATGGCTTCCCTAACTGATGCAAATGTTAAGGAGAGTAGATAGGGTGTCTTCTGTATACTGATGATATCCACATCACTTGAAATCCCCAGTATCTCCCAGCAGTTTCATGTGAATGTTCAGCAGTATTGGGGGTGATGACAAAATACCATAAATGTCATGGGACCAAGCATCATTATCCCAGCACCACCTTCTGGAAAAGACCCATTGAGTAGGAGCAGAAGCATGGTATCCCCAACTAAGCTAACCAATTCATAATAATAGCTCTCCTCACTGTCTTAGCAAAGATTATAAGTCAGGGTGATCAGGTCCCGAAACCAGACCTGAATTTGGATTGAAGTATGCCTAGGTAATCTTTCTCCTTCAAGGCAGCATGAAGTTGTGTGGCTGTCACACACTCAAGCACCTTGTTCGAGAATGGACATTATCCAATAGTTGTTTAAATTGGTTAAACCTACAGAAGCGTTTTCAGGAAGGGGTTCTCAACCACATCTTTGAAAGCAACTGAAAGTATCCCTTCTTTAATGAGGCATTTGTCACCACCTAGAGGTGTGAGGGCCTTGGGAAAACAATAGAAAAAAGTAGGAGGGGAATTGTGTCCTGTGTTCCCTCCCCCCCGAGATCTTTTTTTTTTCCCCTGTTGGAAAAATTGGAAAGTTTGAGGGGGAACCATAAAAAAACTCGTATGAAATATGTTCTCTTAGAATGAGTAAAATGCTTCTTAAAGCAAGGTTTTTCACATTGACTATATGCAATATGAAAAAGACTAAGGACAATTTAGAGTAGCTCTAAAAATAACCTATATTTTTTATTATTTTTTTAGTAAGAAAAGTCTTGTTTTACAATGCATTTCACTATTCCAAACGTACAAAATGAAAAAGTATGAGAACTTCCGGAGAGCACTGGAAAAGAACCCCTTATACTGTGGACATATACAATATTTCCAAGATGTTTTTTGTTTAAATGTAAATACTTTTGGCAACAATATGTTTAGTGTTTATACATTATTAAAGAATTCATTGTTTTCAGTGTTATAAAGTTTAGCTTGTTATCTAAACATGCTGGTTGTCCTACCAGTTGTGATCCTATGAGACAGTTTTTGTCCAAATAATACTATTTTGTTTATGAATTTGTTTTCTACCTTTAACTTTTAGTTTTTCCTACCTCTCTGATGGCAAAAATTAACGATACATGTTCTATGGTAGTATAGAATGCAGTAGTTTCCAACTCTTTCTTAAGTAGCGGGTATACTTGCAGTTTTTCTTAGAGAAAATGAGGATATTCATACTTCTAAATTCCATAAATATACCAAATAGTTTTTTATCTGTGTATTCAAAATTTCACATCTCTGTAACCACCTGGTCTCATTTGGTCAGCCCCTTGCAACAAGGTTGTAAGCCAGGAGGAGCACGTATAGATGTGAGTAGCTTGTCTGCTTCATCAGGCCTTGTCAACTGAAATTCATCCAAGCAACTGTGATCACTTGCATGCTGAGATTGACACTGTTGTAAATGTGGAGGACCAAACTGCAACAGATGTGAGTGATTTTATCCGTAAATGTTTAATAAGGGAGTCACAGCAAGCAGATCTTCTAGGTCTACATCCTTTGAAGTTTAAAATACAAGTCCCCTCACAATCCAGAAAAACCTTGCTAGGCAGCATTCTGCAGACCTGATGGCTGCAAAGAAATGAGCTTGCTTTGCCATCATTACTGCCCCAGAAGAAGTACAGTGTGCTCTCACTTGTGTTTAGTTGAGTTCGCATTGAGTTTTCCTCCATTTGTGCTGTCCACCAAACTCTTTCATCATTTCAGGCTCTTCCATGAAACATGGAGCTTTCCAGATTCTTCAGAAGAGTAAAGAGTGTTTTGCAGTGATGGTGTCAGCCACCCAGGTTAATTTTGCATTCCTTGTATTGACCGCAGTTTTGACAGGAGCACCAAACCTGTCAACCAGTCATCAGGAACCCATCAGCCTCTGAGAGTGGGCCATCCACTCTGCCCTCCCCACAGAATTTCTGAGTGTCAGCCTAAACCTCACCAAGTGATGGTTAGTCTGTGACACAGGCAGAGTAGAAATCTCCCCCAGTACCAGACCGTGTACTTTGTGCACAGAGAAAACCAGATCAAGAATATGTCCTGCTACATGTGTTGGGACTAGCATGTTCTGAGACAACCCCATGATGGCCATGAAGTCCTGAGCCACTCCCTTGGAGGCAGTTTCACCATGTAAGTTGGAGTCCCTTGAGGAGCACAAACTCACGTGCTTCTCCAGGAAGGTGGGGGCCACGAATGTACATGTAGAACACTTCCACTGAACGAAGAATAGGAAAATAGGAGGCCAAGTGAATTTTCAGTTTGCAACAGCTGGTATGTACATATGAATATTTTGCTGCTTCTTAATTGCTGCTTGAATTTGGTGACAGTGTCCTTTGTGAAGAATTCCACAAGTGTTTGAAGCCTGATTCCGCCTGCCTGATTCCAGACTGAGGTAGTAGTTTGTACAGTTTGAGGGTCTATGATACCACCCGGTACAGGAGATAACTGTACAGGCCACTGCCTTGCCTGGGACAGAGCTCTGTCTGCCAAAAAGAGGAACTTCCCACCTGCATTAGATGGTGCAAGGTAATGATATTTACCTAGAGAGACTAGTAATATATCGTTTAAGTAACATATTCTGAAGTAAAGAATTGATGATCAGTTCATTGGCATGTGTTGTAAAGCATAGAATTGACTTTTCAGACCAACATGTCCATTCATGTTTGTCCAATCATGTTTGGCAGCAAAATTGTTCTTAAAATGTGCCTACCAGCCTCTGGATGACTGTGTAGAGAATAATGATCAATGATTCACTGGAAAAAACCCTGCTTGATCAGATTCTTTCCATAGAATAGAAGGATTGTAGAAAGCATAAGATTTGGTTCTTCTGCATTTTTAACATGGTTGCTTGGTTTCAAGGACTGGGCTTTTTCTATCATTCTCATTACCCCTCTCTACCAAACCAATTGACTTATTTGCAGTTCCTCATTTATAAGTGAACTTATAAAGACTGAGACATTCTTAATTCCACAAGGCATGTCTGACTTGTCTGCTGTTGTAGGTTTGGCTCCCCATTTATAGTTAGGTCTGTTCAAAATACTAGTACAAAAATGCTATAATCTTCCTGATTGATCCCAGCTTATTCAGTTTGCGTATAAATGTTGTTATATAGTCCACTTTTGCAGTGTTTGCTTTCCTTGATTAATTGTAATTTTAAACCAGATACTAAACATACTAAGGTTACTTTCAGATGTTGCATCAGGCTCCAGATAAGCCAAAATATAAATGAACATGGTTAGTTGTGCTCACATAAACACACCATGCAGAGTCCAGTTAAGAATTTCTGATTTCCAATGACATACAAATGCAGGCAATTCAGGTGAATTGGAATTATTTCCATTCTCTGTGAGCCCAATTTATAAACCATGATTTAATCCAGGGATAGAAGTCTGGATTGTGAGGAGTAAAGAAAGATTCCCCTGGCTCCTGGAACTTTAATTATACTCAGCATGAGGGAGGAGAGGGAAGAATGAAGCACAAACATGGCAACAGGCACGTTTCATCTAAATTAGAGCTTATTAGGATGTCTGAATGCAACCTAGGTAGAGATGAGAAGGTTGGTGCCAAGGGCACCGATTCTTTTTAACCCCCCCCCCAGTTTTTCTGATTGAAAAAAATGGGACATTTGGGAGAACGCTTGGTGGGGGGGAGTTACGATTTTCCCCCCTTTGGCATGCATGACATGAAAAGGTTTACGCAAGATGGGTAGTATGGAACATTTTATGTAAGACAATCTACAGCATTAGACAATTATTATTTTGTAGACTGTATGTATACACAACATTTTTCAGGACTGTTTCTTTAAATGTAAATTTTGCCAACAATTAATATGCTATAATGAGTTTAGCAATTATACATTATTGAAGCAAACCATGACAAAAATTATTTTGCTCTTGGAGCCTGCCAAAAATTTTAGCAGCTAGAAAGTTTCCCAGTCTTCAGAGTTTTGCATTTTGATGACTATATATTTGCTAATACTAGGTACCACAATGAAATTTCTAGATGCTGTAGCAACCTAGCTGCTGGATTTTTAAAATCCCTCTTTTAATGAATTCAGTGTTTTCAGTGTAATGAAGTTTAACTTGGTATCCAAATATGCTGGTAGTCCTGCCTGTTGAGACTATGTGTTTCTGTCCATAATATACGTTTTGTTTTCTGCCTTCTCTGGTTGCTTTTTTTTACCTATCAAATGGCAGAAATTAAGATGCATTCCATGGTAGCACAAAGTGCAGCAGTTTGCAATTATTTCTCAAGTATTGTGTTTACCTGGAATTTCTTATAGAAAATGAATTCCATAAATGTGCCAAATAATATAATTTTGTATGTTAAGTCATTGACAACCTAAAATGCATGATTTAATCAGAAAAATAAATATAGGTTTGATAGGAAAGAAAGTATTGCATATATTTCAGGTTCCCCTCCCCAAATTCATTTTTCCCCCTCATGGCTTCAAAATTTCCAGAAATTTTACATCTCTAAGCCTAAGATAGTTTGAGTCCGAGTCTGGGTCTCCCAATGTTACAGAATAACTACTTTTTGTTATGGCAGTTGTTGAACTGGAAACCAAGTAGGTTATCAGTGTGGCTACAGGCTAACACAGCTATGCTCCTGCAAGCCAGGCTCTTAACAGAACTGCAAATAGAAAAATGATTGTTTTTAAGCCAGTAATTATAGACTTGAAACCTGAATAATTTCTTTATGTGGTAATAACTTGAGGCCAGTTAAGTACTATTTTTCTTAAGCTATTCCAAGAGATTATACTTCTTGGCTTCAGTTTTTATGGCCATGGAAACAGTGTGTTAAGAATACTCACAGTCTTTAGCAATCAGTTAGTACCTGATGATGCAGTGCTGCTGTATAATAGTACTTAGTTAACCTTATTGATATTTTCTTGCAGATACGATCAGATACCTCTCGCTGCATGACAACAAATACATCAGATACTTCCCAGGACATAACAAAAGGTAAGATTTGTAGCCATAATATTGGTACTATGCAAGTAGGAGGAGATAAAGAAGGCAGTGGTTAACAAACCTGAGCCTCAGTATATTTGAATCACCCTTTACCTTCCTTCTCTTTAATTTTTTACCCTTTCTGCAACCTGTAGGAACGAAAGGTAAATATTATTGCTCCAGTTGCTGGCATTTTTATTTTGTATTCTTGAATCATATGTTATTTCTGTTTCAGAGTTGTCGCTCTGTCCATGTCTCCGGTAGATGATACCTTTATTTCAGGGTCACTTGATAAAACTATAAGACTTTGGGATCTTCGTTCTCCTAATTGCCAGGTAAGATACCCCTTTTCGACAGAGTGAAGTGTGCTGTGAACTAGATTGTAGTTCTTGGATCCACTGAAGGATGGCAGTGGCAGCACACACAAATGACATACATCTCATGCCTGTCTCATGACATTGCCCTGTGAGGAGTAAAACAATAGCGATAAGTCACATTTTCCATTTTTGGAACATAAATGAGGAATAATTCCTTTCTGTTTTTTTGTAAATTCTAGGGTTTGATGCATCCTCAGGGGAAGCCTGTGTGCTCATTTGATCCAGAGGGGCTGATTTTTGCAGCTGGTGTCAATTCTGAAATGGTGAAACTTTATGATCTTCGTTCTTTTGACAAGGTGTGTGGTGCTCAGGTACATTTGGGTTATGTAGAATCCCAGAAGAAACTGGGAAATGTTACGCCTATAGTAAGGTGGCTTTTAGCCTTGCATAATTTCCTTTTCAAAACAACAACAACAAAACAAGAACACCTTGTCCCACAGATTTTGTTACTCTTATAAAGTGAGAACATATAGAATCTCAAGTTAGGGCATAATTGACCTATGGTGACTGATCCTAGTGTTCATTCTTGCTTAAAAACATAAAAAGTCCTTCACTGGATCAGATCAAGATCCGTTTAGTCCTGCATTCTGTGCTCTGTGTGCCCTTGTCTGTAAAGTTGAGGTGGTTGGTGACCAATAGATGGGTCAGTGATGGCCTGGGGACTACCTTATTGTTTTTTAAGGCACCAGATCAAACCATTTCTTTTGATCCAGGCTTTTGACTAAGGGATTTGATCTTCTTAACAATCTCCTGGCCTGAAGACTGTCTTGCAGGTCATTTTAGGCTCCTGGCTGTTTAATGGCTGGGTTTAATCGTTTGTTAACTTTAACAGTAATCTATTGTATGATTTGTTGCGTGTTTTACTTTATGAGCTGCCTTGAGCAGGTTCTTCAGAGAAGCAGCATATAAATCTAAATCTTATAAGAGCCCAGCATCTAGCAGGCGCTTGCTCGTCCACCAGTGGACTTTGTGTTTAGGTTATAACCAACCCCTGAGAGTTGGCCAAAACATTCACCGGTTATTTTAAATGTACAGTTGAAAAGGAGAGCCTACGTGCAGTTTTCACTGGTTTAATGACTAGAACACTGGTTCCCAACCGGGGGTCCATGGACCCCCAGGGCTCCGCGAGAACTAAATTAAGGTCCGCTAAACAAAGTTATAAACCCATAATAAATTAATATTTTCAATTAAAAGTTCTCTAATATAAAAAACATATTCAAATGTTATTCTAAGTTTAATGTTTAACTAACAGTTATGATTAAAGTTTATTTTCAAATTCTCTGAATTTTTATTTTGAACCTTGGGGTCCCTGCACCGAACAAAAAAGTCCTAGGGGTCCCTGGCCAAAAAAAGGTTGGGAACCACTGGACTAGAATGACACCATAAAATGACCAAATAACCACATAAATGCACATGTATCATGTTAATTACCTCACTCATGGTAATTATACTTCAAATTAGATGTGCACAAAATCAAGTGAGGGTGGATGCTTTTTATGATGTTTGGAATCAGTTTATATATTTTTTGTCACCCATATTTTTGTCTTCATCCTCCACTTGATACTAGGAATTTATGGAAATATGTTACATATAGCACATGCAGGTATAGGCAATAAATCTGCAAGAACATGTTGTTAAAACTGTAAAACAAAACAAGTAACTGTAAACATTTTATTTCCCTTTTTGTTTTTTCTCCTCTGTTATATTTTCTTTGTAGTAATTCTGCCACAGCCCCTCCTGGGTTGCTTTTTCCCCACACCCACAATAAACTAGCGAGCAAGTAAGATAGATGCCACCCCATCCATAGGCAGTGGCGGGGGGGGGGTGCATTGTGCCCAAGGAAACCTAACATATCCTGCGAGGAATCCTTCCCTGCTTTCCCTCTCCCCTACGAGATTTGTGATGGGCTTTCTCCCCTACGAGATTTGTGATGGGATAGCCACCACCACTTCCTGGGTCACACCCTCTCGCCTGTTTGATGCTTCATCAAATGGAGCTATTGGGTAACATGAAAGCAGCAAGATGCATGGGTAGGGATCAGTACAGTCTTTTCATTCCAAAAGCAAACAAAAATTTTATTTTACTATTGCTGTCAACGTCTCTTGAATGGCTTCAGGCTGCGGAATTACGGCACAGGTTCTAAGAAATATCAGTAAATAGAGAAATTCCTAACCTAACTTGAAACTGTAGTTACCTGGCATTCTTCCCCACCCACCTCCAATCCTGGGCAGGAGCAAATGGGTAGCATGCAGGATGGTCCCTTGCTGTTCTCCCCCCCACACACACACACACAGAGACAGCAACTTGTTATTGCTTCACCTCCTCAGATGTATTGGAAATGCCAGGCCCACCTGGGGTGTGGAATACTGGTTCCTTGAGTCTGCCAGAATCTGTTAGCCAATGGGCTTGAACTACCCACATCACAGGGATTCATTATTTTACCCCAGGATGCAAAAACATATGGATCAGGACCTGATGAGACTTTCCCAGCCTAGCTGTCTTCATCTTACCAGTTCAGCCTCATAAATGTCAGCACTTCCTAAGATGAAATGGCTTTCCCTGCTCTCATTCCCAATATTGTTAATGTGGGGTTATGTATATTTGTTGCAAAACTGAGCAATAAAATTAAAACATTATAATTGTATGATGCCTTCTAAGAGATACTGACAGTGCAAACATAAGAAGACTGGAGTAACGCTGCATAGGATTGCACTGTTAGCGGCCAGCTGTTCTCTGCTGTAAGTTACTTACAGATAGCACGTGAATTATTTGAGGACCGTTTTTCTATTAATTTATTCCTCTTGTAAATGTTTTAGAGATTCATGAACCAAATGGTCAGTTTAAAGGAAAATCAAGTCCTTTGAATCAGTCTCTTGTGATAATGGAAAAATCTACTTGAAACAGAATCTTCTTCATCTAGAAAGGTTAAGGCCATGTTCTGCACTCCCTAATAGAAGAAGAGTTGGTTTTTATATGTTGACTTTCTGTACCACTTAAGGGAGACTCAAACCAGCTTATAATTGCCTTCCCTCCCCTCCCCTGTGAAGTAGGTGGGGCTGAGAGAGCTCTAAGAGAGCTGTGTCTAGCCCAAGGTCACCCAGCTGGCTTCGTGTGTAGGAGTGGGGAAACAATTTAATGCAATTTAATTTTTAATGCAATGTAATTTATAGCAAGTCCTGCATTTAATATTGCAATGTTAATATTGCAAGTTTTGTGGTTAGTCAAGAGATTGCTAAGAGGAATAAATAAGATCATTATTAAGTATGATATCAAGTTTTATTCAGTGTACCTATAGTTTAAGACTTAAAAGTTTAATTAAAGTTTATTAAGTTAATAAACAGTGTACCCAAGTTTAAGAAATGTGGCTCTCCAAAGAAATCTCAATCGTTGTACTGTTGATATTTGGCTCTGTTGACTAATGAGTTTGCCGACACCTGGCCTAGACAATTCAATTTCTCAGGAAGGACCTAATTATTTCAAAATATGAGTATTTTTTACACATTGACTTCTTTATGCAGAGTAACCTGGAGGAGTGTCATGTGTTGACCTAGAGTGGTGTGTCCTAATTTGGTGAATTTCTTTTCCTTCCCCCTTTAGGGTCCGTTCGCTACCTTTAAGATGCAGTATGATCGAACTTGTGAATGGACTGGTTTGAAGTTCAGCAATGATGGCAAGTTGTTTCTTATATCAACCAATGGAGGGTTTATCCGACTCATTGATGCCTTTAAAGGAGCTGTGCTGCACACGTTTGCGGTGAGCCTACTGTCCCTTAACTTTTGCGTTCAGCATTTCTCTCAAGATTAGTGTAACACATTTCACTCTAATTAATTCTGTTAGTTGTCCATGTGTATACACGTAGTCTGTCTGAATATATACATACCCAGACTACTTTTGATAACCAGTGTTAGCGCATCAATTTGCTTTAATAAACTTGAAGTTCCATTTAAAGTGTACACACTTTGCTGTCATATCTTTAGATCCTATAATGCTCCTTTTTAATCCCGGCAGTTAGAGGAAAGTCATCTTCTAAAGGTTTCTTGGTTATTAGCTGAAGGCATGGTTGGACATTTTTCACACCACTTTAGCCTTTGATCTTTTTTGCAGGGATACAACAACAGTAAAGCTGTCACACTAGAGGCTTCATTCACCCCAGATTCTCAGTTTGTAATGATTGGTAAGAGACCTGTATTTCCTCTTATAGCTTTTGGGGCACCAGCTCTACAGCCACTTCTCACATGAGAAATAGTTTCTACAGAAAACAGGACTTGATCTTGTAGACCTTCTAGATGAGGGGTGTTGAACTTAATTTGTTACGAGAGCCGAATATGACATAGATTGAGAGTGGTGTGTGTGTGTGGCTGACTGGCTGGCGAACCCACAGCGGGCTTACCAGCCCAGATCAAGAGCAAGGGTGGCTGCCATGGCTGGCTCGCGGGCCAGATAGGAGCTCTCAAGGGGCCGAATCTGGCTCCCAGGCCTTATGTTAGACACCTAAAGTCTGACTCGTGCTGATTTGGTATGATCTTTTTGGTTGAGGAACTGTTTGGTGTCTGGTACTGACATGGATAATCCATTCTGCAGGGTCTGAGGATGGGAAGATTCATGTCTGGAATGGAGAGGGTGGAATGAAAGTAGCAGTGCTGGATGGAAAGCACACAGGTCCCATTACCTGTTTACAGTTTAACCCCAAGTTTATGACTTTTGCCAGTGCGTGTTCCAACATGGTAAGAAACCTATTCTTCTCTCAGAACTCCTGGTTAAATCAGATCCTTTATAGAAGGCTTGCTCTTTTGTTGCGAAGAGGTCAAGAGACCATGATCTATCTAATTCGCAATGCTCTTTTTAGAAAATAAAATTATAACGTCCATAATACTCTAAAGTGACCCCAGTAACTTCCCAGATGGACAGAATGCAAGCTAAAAACATCTGTGCAGTTCTCCATATACACTCAGGAGTGAGTTGTTGCCGACTTTTTTGCATTAGGGAAAAAAAGCTTCCTGGTTTTTATCCATGTGAAAGAAAACAACACATAAAACAGAATATTAAATTGGATCCATAAACTTTATTTTAAATAAGTTGGTGTGAAATAACATCTAAGTTTAATTTAAAAAAAAACAACACTTCAATGCTCATACATAACATGTTTGCTGACCTTCTGCCCATTGAGTGAAAGGCCTGTTTTTGTATGTGAGGAAAGAGCATTTGGGAAAGGTTCGTGCATTTTAAGCTCAGAACGTAGAATTGTCTCACTAGATTATGTACTAATGCTGTGTCTAATAGAAAGCTGGCTGGCCTCTGAGTGGCTGGTGAAAGCTACATAATGTGGCTACCCACAGACGAGGTAGGGGTGGGTCTCAACCTACTCAGTGGACTCCCCAGGTATGCAGAAAAACATGACTTTGTACATTAACCAAGATAGAGAAATAAACTTTTTAAAAGCCTCGTGAGAACTCAGAATGCTCCAGAACAGATGGAGAGCAGTTAAAGAAAATGGGATAGTGGGAGAAATTGGCCTACTCAACCCCCTGAGAGCTTAAAGGCTTTGGAGGGGGGAGATTAGGGGGAATGGGGTAGATTTTCCAAATTGTTTTCTGCCTTCCTCCCTGCTATTCCTTGCACCCCGAGAGATTCAGGCAGGGCAGCAAACACAAGATGGAGTGAGTGACAAGCTGCTCGGGGCTTGTCGGCGAAGGAGCCTGGTCCAGTAACACCCCGATCCAGCACTTTCCCGCCCTACGCGTCTTTTGCAGGACTTAGAGGGGAAAGAACCAGAAGGGAGAGGGGATACCAACCAAGCCCCAAGCAGGCAGCTGCCCCAGATGACCACCCCCGGCGCGGGCAAGCAGGCAGGCATCCAACTAGTGGCGCACTCGCCCACATGGTGGCACAGGATGGTCTGTTGCACCAGCGAGGTGTCGCCATCCAGCTGCACACCGGAGTTGCTCCTGCATGGTCGGGGCCAGATTCTACAGCTCCTGCTACCTCCGCCTTCAGGGATGAAATGAGGACACACTGGCTAAGAACTCCCACACACACACACACACACACACACATTTTGGTCTGATCTGGGTTTTCAATGGTCCAGTATGTTTTAATTCTTATTTATGGAAACTATTTTTAGCCAGCTTGGAAAATAGATTTACTGTTACTGCAGAAGGGACTTCCCCACCCTTCCACTCAGTGTCTGAACCAGCAGTACTAGGCAGTGCTCTAGCTTCATGCTTACACTTGTTTCTTCTTTCAGGCCTTTTGGTTACCCACCATAGACGACTAGTTCTGGATTAATCACTTCTTTTGGACAGTTTTTACATCACGTGGACAGCAATGTGCTTATAGAGATCACTACGAAAGTATTGATATTGCATCACTTTGACGGAATGCAGTTCTTCAGCACATCTGTGTATCATACTTTAGCCCTGACTTTGTTGCTATCCTTCAAAAGGAATTCATTTGTCCATGTACTGTTTGGTTGGAAAACAAGGGTTCAAAATTTGCTAGCATCTGAACTAGCAATTAATTCGAGCTGAGCTCGTTGGCGGTGGTACTCTCACATATACTGATTGAATGTTGCTATGGGTGAAACCTATTGATACATCAATTCTCTTTGCTAGTAACTGAATGTTACCATTTCCTGTAAACTCCTTCAACCCTTGGCTTTTTGAATTTTGCTGCATGTTGTCCCCAGCCCGAAGCCTCAGCAGTATCCTTATTGCTCTTTTTTTAGGTTGAAGTGCCATAGTTACACACGTAACTTTTAATCTATAATTCAGGTTCTGGGAGAAACTTCTTTGACTGTCCTTATGCAAAGGAGTTTGTGTCTGCATAATGGGATCAGTGTTGACGCTACCAAAAATTTTGAGCTCCCAAGAGACTACATAGAGTACATGCTCGGTGTCATTTGCCTGTGGTATCATCTTGGACATACAGGACACTGAAGTGTTTCAATGGGCAATTCTGAGCAATAAAAGAGTCTTTCAAATGGAAAATACTCTGAAACAGACCTACTAGAAATTCTCTCCTTGTAACCCTCTTTCTGTATAACCTTTGCTGTTTTTGTAAATAGGGTTGGGGAAATCATATTTTTTTACTATTAGACATTAAAAAGTAACCTTTGGACCAATACAGTATTGCAGAATTAGTCTTGGTGGTTTTACCTGTCTTTCAAGCATTCTTCCTGTTTTTCAACTTCCAGCAACTTTTTCTGTGAGATCTTTATCCATTGTGTATCCTGTCATGTTGTTAAAGTTAGCTTGGTTCTTTTTTTCCATCAAGACTCAAATGCAGAATTTCCAGTTGATTAAGTTTGTTTCCCCTTGGCTGCCTCTTGTAGAAAGAAGCAGCTTATAATAAACATAGTTTTTGTCTCTTTTCCGGGACAGCAGAAAATGTCGTTAACTCATAATACTGTTTGATAACTTTGGGGCTAATGATACTGATGCCACAGTCTCACCAGATTTATTAAAGCATGGTAACTACTGTTCAAACAAGCAGAGTTTTAATGCTTTGTGCTCTAGTAGGGTTCATTCCCCTTCAAGCCTCTGTGCTTGTTAAGGTACCCTGGCTCTCCACATATTCTTGTATTCAAAAGCTATGGATAATTGAAGTATTTTTCCCCTGGCATTATTAATGTACATTGTACTGCGTTATCCAAAGAGTCCTGTGCATGAACCAGTATAAGGGATATGTCTTTTGGGACTTGGTGAGAGAGAAGATGGGGAAATTGTTTCTTGCTGTGCAGATCATACGCTGAGTGTTTCCTGATCCTGCCAGGAAGGGAGCTGCTGTTCAGAGGCTTTGTCACAGTTGCCCAGCTCATCCCCTCCAGGCTTCTGCTGCACTAATTCAAAGTCCAGAAGAAAGGACAAGGCTGTTGGATGCAACATCAAGACCCAAAGTGAGATTGTTCAAAGCTGTGATCCTGAGGGCAGTTCATTTTAGTGTGTTGCCTCAAGCTGAAGTGGCGTTCTTGTCTATGGGCAGATAGGATCTTATCACGTTGCTATATTTTTGGCTGTACCACCTTTTCTAACTTTTCATTCTTAATTTTTTCCCCAATCATCTGGAGCTAGTTAGTGGTAAAACAAATGAAATGTGTTTGTTTTGCTGAGATCTGACTTCAAGTGAAACATGTGTTAAGAAAAGCACTGCTGGAAAATGCATGATCTCCTAAGGCTCTCTATGCATTTTTAAATTACATGTTGCATTGGCATACTTTAGTGTGGCCTTACACTTTCAATCAGAAATAAATTACAGTATTAAATCTAGGGGAGCACTGCTAATTTTGTACCAAATTTGTAATGTCTTCTCCATTACTTGTATGTTTTCTTCACAACTGAACACATCCATTCAAGGAGCAGAAGTGATGAAGTTACCATTACCAATTTTAAGAGCAAAAATGCATAATTTTGCTTAAGTGGCTGCAAAAGTAAAGTTAACATATTTTTAATGAACATCTGGAAGCTGCTTCCAATGCACAAGGACATTTCAACCTTGGAAACACAAGATGCCATCTTGGCCAATCTATGTGTGGTCTCATATGGGCGCCAACATTTCTTGATAAGATTTACAGGTGGTAAATGTTCTACCAGGTCACTAGGTAAACCCCATGTTGATCAAACAATACTAGACAAAAATGGTGGACTGCAACTCTTCTAGTTTTTAAATATATAAAAATAAATGTTAGCTTTCTAGGCTTTAGCATGAATGCTTATACTATATCAACTTGTATTGGACTTCAATAACGTGCAGCTGCCTGCTTGTTTATCACATCAAGAGTTGGTTTTATTTTTGAAAGGGTATGTATCTAAAGCTTTCTTATGAAATCTAAGGTGCAAGCATCCAATCCTGGGGAGTGAGAGGAGAATGCCCAATTCTCCTCTTCCAAAGTGCAATTGAACACAGATCTGTAGGGAATACCGGTAGGAGTCTGCTTTTGCCACTTGAAAAGAAACTGACCAGTAAAACTAGTCTTACAAATAATGTCCTTGGCAGCTGAAATTCTTCAGGTTTGTAAACGAAGGCTGCAATGCCATGCACGTTACTTGGGAGTAAGTGCATGGACTGACTTGAGTAAACATGCATAGGACTTGGCTGCAAATTTCAGAGAATAACCCTGCCTAAAAAGAAACAAGGATGTTTTCAAATTGTTGCAGCTAAAATGTCATATGGAGAAATAAGTTTTTTGTGGTTGTAAATGAAAATAAAAGATTTGTAAATAGTCTGTCATAAGGTTAAATTGTGTTTGACTTGCATAGTGAAGCTTCCTGTTACATCATACACAGATTCAATGTGGGATGGGGAATAAGGTCAGCAGTTTGAGGTCTTGTGGAACAGTGGGCACCTGTAAAGTATCTCTCATTCCACAAACTGCCATAAGAACGCTGTGATAGCAAGACGGGGGAATTCAACCATTACTGAATTGCTTATCAGTGGGCTGAGGGGAAAGATCATGGTATCTGGTCAGGCTTAAAATACAGTTTATCAGACTGCAGCAAAATGTTCTTATGGACTATTAAACAGTTACCTACAGTCTCAAAAATTACATAGAAATTTAAACACATGCCCACCTTGTTGAACTCAATGGGGTATTAATGTATTTAACTTTGGCGTGCTTGTGCCCAGTTACAATAATGCAGAAATAGTTGTACTTTTTTATGCTTAGCAATTTATTTCAAACATTTGTGAATAACTTGCTTTTGTATAAAATTAAAGTATCTTAACCATCCACTACAGTAAAATGTCTCTTAAGAGGTACCCTGTGGGATCAGACTTAATGGGCCATCCAGTCCAGCATCTTGTTTCAGCGGATAGCCAGTTGCCCTAAAAGGGCCAACAAACAGGATGTAAAAGTTAAGTCCATGTTATTTATTTACAGAATTCATATTTCATCCAAGCAGGGCCACCAAGATGGCTAATGGTTAGAAGCAGAACACTGTAAAATATTTATTTACACCCAAGAACAATATACATATTAAAAAACAGACACAGCAATTAAAACAGAAGGCAGAAACACCAGATTTGGGGTGGGGGACAAGCCTTCACCTGCTGACAGAAGACTGTGATAGGTGGTAGACAAATATCTCTGAGGAGGGAGTTTGACATTTTGGTGCCACAACAAGAAGGCCCTCCTAGCACTGGCATTCAGAGGTTTGCTGCCTCTGCACATGGAGGTCCCTTTTATGCTTTTGTAACTGCATGGTGGGACTGTTACTGAAGACAACCCAGAAAAATCAGCTGGTTCAGAATTCCATAGTCCTGTTATCGGCTAGCTGAAAAGACCTACTTTAAAACTACTACATTGGCTTCTAGCGTAACTTCAAGTTAATTTCACTGCCAGGGTCTTACATAGCTGAAGGGACGGTCCCTCTCCATATCTCTGCACTAATTACAGTCCTCCATTTGTACCTCCTCTGGCATCTAGGAAATCCCATTTCCTTTCCTGAAGAGGTGAAAAGAGGACCATTGTTGTAAGTTTCAACAGGAGTTGAAAGCCATTTTATTTTCCTTGAGCATTTTCATAGGATTTGAGCTGCAGTCAGTTTCTGAGGTGTTAACTTTAATTATGAATTTTAAGCTGCTTTAGGTCCCCAGTGGGGAACAAAACATGCTATAAATTAAGGAAAAGGCAGGTTACAAATATTTTACATAAGTAAAGGATAACATTAGTAGTACACATGATTCTCAACTACAATTACTAGTAGTACCCTTTTCATGGCGTTCAACATAGGCCATTCCACCAAAATAGTTGGGGTTTAGGGGTAAACTCCATGTCCTGTCACAGAACAACCAACGGGGGGGGGATCCCACAAGACATCTCAAGCACAGCCTTCCATTAGACAAGATTTTTATGAGATGGAAATTGATAGCTGTCATGAGTGGTGGCATCTGAAACTATCCATGGCCCTTGCCAGTTTTGCCCTCATTGATTGAAGGTTTATGTTTTTCAGAGTGCTGGGTACCTATGCATACCATCTTAGCAACAGATATAATGTCCAAAATGCAGTAGTCATTTTTGCTTAGAAACAACCCTAGTTTTCATCCCTGTTATGAAGTGGAATTACAAATACCGAAATATCATCATAGGAAGCAGAGGTGTTGTTCAACAGAGTCCAGTAGTATCCATCTTTCCTTCCCCTTGCTTTCCACACTAGACACTTGGCCAGTTCTGAAAACCTACAGAAACAAGATGTTAATTACTGTGTTATCACATGCTAAACAGTGACTAGCAATTCTCAAGACATGAAGTTTGATCTCAATAAGCAGTGCAGGGCTAAGCTTTGATGTTCAGTTCACAGGTCTGGCATAGCCTCTGGCATACAATCAAGAAAGCCACGATCAGTATAATCAGCTGGTTAGATGCAAAACCCCTTATCCCTTAGAATACCTTCTTCCCTTAGGCCGAATCTTTTTCTAAATCCTTACAAAGTGATTGCAAAAAGCCCCTAAGAACACTTGCCCAAATCAGTCAAATCATCACTGGGATCCTGAGCATTAGCTAAAATACAGTTAAAATACAACAGAGGCACCTCTGCTGTTAACCTTTCTTACCCATGGGACAAGCAGCATCAAATGGGAATCAGCTCCAGCACTATCAACTTGTAAGGTTTTCCACAGGCTGTACATGTTTATACAGTGGGAGGGGGCTCAGAATAGAGTCCGTACCAAGGGGCTAGAATGTAGGGATTACAACAAGCTATCTTTTGAAAGGGGAATATGTGAGCTATTGCCACTTAAACATCTCCATGATATAAGAACAACTACCAGTCAGCACAGTCTATGGCGGAATAGAGACTGAGCTTCTGCTAGCTCTATATTAGGGTGTTACTATACCTGTAGTGGTCAGTTCTGTTGTCTTCAAGAAAACTCCTGACCATTTGGGCCACATCTTCATTGGACAGAACATCCCAAAGTCCATCAGTTGCCATAATGAGGACATCATCTTCCTTAACATTTTGTGCAGTCAAGTCAAACATTTCCACCTAGCCAGAAAATTTGAAAGGCATGAGTTTTTCTTAATCATCCTTCCCAAATCATCAAGTGTTTACAATTCCTATAGAGGGGTTTAAAAACCGATTGTTATATTGTGACTCCCACGATAAGACAACCGTCTCACTGGATCAGACCAAAAGGACCATCTCCGCCAGCATTCTTTTCCAATGGAGGGCCACCCCAGGACTTCTGGGAAACTACAAGCAAGACATGAAGGGCACAGCCATCCCAAGCCGACCAAGCAAAATCACTAGAGACTCACGAAGTCAGCATAGGCATGTTCTGTTATCCTAGATGTTAATGATCTCCCCAAGGCAGAGAAGCTGGTGTGATAAATTGATTAGATTGTCAGACTGATTTGGGAGGAAAAGATTTGAACCTCCACTCTGCTGCAGAAACTCACCATGGCCTTCTCGGCCTAACACTTCTCACAGCTGGAAGAATGATTTTATTTAGAAAAATGTTATGCTACCTGCCCAATCCGAGGTCGGTAAAATGAGTACCCAGCTTGCTGGGGGTAAAGGGAAGATGACTGGGGAAGGCACTGGCAAACCACCCCGTAAAACAGAAGTCTGCCTAGTAAATGTCAGGATGTGACGTCACCCCATGGGTTAGGAATGACCAGGTGCACTGGATACCTTTACCTTTTTACCTGTCCAATGCAGCTTTGGAAGTAAAATGTTTTTTAAAAAAATAAGAGTAATTAAAACCTCAAATTAAAAACCCAGTTAGAACATAATATAAATAATTGAGCAGTTTAAAATGAATTTAATAGTTTACAGGCTACAGGTACATTATGAAAATGGAATTCAAAAATCAATCCCCTAATTAAAAGCCTGAGTAAACAAATGTTTGGTCTGGTGCCCAAAGGACAATAGGCAAGCCTCAAGGGGAAGGGTTTTCCAGAGGTGAGGTACCACCACTAAAAAGGCCCCATCTCTGCCACACACCTCACCTCTAGGGCAGGGCCCAGAGAGCAGGGCTTGTGAGGTAGATATTAACTGGCTGGCTGGACAGTTTGGAAAGAGGTGCCCTGGCCCCATACCATGATATTGTAAGCTACTTTGGGTACCCATTGGGGAGAAAAGTGGGATATCAATAATAAATTCCACATGTTCCAATATGTCAGTATGACAACTGTTCAGAAACTCACTGGTTCAGAATATTGCAGCTAGATTAATATTTCAGAGACCGACAAGATTTTGGGGGTATGAGCTTCCAAGAGTCAAAGCTCCCTCTTCACTCTCGAAAGCTCATATCGCAAAAATCTTGTTGGTCTCCAAGGTGCTATTGGGCTCAAGTCTAGCTGTTCCACTGAACATAAGCCACGCCCTGCTGGATCAGACCAGTGGTCCATCTAGTCCAGCATCCTGTCTCACACAGTGGCCAGCTAGTCCTTCTGTAGAATAGGGAACAGAGGCTGAGGCTTTCCCCCAATGTTGCCTCCTAGCACTGGGAGTCAGAGGTTGACTGCCTCTTAACATGGAGGTGTCCTGTAGTCACTATGGCTGGTAGCCACTGATAAACCTAGCCACCATGAATGTATCTAATCCCCTTTTAAAGATGTCTCTGTCTAATGACCATCACTACATCCTCTGGCAGTGAATTCCACATTTTAATCACTTGCTGTGTAAAGAAGTATTTCCTTTTATTTGTCCTGAATCAACTGCCCATCAGCTTCATTTGATGCCCTCAGGTCCTAGTATTTTGGAAGACAGAAAAAGTTCTCTTTGTCAGCTCTCTCCACCCCATGCATAATTTTATAAACCTCTATCGTGTCTCCCCTTAGTCATCTCTTTTCTAAACAGCAAAGTCCCAGGCTCATCAGCCTTTCCTCATAGGGAAGGTACTCCAACTTCCTAATCATCTCAGTTGCCCTCCTCTGTACTTTTTCCAGCTCTGCAATGTCTTTTTTGACCAGAATTGTACACAGCATTCCACACTGCAGACCAACACAGCTACCCTCTGAAACTAGATTAACATTGGAAGTATTAAAATCTCTCCACTGAGTGCCAGCACATTCCCAAAAACAATGCAGTGTTCTAGTTTTTTATATTGAAAGCCCTGGATGGTTCGGGATTAGGGCTCTGAGAGGATTACTTTCTTCTGTATGAACCTGCCCAAATACTGAGATCTGCATCAGAGGCCTTTTGTCAGGTGCAGGGAAATGAAGAGACGGAGGGCTTTTTCCAATGCTGGGGCACCATTTCGGGAATATTTTCCCAGGGAGTTTCAGCATATGCGTAGACTCTGTTCCATGTTTCTTAAAATCCTGACATGTTTTCATATAATTAAAGTAAATAAAAAGCATTTGGTCTTTGCAGTGATACAGACATGAAGGCAGCATCTTCCAGGAGCGCTAGCATTTAGAGAACAAAATGCCTCTGCTATGCATGGCGATGAGTCCATCTTCATAGCCCCAATCAAAATCTGTACCCACATATACTGCCTGCATCTCATATACCAGTGCCTCTCGGGAAAAAATCAACTTCTGCAAATCAAATATGCTCAGAATAAATATATAAATTACACACATTTATTGATTTGCAGTATTTTATTTTGAGAACAAAATATGGATATGAATAGCCCTACATGTACATTTGACTGCACAATACACAATGGATCCAAAACTAGAGAGTCCAAGGAGCTATGATCTCACAGCACTAGCTTTGTATGCCAAAGGTCCCAGGGCCCAATCCTTAACATCTCTGCAGCCAAGGGATCCCAGGTTGCTGAGTCTAGAAAAGACTCCCACCTGAGACCCCAGAGAGTGTCTCTGCCAACGAGAGCACACTAGATGTCCCCAGTGCCCAGCCTAGTATATCGCACCCTCAAATAGTCACAGTCAATCTTGCTTTGATTCCAGCAGCACTCAGTGGCTAATTCATCCCATTGGTTCCCACTGTTCTTAACAGCTACTCTTTCTTTGGCTCAATGTGCTACAATAGTGATCCAGCTGAACTCCAATGCAGAAGCCTACATATTCTACTGATTTCCTACCTTGGGAATACAGGAGAGGAAAGGCTTCACTTCAACATCTGTTTCGATGACTTTCAACTGATGATCTCCCAGGCCTCGTGACACAGCCAGGGTGCCAAGCAACCGAGCCTAAAACCAAGGATATGACATCATGAAGAGCTGAACCACAGGCACCAATCTTCAGAGCCAGCAGCAAACACAAAGTGCTGCTTGTCATTTAAATGGCTATTTCTGTCCTCTCCAGCAAAATAAAACTCATTAGCCAATAGGCCTTCAAAATCTAAAAAGATCACTGTTACAAATGACTTACTGCTTGAGCAGTAACCCAGTAAGATATGTCCACCAGGGTATAAAGGACCATGTCTTGCAAAGGACACAAATTCAAACATTTAGATATGGAGAGAACTTCACAAGCAAATGCTTACATGGACACGATTACTGACCACACTATCCATTGTGCTAAAGCTTGCTTTTATTAATAAGGAAGGAGAGGTATTTGGCACAACAGTAGCTTCATGTCCAACTGCAATTGCGAAGGTGTTTTGGAGGTCAGAGAACAAGCCCTACACTGTACTTTACCATTAAATTCCGAAAAATTTGACACCTCCCACCAGCCTAAGGAGTCTTTCTCCAACTTGTGGGTCTTCCACCAGAGGAAGAGCCACTTAAATGGAAGGTAGATTCAAATGTTGATGATCAGAGTGGCAGGGTACAAACCACTGTAAATAAAGCATGGGCTTATATATGCCTGTAGAGTGCTTCCCTACCTGTTTTCCATGTCCATGGATAAGAGGATACTTGAGGTCATCTTTCTCTATTGTCTTGTATCCCCTGAAACAGAAAGAGCATGGAGTCTTCGTTGTGGTAGGCCATTCTATCACTGGATAGCCACAATCCAGCACACAAACAAGAATATATTATCCAAAGAGCCTTTTGTTCATCTGCGGGCAATTTACTGGTGGTTCCTGGCCCGAAGGACATCCATCTGTCCTCAACTAGGGCCAGAGCCTTTTTGGCTGTGGACCCAGCCTGGTGGAACTCTCTGTCGAAGGAAACCCAGGCCATTAAAGATCTGGCCCAGTCCCATCTGGCCTGCAAGACTGAGATGTTCCATCAGGCCTTTAGTTGAGGTCAGCAACAGTTAAATGGCCTTTATGGCTAACATCATATGCCGGCCTGGATCGTGGGATTCCCCTCTGTTGTTTGCCATCTTGTCCCTCTACCTAGCAGCCCTCCCGGGTACCACCTGAGCTGCCGCCAGTTGTCGTACCCCTGGTTCTCTGTTGGTCATCATTGACTTTAATCCTGGATGCTTATTTTAATGCACCATCTTACATGGTTTAAATGTAATATATCGAGTTCGTTGTAATTTTAACAGTTTTACTTATTGTATCCTATATTGTTATGAGCCACTCTGAGCCCTGCTAGACAGAGGAGAGTAGGATATAAATATTAACAATAAATAAATAAATACTTAAACTTATTTGTTTCAATTGATTTCCATTATTTCTGGATATGGTTGTCGCTATGCTGACAATATCCATCCCCACATCTCTTCTATACAGTTCAGGGGAGACTGTGATGGTTCTTACTAAGTATCCAAGATCAGTGAGGGACTAGATGAAATCTAGCAAACCGAAGTTTACAGAAGACAGAAATACTGTTGTTTGGGAACATGGCTGATTCATGGGTAGGTATACAAACTGTGTTAGATGGTATACAAACTGCGTTAAGACCCAGGCTCAGAGTACAGGCCCATAGCTGCAGAGGGCAAAGAAGAGCACCAACTCTTAGAAATACACCAAGCTCCCCCCCACCCCCAACAGAATTCCCAGCCTAATAATATGGCTGGGTTAGAGGTAAAGAGCATGGTTTCCAGTGTAGACGGGGAGCAGCAAATAAGGCAAGGAAAGAGGGAGGGCTTCCTGAGGAAGAAAATGGAAGAACTTGAAAATAAGGGAGAAAACTGCTTGCCCATTGAAATAATGCTGAAATATTCCTAATCCAGGGCAGTCTAGACCCAGGCCAAGAGGCTCGATGTACTCACCAGCCTTGCATAGAGAAATCCCGGTACAAGACTTTCTGACCCACATCATCTCCCTTCAGTCTCCTTGGAAACTCAAACCGGGTGAATTCATCAGCTAATAGCTCTGGGTACATGAAAGCCTGAGAAAGAAAAGGGAAATTTAAGTTCAACACAATGCCAGTGTAGTGGCAGTATTTCATCATGGACCTACTCTGTGGTATTTAAAGAGTTTCTGCTAATGATTAAGCATAGGGAGTACAAAGCATAGTCACACTGTGTGTGTCAAGGGCCGTGAAATCGCTTGAATTCATGTCCTCCAAAACACTATTGCTGACAACCTTGCTCAGGTCTTGTAAACTGAGGGCCATGGCTTCCTTTACAGAGTCAATCCACCTCATGTTGGGTCTTCCTCTTTACAATTACAAAATAATCTGTAAAAAAGTGAAGCAGCACAAAAGGGGGGGGAACCACTACCCACCAATGATGAAAAATGAATAGAAAATCTATTCAGAAAATATATACAATTACATAGGAGAAATGAATACACCAGGATACAAGTAAATCCAATAACTACTCACAAGAAAACATGAAAATGAAAAACACAAAAGAAATGAAAGAAGTATTTTAAAATAAATGGAAAAAAAATGTTTCTCTTACCAGATGCTGGATTCTTTGCCTCTCTGTCTCAGGTGTAAATTCAGTACTCAAAGGAATGATGCCGTGTTTTCTAACAAGGAGTGCCCTGAAACAAAAAGAATGTATGTTATTTTCAGGTGGGCTTCTGTCAGCATATTTTTCAGATATGGGAATAAGTGTCATGTGGATGTGAGTTGCACATATCTGGGTGGGGGGCTTCTTTGGCCAGTCCAAGAACACTGTTATATTACATAGTAATGTGTAGGTTTCAGGTAGCCGGCTCAAGGTTGACTCAGCCTTCCATCCTTCCGAGGTCGGTAAAATGAGTACCCAGCTTGCTGGGGGTAAAGGGAAGGTGACTGGGGAAGGCACTGGCAAACCACCCCATAAACAAAGTCTGCCTAGTAAACGTCAGCATGTGACGTCACTCCATGGGTCAGGAATGACCCGGTGCTTGCACAGGGGACCTTTACCTTTAATGTGTTTATTAATGAAAAACAAAAACAAGAAAGGGACCACTATCCCCTCCACCCTCCCTGGCATCTGATCACCATTCCTGCGCCCAGCCTTCCCTCCCTCCGACAGCTAACCCCACTTTCTCACTGTTTTCTCTGTCACCTCAACTGCCACCTCTCATCCTCTCTCTGAGTTCCTCCAATATACACACACCACAGCACCAGTAAAAATGGCAACCCAAAATGCCACCTAGAATTCTCCCCTCATTTTCCCCCTTTCCCTCCCCCCCCCCAAACCAGAGTTTCTCCCAAGTTTTCAGAAGTCTAACAAAGTTGGTTAATATTTATTTTCTGGCACTCGACTGCCTAGCTGAGAATTCAGAATCAGAAGGAGGGGGAGAGATTCAAATGAACAGAGAGGAAACCTTTTCAGACAGCACGCCTCACCACAGAAGAGGTTTTTTCTCATAGGTCTTTCTTTGCAAAGTTTTCACCAGCCACTGCTGATGAGGGAAAGGCTTTTTGGATTCTGTATATGCAGCAGCCCACCCAAAATACTTTGCTTTGTTCTTATAGAGACTGTACATTTACAGATTCTGTTGCTTTGCCAATTCAGTGTCTACTTTGTGATTGACCTGTGTGTAAAAGTGCAGCATTTCCCACCCCCCACCCATCCCATTAGTCTTCATCCTACTTTATTAATTCTATAGTCTGTGTCACTGTGTCTTGTGCTTTACTGTAATTATGTGGAGTCCACATAAATACATTTCTTGTATTATTCATACAGACCAAGAGTATACACATTAATAGTTGGGGTTTTTTGGTCTCTTTCTCACTGCATTGCACACATACTTGAAGTGATTTCCACTGAGCACCTTTCCCCCAATGTTTATTTTCCATCAAATACTTTCACTAGTGGTTTGAACAGTAAGCAAGGAACAGGTGATTGTGTCTAAGAGCAAGACAGGGCTGCTAGTCCTGTCAGCCCAGGGAAGACAGAAGTCATGGGGGCAAAGAGGTACTTTTGTGGGTCCTTTTTGCAGCAGTCTACTCCCACGTGTAAACACGTGGCTTTTTGGTGAGGGAGAGAAAAGGCTGAATAAGGGCACTGAGGTGCAGTGGCAGCCCCAAGGCAGAACCAGAGACAGCTAAAGGCAAGTTTCTTTGATCTTTCTGCCATGCTATCTGTGTAATGCCAGGGGTGAAAAATGTCTGCCCCTACCTGCTCTGCAAGTGAGACTTTAATTGCCTATAAAATTGAGACTTTTTCTACCATTTACCTGAAAGGGATTGTCAAGATTACAAGGCTGTCAGGTTAGTTTGACAGGTGCAGGTTAGATCAGATGGATCTAGTAATGATGCAATCAGCCTGGAAAGTCCCTGGAGAGCTAGAGGGAGCTGGCCTGATCCGGTTATGACCAGGAGGCTGATGCAATACAGGAGCCATGTCAGAGTGACTAGGCATCTACCGTGATTGGTGGCTGCGTCCATCAGGTGTATATAATGGAGTGGAACTTAAGCTCTGTGTGCGATGCTATGAGCGGAGAGTGTGTAAGAAGTATTTGTATTATATCTTTTCACTGTGAAATAAACTACACTTTTCTAAGTAGCAGAGGACTTTCCGATGGTGTTATCCTGGACAGACTGCCAATCAGCTGGCTTCCGCGTCAGGGATGGCCTGTTGGGTGAGAGACATACAGCACCATGGTAATCAGGGTTACGCCCTTCTTGCCATTGAAGTCAACGGACTTAGACCTATGTAACTCCATTTAAGATGGCATTATTACTACTATTTGCGGTACTGGTCATTCAACCAATGCCATGAATAGGAAACACAACTAAAATACTAATGGGGTTTAGAGGTCCAACACGCTATCGCTACTATCAAATATTTTGTGACCTGCAAAGTCATTTATTGTTCTTTGTCACTTAGCAACCCTGAAACATTGGAAAGAAAATTGTTTCTGTGGAGGCCAATCAATGGAAATATCAAATAGAATAATTCCTGAAAAATTCATCCCAATTGGATGGAAAACGAAGTTATATAAGAAATGTTTTTACCATTGAAACCAATGAACAATAAATAACACATTAAATGAACGCAAATGAAATTTTAGAAACCAAAATGAAATAAAAATGAAAATATTAGACTTGTATGTGTATGCACATACAATGAAAGGACAAAGTAGCTTTGGATGAGCATTTCACCATGCCCGTCTGCAATTTCAGTATGCAGGATCCGCTGCCCTCCCCCTACCCCAAAATACTTCTTTTGGAAGAAAGGATTCTTACGGGAAAAGCATGAGGGCTGAATCAGCAAAAACATCATCCCCCTCCTTCCATTACTGGAAATTTACCATGGGCTGATTTCCTATGAGTCCCTATTTCCACCAACATTCATAGTAACCCATCTAAAAGAACTTATGCATGAAGTTAATCTGTCGTTTAAGTCTAACACAATATTCTAATCATGAACAGAAGTTAATTACCTTTAAGCAAAATATTTTTGAATCTAAGTATCTCACTTGTTTTAGCCAAACAGATGCTCAAGAGTCCTGCTAAACCCAAAAAGTTGGACCTTTGACTCACCTGCTGTCACCTGCATTTGCCACATAAAGCTTTCCCTGAAGATAAAGGGCAGCCAGGGCTGTGCAGCCTCCTGACTGGCTGGCAGCTTCCATTTCCTGACCAATAATCTCATCCTGTTGGTAAAACATCTGATTATTAAAAACAACTGACAGATTTCTCAGCAAAGGCTGGTGCCTGATTTCGTCAACGCCATTAGAAATTTAATGATCAGTCAAATCAGCTGGTTATTTGCCATCAATACACTTAGAGCTGGTTTACACAAACAAGCACCACAACATCTCTTTGCACATCTGTATTTTTGATACCCAATCACATGAAGAAGCTTCAGAGTGAACTGGTGGCTTATGAGAATATAGACACAAATATTGCAGCAATCATGACAAAACAAATTCTATGTATGTAAAGAAGAGGCATTCAGTTTACCCAACACTACACTGCAAAGAAAATGGGCTGAATCACAAATACACACAATCTGGCAGAGTGCTGTATTATTCTTTTACAGGTGGCTGGACATAGACAATGAGTAGGCACATACATCTATGTGGCTCATGATCGATTGTGACTTGAGCACATCACGTTCTTTGGGAAACAATGGACACTCACACATTCCTGGAAGGCTTGCTCCAATGCTCCAATGACAACATCTTCCTGCCGGATTTGCTTTTCTTCCACGAACTGTGGGTCGCTTTGGCAAACACACTGTCCATTGAGGTGCATTGGTGGATGGTCTTCAGTTATGCCCCCCACCACTTCTTCTAGTTTCTGCTTGATACAATAGTGCAGGTAGTTGGAAGCCATAATTGCCGCTTCTGGGCCACCATGGCCATCAAACAGTGCCCAGTAATAGCCAGCCAGATACTGAAAGGCAAAACAACAAGAGTTAATCTCATGTGGGGCTTTCCTTCTCGAAACTAGATTGACATTTTGTGGTGTGGCAAGCAGTGTGGGAAATCAAGCTTCCAATTACTGGTCTGGTGTGAAGCTCAATTGGTGGCCATGGACAAGAGGGCAAACTCAGAACTGTGTGGCCTATACGTGCACATCTGCTGCCACCTCAGTTCCCAACAGGCAATTCTTCCAAATACCTACTTACACTTTTGGCTAACTGTGCCAACACAACACTCAGTGAACACAAGAACACATGAAGCTGCCTTATACTGAGTCAGACCCTTGGTCCATCAAAGCCAGTATTGTCTACTCAGACCAGCAGCGGCTCTCCAGGGTCTGAGGCAGGGGTCTATTCACATCACCTACATGCCTAGTCCCTTTAACTGGAGATGCCAAGGATTGAACCTGGGACCTTCTGCATTCCAAGCAGAGGCTCTACCACTGCGCCATGGCCCCTCCCTGAGTGCGATGGCCTATGCTTACATGTCTCACATGGTTGCCATATTCTCTAAAGGAAGAGAACACGCATACATCCAAACATACCTTTACCCCATGACCAATTTTCAAGGGAAAAATCTGCACATAAAGCAAGTGTCACATTTAAATGTTACATCAAAGCAAAGGGAAGACTGGGGAACAGACAACTCTACAACCACTATATGCAGTCTACATTTCCCCCCCCCTGAAAGGTACAAATGAGCTTCAAGCTGAAACCCAATTCGGGAAGTCCCTGGAGGGAAGCAATGGGCTTTGCCACTCTGCGTTGTGCAGTCATATAGAAAAACAAGATGCTTGTTAGAACCTTTTGACAGAAATTCCTTCACACAACAGGAGCAGGCATTATTTCCATTAACGTAAGTTGCCAAAGAGAAAAAAAATTAAATTGTACAAAGTGAATGTGAGACTTGCATTGGATTCACAAAGGCATCAGCTGCCTACCGTCTGACATACAAACCTCCCCACGCTGCAAGGTTTATTCTGAACCTTCTTGTTTTACTGATGGCTATCTAAAAGGATTTACTAGGCAGATATAAATGCATTTCATGGGATAGCATGTGTTACCAGAACAAACTAAACCATTGATTCGTGGAGTTACAACACAAGAAGAGTAGGAAGAAGTACTGATTATTTGGGTGGTTAGCCTGTATTGACCCTGAATGGTATTCCCACGAGTGCAAAAATGAACAGTTCATTGAAAAAAAATGCCAACAGTGGTTAAAAAAAAAAGTTTCAGTGCATTCCTAAGGAGAGTTACTCCAGTCTAAGCCCACTGAAATGAATGGGCTTAGACTGGAGTAACTCTGCTTAGGAATGCACTGTTTGTGTCATGCTTGAAAGGCAAATGAGCTTGTGAAACCCAAGTAAGGAGGGGATTTCAGAGCTCAGTATTCATAACAAGGAGTATGAATGTAATATTGTAGTGCCATACTTCCAAGGAAAATAGCATCGATAGGCTGTAAGAAGCTATGGAAAGCTGCTCTGCCTCTTGTTATCTGAGAAAAAACTGCCCCTTCTTGTGAGAGTGTTGAACTAGGTTTGTTTCCCATCACCTGAAACCTCAAATAAAAGTGTGTACTATCCTCTCCCCTCTATACACCCATGTTTCCCATACACCACTGCAGAAACAATATTGTTTGTAAACAGACAAGTGCCCTGGCTCCACCCTCTAAGCCAGAATCCCTGATATTTAGCTCCCCTCAACAGGGACACACATTCTGCACATGTTCAGAAGCACTCAGCTGTGAATTCCATAGATATTTGGCATTCAAAACAATTAACCTCTGCCGCCAACAGACTGGGTCCAAACTTACTTCAGTGGAGCAGAGAATCAGCCATTCCTGATCGTCCTCTTTGCCATAGTTCTTCTTCCTGATGGAAATCTGACAGCATGTTGCTTGGTCTTCATTGAACTCTGATTTTTGTGCATTGATAGTTCTGATGACACAAGAAACTCTAGTTAGAACAAAGCTCTGGGATAAAGGCTATAACTCAGTGGTTCCCAAACTTTTCAGGCCACCCCCCACTTGGTTCCACAAACTCAACCCCAGCGTCCCCTACCCTATCCAACACAGTTGAGGGGGCCCACCTCTAGCGCCCCCCCTGCTGCCCCCTTGCCTCTTAGTGCCCCCCTAGGTAATGCCACCGCCCCCGGGGGGTGGTAATGCCCACTTTGGGAACCACTGATATAACTGAAACACCGCCCAGTACTCTAGGTCTGATGAGGTTGCTACCTGCCTTCTCTGTGGAAGGCAGGAAAGAAGGAGGCGAGCGAGAATCCTCCACTTGATGCCATCTAGAAGCGGGTCCCCATCCACTCAGAGCTGGCCATGGTTAGTAGAGTCATGAATATTTATGATATGAGAACTGAACATACTGCAGAGCTTAGGTGCTAGGAAGTACTATCCCACTCATAGGGGGGTGGGCATTACTTCAAAGCAGCCACCTGGAAACTAAAAGTCTCTTTGGCTATTTCAGGCAACACATTACCCACTATTCCACAGTGATATACATACAATGACCATTCCCTGTCATTATCACTCTTTAACAAGCATCAGTCTTCTAATCAGGGAGAACAGAAGCTTATTTATGTATTCCAGTTGTTTGGTGAAAGCTTTGTATCTCAGCCAAGAACCACATAGTATAACTTCATTAAAAGTTAATCTCCTTGAAATGACTGAAAACAAGGATCAGACATGTACAGAAACACTAGCATATGTCAAAGAGATGAAATTCTACCTAATTTAACATGAATCGCAGATTCTAAGATTCTTATCAGAGCCTTCGTAGACAGAATTTCAGGGTAACAGTGTAAAGGCTAGCTTATATAGGCACAATTACATGAGCCACACATGACTTAAATAAAGATAAATCAAATGGTTTAATAATTTAATTTAATTTATACCCCACCATTTTCCCCAGAGGGGACCCAAGATGGCTTATATTATTCTCCTCTCCTTTTTATTCTCACAACAATCCTGTGAGGCAGGTTAGGCTGAGAGAGTGGACTGGCCCAAGGCCACCCAGTGAGATTCCATGGCAGAGTAGGGATTCGAACCTGGGTCTCCCAGTTCCTAGCCCCAAACTCTAACCACTACAACATTATGCCTCTCTTGCTGGCTGGTGATTTGCACCCTCTAAAGGTGTGTGATGCAAGGTACTGCAAGCCCAGTCCTATTTGTCCTGCAGATGTTCTGAGAATGATGCCATTAATTCATCAACACACTAAAATTTAACAAAGCACAATGGATCTGGTTTTTCCCAGTGTGTGAGTTGTATCTTCCAAGGATAAAACTCTGAATCAGTGGGACAGTCAGGAAAAATGCATCATGCAATTTTGTACAGAAACAAGGACTGATTCTTAGATTTTCTTGTGCTAACATTCTAAATCACATACCCTATTAACCTTAAAGTCTGCAGACACCCATCCTATGCCCAGAACAAAACACAGGATGAAGCGTAGCAGTTCATGAAGCAGGAGGAAAAATTAAGATGAAAGTTAAAGTCTAAATAGCAAGGAAAAGCATAATAATAAGAATGTAAGAAGAGCCCTGCTGGATCAGACCAGTGGTCCATCTAGTCCAGCATCCTGTCTCACACAGTGGCCAACCAACTACTCTGGAGGGCCAAAAAACAGAGCATAGAGGCCGAGGCCTTCCTCTGTTGCCTCCTGGTACTGGAATTCAGAGGTTTACTGCCTCTGAATATGGAAGTTCCCTTTAGCTATCATGGCTAATAGCCACGGACAGACCTATCCTACATGAATGTCTAAACCTCCTTTAAAGCTGTCTATGCCTGTGGCCATCACTACATCTTCTGGCAGCAAATTCCACATGTTGAAGTATTTACTATTGTCAGTTCTGAATTTAGTGCCCATCATCTTCATTGGATACCTCAAGCTCTAGTACTTTGGGCAAATGAGAAAAAGGTCACTGAATCAAAAGCCATTATAGTCTGTTGTTGTGGAAAATTGCAGCAACACTAGTATCTCTTTGACATAATAAATGCTTCAGTCTGGTCTAGGTATTTGTGTGTGTAAAGTGCTATCAAGTCGCAGCCAGTCTCCATAGGGTTTTCAAGACCAACAGAGGTGGTTTGCCATTGCCTGCCTCTGCATAGCAAGCCTGGACAACGCATAGTTAAATTGTGGAACTCCCTGCCCCAGGATGTGGTGATGGCTGCCAGCTTGGAGGGCTTGAAGAGGGGAGTGGACATATTCATGGAGGAGAGGGGTATTCCTGGCTATTAGTTAGAATGGATACTAGTCATGATGCATACCTATTCTCTCTAGTATCAGAGGAGCATGCCTATTATTTTGGGTGCGGTGGAACACAGGCAGGATGGTGCTGCTGAAGTCGTCTTGTTTGGGGGCTTCCTAGAGGCACCTGGTTGGCCACTGTGTGAACAGACTGCTGGACTTGATGGGCCTTAGTCTGATCTAGCAGTTCTTTTCTTACGTTCTTATGGGTAGAACAGCCCATCTTCTGAATAACCCAGGCCAATGACCAAAACGGGGTAGAAAGCTTGATTTAGAGGTATATAATCTGGCTCAAAGCTCAGGGAAGAAGCTCTCTTCTGCGTGATTCCTCACCACCACCAAGCCAGCCAATGTGTAGGTTCGATTTCTATATTTGTGTCTGATGTTAGTATGAATGGGATCCAGAGATAAAACTTCAGGGCAGTGAGTGGGCACTTTGTGTGAGTGCCCAAGGACAAAACACGGAAAGCACTCTGAATTACTTATATGACAAGCCGTTAGACTGTCTCTGTCTTGCCAATGGACTTTGTAAGCAATAACTCTTGTTAGCTTCTAAGGCTGGTGTGGGCTATCTGCTCTGCATGGGAAGGGATACAATTCTGTTGCCTCTTGACAGCCCATGAGACCTGATCACTCTTTCAGGGTTGGCACTTGGCATTAGTCTGGGGTGATTTACTGTAAGAATGCTACAAACACCACTTTATATTTAACAGCAGAGAACAAAAATGCACAAGAACTTGTTTTAAACTTGCAGGGAGAGATTTCTGGGAGAAGAATGGGCCAGAAAATCCAGTCCTTTGCTTTGTCCCAAGATCCCTGAACAAGGAAGCTTTTGTTCTCTCACTAAAATCTGAACAAATAAACTATAATAAGCCTGGCATTTCCCAACTTGTTTTATCTCAGTGAGCCAATTTTAACTGCCCAGTGGCATGACTCAGAGTCCCAAATTCAGCTGAAGAACTAATTTTGGGGAGGAAAATAGACTTCCTGTAATTCACCCCTTAATGCAAACAAGGCATCAAGACGAAAAGGAGGAACTTAATACAATGGTTGGATTTTTCCGTTTCAGCCAGACCTTTAAAAACAGTTTCCACCTGCCAGGGATTTTGACCAAAGAATGTGTCAGCACATCTTACATGTCACCGTTACGTCATTTAGCAGGTGCTCACTTGGGCAGCGAACACCTGCTGGAAGAGCAGGAATACAAGATGTGCAGGTGCAGCCTTGTGCATTTAGTCTGACACCTGAAGAGTCCACTCCATAGATGTGCACTTGCTTTAGGGTCACCAAAAAGGTAGCTCTCAAGCAAAATCCCCTGCTGTTCGCCCTTAAAAAACAAGCGGAATATCAGAATTGGAGTTATAGCATAAACAATCTTGCTTAACACATTTGACTGCAATTGTACTATAGCAGCTAAGCAGTAGTCCGCTGATTTGACTTATTTTGACAGACATCTCAAAGGCAGTTCACTGGTGCTTTATTCAAAAAAGGGATGCAAATTCATTCAGCTGTGAAGCAATAAGGGACGTTTCTCCTGCTATGCACTGTTGCCCTTCAAATGAAAGGAGAAACAGAAATGTTGTTCCTTTACAATTCTTCCATGGAAAGGCTATGCTGTTCCTCTCTCCGGTTCTTAGTTGCTTCAAACACAACACTGAAATCTTGCAACATGATTTGTGATAAGTTCTTCTTCTTCTTATTATTATTATTATTATTATTATTATAAAGGGCATGCTGTCATTTTTGTAATTTTAATGCTTTTTGTTGCTGCCTTAAGGTCTTTGTAGCAAGCCTGCCTCAGCAAAACTATTCTAACTCTACAATGCAATTGCTGAAGCTTTGCCAACCTGGCAAGCACTATTACATAATAGGCCTACTCAAAGGAAAGCAAGAGGGTGCGTGTCCTCTGTGTTGCTTTGCCAAACACCTGGAAAAAAGATCTAGATGGTTTTTTTAACTCCAACTGTACAAGGAACTGAGCAAACATCATTGTTTGGCAACACAGTGAGCACCACATACACCATCTCATCTAGACTTATTCTGTTTAACATGGGTTGGATCTAACAGGCTGCAAGCAAAGCTCTGCCGACAGAATGGGTCTTTCCTACCTCCTGTTCCCGATGCAGACCACTACACTCCCCAAAACACTGCTCCTGGGGGACTCCAAGGAATAGCATGGGATATTCCTCCAGTGGTACAGGGGGAATGGGTGGAAACTGCCACCCCCTCTTCTGCTTTTGGAAGCACCTTTTCTCCAGATGGAAGGCAACTTTCAATCCATTAAATCTAAGCAGGATTCTAAGCAGGATCTTCTTTTGGGAAAATCAATTACATATCATTACTAACTGCGGCTAAAGTAGAGATTGCTACTTTCTTTTAAATTACTTTGACATTCCAAGTAATACTAAAAATAGAACAGGAGAGGATGCAATTTGACAAGCATCACATGAATGTTATTAAAAATGGTCTCTTAGTTATGTCCTCTGATTTCCTGCCCTTCTGCCAGAGGAACAACCTTTCCACCTCTCCCCCTTCTGCTGAAGCCCACTGAGATCCCAGATATGCTGCTCTTCAGGGCCGAGAGACCCTAGAAAACAACATGCGGTGTGAAGCTGATTCTGCAGTGGGAGAGGGGAAATGAGGAAAAATCATTCCCTCCACACACACAGTGGAACAAAATTGTTTGATCCAGCCCATAATATTCAACCCATTTATGTGCATCTTAAGCTAGTATAGTTCAGACACAGGTTACAGAAACAATCATGTCTGGGTGATCACCTTTGGGGGATCACCCACACATGATTATCAGTTTGGAACAGTTATGACCCTATTGACACAGAACTGATATTACCAACTCTTACTGCAATAAATACACCATCAAGCAGCACAAGGATCACCAGGGGCTGTGCACTTGATTATTCCCGCAGTACAAAAGGAGAGCATTTCCATAGTCCAAGGAATGGATAAAACACATCTGGACAAGGAAACAACAGGGATCATCTGCTGCCCTATCAAGAGAGCTTAATTATCACAGATATTACACATAATGAAGTACATAGGGGATGGGCAGTAATCACATTGCTCTTTTCCACTGAGGTTATAACCTCAAAAGTAGTTACTTAGTCCAGACATTCATGGTAACATCAAGACTTGACTACTGTAACACACTCTACATAGGTGTGCCCTTGAAGACAACTTGGAGACTCCTGATGTAGAAAATGCTACAGCTCAGCTATTACTGGGAGTTAGGTGGAGCATTGTATATTGCACTCATTCTGCAGTCACTCCATTGGATGTCCATCAGTTATTGGGTTCAACTCAAAGTATTGGCTACCACATACAAAGCCCTGCATGGCCTTGGACCCTCATATCTGTGGGACCCCCTCTTCAACATGACAACTTTGCTCATCTGAGCACAGCCTTCTGCAGCCCCCCCCCCCAAAAAAATGGGCAAGATCAACAACTGTTGGTGCATTCTCCGTTTTGACCCTTACCTTGTGGAAAGGCCTGACTATGGTCAGGAAGGCCCCCACCTTCATAGCATTCCATAAACTATGTAAAACAGAACTATTCAAGACAGCATATTTATAAAGGCAATAGGTCTAGATTATGATGAGATGGGTCAAAAAGGTGAATTAATAAAGGCAACAGGATTGTGGGCTACACTACTGTGTGTGGTGGAAGAAAGTGTCATCAAGTCACAGCCAACTTACAGTGACCCTGTAGATTTTTCAAGGCAAGAGACAAAAGGAGGTGGTGTGGCCATTGCCCATCTCCATGTAGCAGCCCTGGACTTCCTTGGTAGCCTCCCATCCAAGTACTACCCAGGGCCAACCCTGCTTAGTTTCTGAGATCTAACAAGATTGTGCTAGTATATATTATCTGTTTGCCATATGTATTCTCTGGCTCTTACTACATTGTTATCTCCCTATATTCCATTTCTGGCATTGTTAACATATCGTGTCTAATAGTTATGCTTTGTTTTCAGATTTCTGTAATCAGAGCCCTATTCCTTCACTTAACCCAGGTCTTGTTCTATTGATTGCACTGATTTACATTGTGTATTCTGCCTTGGGTCTCACTGAGAAAGGCAGACTATAAAGAACATAAATAAATAAATCCATAGCTAGTGGTATTTGTTCACAACCAGTATTGCAACATTTATTACTAAGGATAAATAAGTATGACTAATTATATAAATGTTCCTTACTGGTTCTACTCCTGTATCACCTGTGACTGGCAAACACTTTTTGTTAAGCAGACAATGATTGTTCAGGAATCGACTGCATTGTACATACACAGTGCCTTACATCCAGACCAAATTTAATCCTAAAATATGTATTTAATTGACTTTAGCTTGTCTCCGTCTATGCTCTGTTGGGGAATGAAGTGTATGCTCAACTCTCTGGCTGGATCATGTTCATAATATCATGGAACTGAAGTTCTAAGCCAGGGGTAGGAAACCTTTTCCCTGCCAAGGGCCATTCGCACATTTATAACATCTTTCGGGGGCCATACCAGGTGTAGATCTCCCGGTGGGGGGGGAAAGAGGCTAGGGTTGCTAGGTCTCCAGCCACCACCTGGAGGTTGGCAACCCCAGGAGAGGCCACACAGAGAAGGCCTGCAGGGTTCCCCCACTCCCCCCTCCCAGGTGGGAGGGCAGCCAGCGGTGAGCCCCAGAAAACGAGGCACCAGGGGGGTGCAGCCCACAGTCGATTGGCAAGGGAGGAAGGGAGGAAGGAAAACAGAGAAAGAGGAAAAGGGAGGAAGAGAGAGAAAGGGAGAAAGAAATGGAGAGAGGGGGAGAAAGAAAGAAAAGGACGGAGGGAGACAAAGAAAGACAGAAAAAGATGGGAAAGAGAAGGGGGAGAAAGGGGAAAGAGTGACAGAAAAAGAGGAAGAAAAGAGAGAAAAGCCTCCCCCACACACACACACACCAGCGCATGCCAGCCTGCACGACCGGGCCCCAGCCTCCCCACCTCCCCCGCCCACACACACACACACCCGGCGGCGCATGGAGCCCCAAGCAACCGGGCCCCAGTCTCCATGCCCTTCCCCCCAGAGTCCATAAAAAAAAACCCAAGCCCAATCAGCTCCCGCATGCATGCTCTGCCACCGGGAGCCGCTGGCCTCTCCCCCCCCCGCCCCGCTGCTCAACAGTTGACAGGCAGCGAGAGGGGATTACAATGTGCCACAGCGTTCCTGCATGCCGCAGCTGTAGGGGGCAGCCTTGAGGGAAGCGTCCCTCCCCCTCCCCTCTCGCCGACCAACAACTGACAGTCGGTGAGAGGAGGTCCAAAGGGCGCTACAAGGGCGCTGTAAGCCGTGGCCCCAGGAACACCTTCGGGGAGGGCCGCCCTGTGCCCCGCCTCCGCGGCAGGGTTCCCGGAGGTCCCGAGGACCACAAAAAATGTCCTTGGGGACCGCATATGGCCCCCGGGCCTGAGGTTCCCCACCCCTGTTCTAAGCAATGGTTATGCATACATGGTTTAGAAATGCCTTCTAGTTCTCTAGTAAATCCCCCTACTCCTTAAAGGCATTCTGTAGATTTAACAGCTGTGGACAGGGAGGAAGCAGCTTGTGTTATCGCAAGACCACTGCGACAGAGAAAACCACAACTGTTGCACATCTCCCTGCCATGCTACTATTAAAAGCACAGGTGCTTTCTTCAGTTCAGGACTAAGCAAATCCCGGGGACTGAAGGGTAGGAAATCATTGATGTGACTTCATTCAATTTCCCCTACAATATTTTCTTGCATTTAATAAAAAACATTATCAAGAATTCCTAAACTGCAACAGGTAGTAACTGTGCAGTTTATTGCTAACTGCTCCTAGGGAGAAATCCTATGCAGTTCTCATCAGAAGAAAGTCCCGTTAAAATTTCAAGGACAGAAGCCTCGGGGCCCAGCCAACAGTTGCAGCATCTGCTGTTATAACACCAGCATGGCCTATAAAGGAGTAGAGAAAATTCCCTACTTTACCTAACAATAACTGTAAAAGTGCTACATAATACCCTCTCGAAATATAACCCATTATTATAAGATTCATAATAATGTTATAATTCTGATGTCCCCCCCCACCCAAAAAAAAGGACGAGAAATTGACCAAAGGAATCCATCTGGGGAGATTATGGTAGAGGAGGAACTCGAGCCAGGCCTCCAGACTGGCAATTCAAAATGTATTTCATGGCAAACCACCTCCGAATGGCTCTTGCATTGAAAACCCTATGAGGTCTCAGCAAATAATAAAAAAAGGAGTTGTGGTTTATGTAGACAATTTAAAAATAAACGTTATAGAAGAACTAAGAGACTGAAGGAAGATACAACATTTTGAAAATCAGGCTCCCGGAAGGCAGGATTTACACACTGGCAACGATATATGCCCCAAACAATGCAAGAGAAACATTTTATGATTTTTTTCCCCAATCCATATTCGATTTTCAAGAAGAAGAGATTTAAGAAAACGTCTAAAAGAACTAAAGGAGGCAAACTTCCTAAAAATGTGTTTAATTACATGGACATGTTACAACTGGAAGATGCTTGGAGGATAAAAAATCTGAATACTAGAGTTTATCGGTTCTTGTAGATTAAACTAGAGTTTATATTTTCTTTTCTGACAGACATCTAACATTCAAGGATTGATATGTGCTGGATATCACAAACCTTAGTTATCAATTTAGAGAGTGTAAACAAAGACCTTTGCAGATCATAATCCATTAGCAGTAACTTGGCAACAAAACAGAGGCAGAAGGGGAAGTTGGAAATTAACAGCCCATTCCTGAGCTTCGTGGCCAAAAGTGTTTAAGAGGCGTGGAAGGGCCCACACCGGTGTCTGT